>NW_024543068.1:9870000-10310000 GCF_018167655.1 Microtus oregoni
CCCCCACACTCCATGCCCTCCCCACCCCCAACAACTCCCTCCCGCTTGCCGCTGAAATCTCACCTTCATTGCATCATCCTCGAAGCTGTCCTACATCTGCCCGTGTCCCCATTCGACTTCTGTCAGCCTCTCCCATCATACCTGTCACCACTGTCAAGAAAGCAATAGGTAAGAGGAGGTTTGAGAAAGACACCCTCATCGACTTCACGGACAACACAGGCCAAGCATGCACAATGGCCATCAATAATACGGCTGAGGGGACTGCAAACTTCGGAGCTGCCCACTGTGTCGCGGCATTAAAAATGACTCTGGCGCTGAAAAGAGTGGCACGGGAAGACATGGCGATGCACTGAGTACGGTGCTGTTGTTTAGATCTTCCACTCCTCTTACAGACCCGTGAGTCACAGGATTTGCCCCTGGGGTACCATCGAAAGGTGGTAAACTCTAAGAGGTAGAGTTTGGAGGGAAGCCCTTCTAGGTCATTGGAGGCAAGCGGCTGAGGGGGACAGTGGGACTCCAACCCCTTCTCTCTCCTTTTCATTAGTTGGTTACCACAAGCCTTTTGTTATAGCAACAGCAAGCTGACTAACAATAGCAGATCACCAAAACCAGCATTTCCTCTACATTGCCATCCACCAGCCAATAGGATGTCAAAGAAAGAAAAGCCCTCAGAAACTATCTTTTTGTCACCAGGGAGAAAATCGGGACTTGGAAAGGTCCCTTGGCCTAGTAAAAATCTTAAGATTAGCCACAAACACCGAAACTCTGAGTTTATTGCTTGAGGCTTGCTAATCTAAGAATCATGCCATCCCCCTGTAGGCTCACAGAGGACTGAATGTGTACATCTTTCAAAAGTTAGATAGATAGATAGATAGATAGATAGATAGATAGATAGATAGATATAGAGAGAGAGGAAGAGAGAGAGAGAAAGAGAGAGAGAGAGAAAGAGAAAGAGAGAGGTTAAAGGCCTGGTTCTAATGTGGTAGCAATGCAAAGAAAGACCTTTGGGGAGTGATTGGATTGGGCTATGAGGGTGGAGCTCTGATGCGTAGGAGCATTGCCCTGATATGATGTTGCCTTGTCTAGCTTTCTTCCTGCCATGTAGAGCCACTATGAGGACAAGTTTCTGCCACCTGAGAGCAGGCACTCGCCAGAACCTGACTGTCCTGACCCCCTGCCCTTGGTCTGCCATAAGGGATCACCATGCATTGTTCAAGCCCCTAGTGTGTGACTCTGTTTACAGCAGCCCAGGCCAAGAAATGCACGGCTATGGACACAGATCTGCCCTTCCTCTGGCACACACAGTCCCGTTTCAGAGAAGAGAGCTCGAAGCCGTGTCTCAACAGCCAGAGACTGCAGGAGGGAGGGCTTGTCCCTCTTCTGAAATGAGACTCTTGTGCCTGACATTCTCTACCAAAGGACGTTCTGTCTCCTGTTTTTTACAACCCTTACTTTGGATTCCAGCAGCCTCTCTGAGTTAATCACTTACCTTGTTCCAGAATGTTCTGTACTCAAAGAAGCAGATTATTCCCCAGGATGCATCCCAGTTGTGACTTAGAGAGCAATGCTCCCTGGTGGAAATGCATCAGGGTCTGCCTGTTCGTTTTAGGTTCTGTTCCAATGAAGAGACTCACCCAAGCTGAACGTGGAGCTATCGATGTTGACCAGGGCATAACCCAGGCTAAGTCTTTTATGCCTACTTCAGTATATGTGAAAAAAAAAAGCAACATGCAGGTGCAGGGGGAGCTCACCTTTATTGACAGCTACGTTATATGCCAGGGCCTTCACTCAATAGTGTGATGTCACTGTGGTGGTTGTAGGTTATTTGAGGCAGGATTTGCTATGCAGCCTTGGCTGGCCTAGAACTCTCGATATAGAGCAGGCTGGCCTTGAACTCGTGTCATCTTCATGCATCTGCCTCCTGAGTACACAGCCGCAGCACAAACACCACCACAATCAGCATGGTCTCAATACAATAATTGCTACTTTTGCTATCAACCCCATTTACTTATGATAACACTGAGGCTCCAGGAGGTTTTGACCTAAGACCACCCAGCTAGAAAATGGAAGAACTGGAAATTAAGTTTCGCCTTCTTTCTGGTACCCTCAACCACGCCTTCCTCCTGACTGTCTCCCTGCCTTCCTCTTATGAATGTGCACTAGAAAGCTCAGAGCCCTCATCACGCCTGACACCATTCCATGTGAGTTAATGGAGAGTTAACAGTGTGCATCCCCTCAAGAGCACTGTTCTATAGTGGCTCTAGAGGATGCAATGCTACCCCAGAGGAACAGCTGCAGCTGTGTCTCTCTACCTGTATCTCAATCAATTATGTGACATTGCTCTAATAGTAAACAGAATAAGATAGTAAATAACAAATGAAAAATGAAAATGCAGTGCTTTTCAGAAATCTAGACTAAATTCAAGGTCCTCCCTAAAGCAATATCGCATTCATTTGAACCTGACAGGCTTTCCGGGGTGAAAGAAACAAGAGGGCCTGACGGAACCGTCACTGTGACCATGAACTAAAGCACAATACGTTTTTACTGTGCCACAATCCAGGAGAGTAATAATGACTGGGTTTTATTAATAGTTGTGGCATTTAGGAATTATTATAGCATTTGCCTTCTCCCAGTTTATTGTGGACTTTATCAAAATGTGAGCATCCCCATGAGAGACTTTTCCCCAACATGGGAACTTCATCCATCATGAATGCAGCAGCTGGCAAAGGAGCACTCACAGACACAGAGGACTCTTTGCCAAGACATATGGAGCACCCTGAAAGAGAATGAGACTCTGTCTGTCTTTTGTCAAGGAGTATTCCACTACTTCCTCCAGCTGTATGAAAATTCTCATTTCATAGGCAAGGTCAGGTAGACTAGCAATGGCTTGGGTCCTCAGAGGACCGGTGTAAATCTTATTCATTCAGCCATTCGTTCATTTGCTCATTCATTGAGTTACTATTTATTTATTGGCACCTGCTATGGGGTTACAGAACTGAGCCAAGTCTTCACAAAGACTACAGTCTCAAAGATGGCCATGCCCGTGATAACCATATCCTATAGGGAAGAGGGTACCAGATGTTAGCCTAGGTCACTACAGGGCTCACTCGTTCTTTTCACAAACACTTAGTGACTGCTTGTGTGCTGTGACAGAGAGTTCACACTCAGGAAACTGAGGTGGGATGGAAATGTGACATAGGAAGGTTCTACAGAGTTGAATCGTGTGACATTTGGGTAGGTATTATATAGCAATAGAGAAGAGGATAGAAATTCTCAGGTGAAACAACACAGATTCAAACACCATCCCTTTCAATAGGCAATGTTCCAGCAACTGACAGAAGCAGGGGAAATAACAGCAGCGAGCCTTCGGTGGATGCAGTCCCAGGGGGCCCTCTTGTTGTGAACTCACTGACATTCATTTGCTGCTAAAAATTCACTTTTTGCTTCACACTGGCTCTCTAAAGTCAAGGCAACAGCTCATCTGGCAAGCAGTCAGCCAACAGCCATGAGTCTACTGTCTCATCCTGGCTGGATTTGAACTTATGTGCATTAGGGATCAGACAACTGGACAGCAGCGAGTGAAGTGGAACACCACTGATGGCCACTCCAGAGCAGGGGACATAAGGTGAAACACATACTGGTCAGGCCAGACATGGGGCACACCCATCACTGGGTGACCTGGGCGATCTTTATTATTCTTTAATCCGAAAAGAGAACCTATTTAAGGGAATCATATGTTTTGTTCTACAAGTGTCAAAATGTGAGGGCGTTTTCTATTTTTAAGGTTTTGTTAATAGATTAAAATTCCGCACGATGGAGCTGGGGGTGTAGCTCAGTTGGCAGAGTGCTTGCCTAGCACACACAAGACCCTGGCTTTGATCCCTGGCACAATAGAAACCAGACAGGGTAGCCCAGGACTGCAATACCAGCACTCAGGGAGTGAAGGGAGAAGAACTGGAAGTTTAAGATCACCCTTGGTTACACAGTAAATCCAAGGCCTCCTAGGTCCATATAAGACCCTGTCTCAAAAATTAAAGTGAATAATGCACATGAATAGTGCACACTCATAATCCCAGGACATGTGAAACGGAGGCAGGTAGATCTTGAATTGAGACCAGCCTGGGCTATATAAGGAGACTTTCTTTCAAAAAAAAGTCCATGTGACATATAAGAGAGTTGCATAGCTTGGTCTACTTAATAGTGGGAGCAGGGGCATCCCTAATGCTTTGGCTGGCTTTGGGGAACCTATTTCTCAGACTGGGTTGCCTTGCCCAGTCTTGATACATGGGGAGGTGCTTAGTCCTGATGCAACTTGATAAGCCATGTTGTGTTGATATCCGTGGGAGAGCTGCCCCTTTCTGAACAGAAACAGAGGAGGAGTAGATTGAAGGTGGATGAAGGGGAGGGAAGGGAATGTGAGAAGAAGAGGTAAGGGAAACTGAGGTAGGGATGTAAAACAAATAAAGTTAATTGTTAAAAGTTCATGTGATTACTCAAAAGAAATACAGTAAAAACACCTCCTCCCCATCCTCTCCCAAGTCATTCAGTTCCCCTGAGACACCAATTCCTATGGGTCCTTGCAAAAGCATTTTATGCATATACAAGCATACCTATGCCTGTGCAAGCATCATTCACAGGGCTCTCTATTTTCTCTTAACAACATCCATTAGAGATCATTTTACACTGACGCATGTATTTCCTCCAATGCATGTGTTTCCTCCAAACACGCAATGCCTGCTATATCGCTATGGATGCCCATAATTTATTTAACCAGTCCCCATGGAGGGACACAGATTGCTTCCCGTCTTTTGCTGGAATGAATGACCCTGGCCACACATCATTTTGCACAGTGCCAAAATATCTGCAGAATGAATTCATGAAAGTGGAATTGCTGAGTCAAAGGGCAAAGGCATATTTCAGTTAGAATTCTGTTAGATTACTCAAAACAAGAAGAGCCAAAATAACAGGCACTTAAGATAGAGATTTATCTCTCCCTCAAATAAATAAAAGCAGTTTGGTGGTAAGCTGTCTGGAGCAGCCATGGGGCCACAGAGCCATGAGCAGCCATGATTCTGTCCTCTTGCCTCCACCCATGGCTTATACAAATGCAAAAACCTTCGTTTATTAAGTCAGTTCAAAATCATAGCCAGGCATGATGACACAGATTTGTCAAACCTAGCACCTGGGAGGCTGGAATGGGGATCGTGAATTCAAGGTCAGCTTAGGCTACATAAGACCGTATCTAAAAAAAAAAAAATCTAATAATTTGGAATGAGGCAGAGGATGAATCACAGTGTCTTGTAAATTTTAAATAGCTGAAGTTATACAGAGATGGGAAAAGATAATGTTACAACCACCAAACTGCCCAACATACCTCCATGATGGGTGTTTCCTGTGTGTGTGTGTGTGTGTGTGTGTGTGTGTGTGTGTGTGTGTGTTGTGTGTGTGTGCAATGTGCTACTGGGCTTCACATGTGCAAGGCAAGCACTCTGTCACTCAACCCTCTTTTTATTTTGCATTTCAATAAGCTTTTTATGGTGGCCTTGAACTCACTTTATAGGCCTTGAACCAGGGATGTTCTTGCCTTACCTTCTAGAGTAGCCAGGATTGTAAGTACATACCAGTAGGCCTCCCTAGAACTTATTTTTCAGTATTGATAGTGGGTATGCATATAACATAGGAGACAGACTCATTATTTGCAGTAAGACCAAAGGTTTATGTCCTAACAATATAAAAATATAGAAAAACTCTGTGCTTTAGGATACCCACTTAAAAAATTATGTCTTTTTAAGTATATAAGCTAAATTGTTAAGCATATCCCTCATAGGCTAAATAGTCTGTTTTGAACATACATTAACAAGTACCCAATTCTCCAAATACATTCTCTCACAGCTAATAGACAGGGAGCGATTATACAGACTAGCTTCTGGCTATAAACTTTAACTTTGTTTTCTTCTCTCCACCAAAATATTTCTCATGTTGGACATTCTTATGACCTTTGGCCCAGAAACTTTGTGTCACAAAGCCAGGCAATCAACACTGGGTGCAGTACGGATATTCATGGAAGCCCTTCCAACCACAGGATGATCAGCAAATGCCAGGAAACATGCCACCAAATACCAGCTGAGCACACCACAGATTCGCTTGCTCTGGATCCCCGAAACTTCCTGTGGTCATCCCAGTATCATCTATCCTAAAGGAAGGCGTGATACAGGATATGGCAGAGTAGAAACTGGCAGCATTTTAACTGCGTGCAGTTGAGCTATCTTACTTTTGAGGCAGACAAAGACAGTTACTTTTAAAGCCTGTGATCCTACGATCACATAGACACTTGGCTTGGCTGTGGCAGGTCCATTACCCACATGGTAATGCCTCTGGCCAGCAGGGTTCTAAATAAACCCTTCCTCATGCATGCATGCACCAAAGAAAACAGAAGTGGCCAGAGGCCGTTCCCCTCCACAGTGGCGCTGGCGGAGGCTGCTTTCAACAGATGTGTTTCTACAGCAACCATTCAGCTCCATATTCCACAGTCCATCACCCACCCCAGGGCCACAGGTTACAGTTAACTCTGCAGGTCCAGGAGCATCTTTCTCCTGCTGCTTGTTTGTTTCTCTGGAATTTCAACTTTAATTAGAAACAACTTTAATTTGAAAGAGGAAAAAAAAATGACAAGATAAGCAGCCGTCTACCTAGTTTCAACAATTATACTCCTTTGTCAGCCATTCCATGGTAAATTAAAAACATCATGACAATTCATCCTTTCAACATCTACCGCCAAAAAGAAATTTTCTCCCATTAACAACCTCACATCTAACAAACACCAGCACTAATCTCTAATATCATCTAAAACTCGCTTCATATTCAAATTTCTACCGTTTGTCCTAAAAAAAATGTCTCAAGCTGGTTCTTTGTAACAAGACTCCAAGGGTCAGGCAGTAAATTGATTGATTGTGTCTCTTAAGTCTGATCTAAGACAACTCCCTCATCATTTTTTTTTCCCCATAACATTGACTCATTGAAGAGATCAGGTCAACTGTCAGGAAGGATGTCCCACATTCTAAGTAAGTCTCATTCTGTCACTTAAGAAGCCCTGATGAAGGTTCTATGGTGATATGCAAGATATTCGTCAGTATTGCTATAGGATAGGGTCATTTCCGGTTCCCTATCCTCAGCTGCCCAAGGGACTAACTGGGGACATCACCATGGGCTCCTGGGAGCCACTCTAGGGTCAAGTCTCTTGCCAACCCTAAGGTGGATCTCTTAACTAAGAATTGTGCTTCCGTGCTCCCCTGTCCAACCTTCCTTTATCCCAATCCTCCTGTTTCCCCAAGTTCCCCCCTCCTTCCCTTCTCACTTTTCTCTCCCCATCTCCCCTTAACCCCCTCCCACCCCACCCTCAAGATCCCAATTTTCTCCCCAGCAATTTTGTCTACTTCCCATAGCCAAGAGGATAACTATATGTTTTTCTTTGGGTTCACCTTCTTATTTAGCTTCTTTAGGTTCACCAATTGTAGTGTCCGTGCATATCACCATAGAACCTTCATCTGGTGATGGATGGAGATAGAGACAGAGACCCACACTGGAGCACTGGACTGAGCTCCCAAGGTCCCAATGAGGAGCAGAAGGAGGGAGAAGATGAACAAGGAAGTCAGGACCACGAGGGGTGCACTCACCCACTGAGACAATGGGGCTGATCTATTGGGAGCTCACCAAGGCCAGCTGGACTGTGACTGAAAAAGCATGGGATAAAACCGGACTCTCTGAACATGGCAAACAATGAGGACTGACGAGAACCCAAGGACAATGGCACGGGGTTTTGACCCTACTTCATGTTCTGGCTTTGTGGGAGCCTAGCCAGTTTGGATGTTCACCTTCCTAAACATGGACGGAGGGGGGCGGACCTTGGACTTTCCACAGGGCAGGGAACCCTGACTGCTCTTTGGACTGGAGAGGGAGGGGGAGAGGAGTTTGGGGGAGGGGGAGAAGGGTGGGAAGAGGGGGAGGGAAATGGGAGGCTGGGAGGAGGAGGATACTTTTTTTTTTTCCTTTTCTCAATAAAAAATAAGAGAGAGGAAAAAAAAAAAGAAGCCCTGGTAACTTGTGGAAATTGGGGTAGGGCTAAAACCTTGGTGTATGCTTTTGTGTGCGTGCGTGCGTGCGTGCGTGTGTGTGTGTGTGTGTATTTTCATGAGGGCACACATATGTGTATGTGGAGGCCAGAGGACAACACCAGGCATCTTCCTCTGTCATTCTTCATCTTGTTTCTTTAAGACAGTATCCCAGGTCCATTACCCACATGGTAATGCCTCTGGCCAGCAGGATATCCCACTGAAGCTCCCCAGTTCAGCTAGGCTGGCTTGTCATTGAACTCCAGGAATCTGCCTGTCCCTGCCCCCCACCAGCACTGTTGTTACAGACATGTGCCAGGAGACCAGTGTGGTGATATTTTCTTTATGATCTAACAAATAAAGCTTACATGAAGATCAGAGTGCAGAGCTAAGCCACTAGTTAGCCACAGAGGCCAGGCGGTGGTGCCACACACCTTTGATCCCA
Source organism: Microtus oregoni (assembly GCF_018167655.1). Taxonomy (NCBI): domain Eukaryota; kingdom Metazoa; phylum Chordata; class Mammalia; order Rodentia; family Cricetidae; genus Microtus; species Microtus oregoni. Next base: position 9,878,554 of record NW_024543068.1, read on the forward strand.
GCACTCGGGAGACAGAGACAAAAGGATCTCTGTGAGTTCAATGCCACCCTAGGCTACACAAAATTGAATCTCTCTAAAAGAGAAACAGAATTCATACAAAGGTAATCCCAGCACTTGGGATCACATGCCTTCAATCCCAGCACTAGGGAGGTAGAGACAGGAGTGATATGGCTGGGTGGAGAGAGAAATATAAGGCGTGAGGAGACAGGAGCTAAAACGCGGTCTGAGGATTCAGTCTAAGCATGCAGTGTGAGGACTCTAGAAACGGATACAGTCTGGGGATTTGTAGAGACAGGATCACCCCTTTGGTCTGAGCATTGGTAGAGGTCAAAGGTCTCTCCCGTGGCTGGCCACTGTGTTCCTCTGATCCTTCAGCTTCCACCCCTAATATCTGACTCTGGGTTTTTATTATTAAGACCAAGTGGAATTCACGCTACAGACCAGCTTTTACCTGGGTACTAGGGTTCAAAACTCAGGTCCTCGTGTATGCACAGTACACACTTCACCAACTGAACCATCCCCCCAGGCCCTAAAGCCTTTTCCTAAAAAGACTGACTGAGGCAGAATTATTATAGACAGTAAACATCTTCTGTTTTAGTTTCTAGTTCTGTGTTTCGGTAAACACATAAATCACATAATCTAAAATCTTGGTGTGACTCCAGTTTAACACATGTGATCAAAGTACTGCAAATGCTGCTGTGAACTTCCTATCTGGTTTTGTCATACTAGTAGATACATAATACTTGGTGTTCTACGATTAACAACACTAATTTCGGACATTGGTTTTCCATAGTATTCTGACCTCTGAAATGCATTTGCCTTCTCTTGCTGTACAACACATTATTTGATGGGCTAACAGAATGCACAACCCATAGACCTGTGGGTCAGAAGATTGGCCTCTGTGAAGGGCATCACAAGACTAAATTCAAGGTGTGGCTCTGTCCTCACCTGGCACCTGAAGTCTTCTTCCAACCTCATTAAAGGTTGTTGGCAGCATTCGGTTTGACAGCTGCTGGTTGTCAAAGGAAAACAAGACTGAAACTGCTTGCTGGTGGGCTGGGGAGAATAGATCTAGAATCCAGGGTGCCTACGTGCATCTTTCGATGATAATGTTATGTCAACGTCACTACAGAAAGGAGGATCCTGTATGATGCTATTTCTGGGTGTGTCTGTGAGGCTGTCTCCTGATGAGGTTAGTGTCTGAACCTATGAACATAGTCAAGTCGATGACCTCTGTGAGCGGGCTCCATCCAGCAGAACAAAAAGGAAGAAGACAAAGAATCTCCTCCTGGCTTTCTGCCTGCCTTGCACTGAACCAGGCGTATCCATCTTCTCCTGCTCCTGAACTGAAATGTGCAGCATCAGTGATCTTGGTTCTCAGGCCTTTCAGACTGGGGCTGAATCTCACTGCAGGCTTTCCTGGATGCCCCCGTGCAGATGAGCTTGTTCAGCCTCCAAAACAGAGCCAGTTCCTCATAATCTCTGTGTGTGTCTCCCCTATTCCTCATGCTTCTCTCATTACATCTTCTTTATATGTATGTTATATTAAATCATAGATTGAAAAGTCCTAATTCAAAAATCTAAAATTCTTTGAGTTTCTATTTCATGCTCAAGAAGTTGAATTTCAGAGAATTTAGAATTTTTCTCATTAGAGATACTCAACCAATAAAATCTCTGAAAATATTCTAAAATCTGAAACACTCTTAAATTTGAAACATTTATGGCTCCAAACATGCTTGGGTAGGTAAGATAGTGTGTGTGTGTGTGTGTGTGTGTGTGTGTGTGTGTGTGAGAGAGAGAGAGAGAGAGGGGGGGGGTAGGAGAGAAAAAGGAGAAAGATGGAGGGAGGGAGGGAGGGAAAGGAAAAGGGAGAAACAGAGAGAGAATCTACATGTGTAAAATATCTTGAATAACTACCTCTGTGTCCATGACTTCACCAGTATTCTACTGCTGTGAAGAGACACCATGGCCAAGGCAACTCTTACAAAGGAACTCTAACTGGGGCTTGCCTACAGTTTCAGGATTTTAGTCTACTGTCATCATGGCAGGGAGCATGGCAGCATGCAGGCAGACAGTGTTGAAGAAGTAGCTGAGTGTTCTATATCTGAATCCACAGGCAGCAGGAAGAGAAGGAGCCACCGGTCCTGAGTTGAACTTCTGAAATCTCCAAGTCCGCCCTCAGTGGCACACTTCTTCCAACAAGGCCACACCTACCCCCAAGGCCACACCTCCTAATCCTTTCAAATGGTGCCACGCCCTGGCAAACAAGCATTGAAATCTATGAGCCTATGGAGACCATTCTTATTCAAACCATCACCGTCCATTAGAAAAAGTTAGCTGAAAATGAGAAGAATCTTATACACAGGGAGAATCTCCAAGAGATTATATCCTTTAGGAAGGAAGACTTGGTCACTTCACCACATAGTGAAACCCAAAGTGTTAAAAGCTGACTGAAAACTAAGGGGACGGGTGTGTGCACAGCAGGAAGAAGTTAGGGATGGCCAACAAAGGCACATTATAAAAATAGAGTAGGCATGCATATATCTTCCTGCTTTGTATCCCTGTTCTGTTTCTTTATCTGTTATTATTATTCCATAGGGAGCATGTCAGTGGCACCTAACACTATAATTTCTTCTTAATCATACGGGATGGACGAAAGCTCAGTCAGTAAAGTGTTTGCCCTGTAAGCACAAAAACCTACATTCAATTCCTCAAAATCCATATTAAAAAAAAATAAAACAGTTCAGGAATGGTGGCATGTTTGTAATCCAAACTATAGAGAAGCAGAGGCAGACGTCTCTGACTAGCCAGCCTAGGCTATTTGGCAAGTTCCACCATGAGAGCCCCTGTCTCAAAAAGTAAGGTTGACAGTATCTGAAGAATGACAGCCAACATTATTCTCTGGTCTCCACATGCACACACACACATGCACACACACACACACACACACATGCACACACACACATGCACACACACACACACACACACACACCACACACACACACAAAGGAATATCAAATGTAACTACATTTCCTATTTTTTTCCCAACTGGAATCTGAGTACAGTTAGTGTCTGCTGATAAGATGTGCTCACAAGAGATGTGAGCCTAGAGAGGTGTTTCTTTCTCTATTCTAGTGGCCACTCACAAGCAACTCTTGGTCACTGTGACTTTTTAACCATTTGTCACTGGCTTCATGGCCACAAGGCAGATATGACTTTGGCTGTAGCTTCCTAATATCTGGGTGATAATAACAGCTTCCTAACTTAGGTTCCTCCTGACCTTCCAACACATTTACTGTTACACTGTCCCCTAGATCGCAGGCCTTTCTGCTGGAAAACTTTCAGATGCCTCCTGTTGTCTAGACTCAGACTCTTCCATAGCCTTCACAATCTCACAGGCAGAGTGGGCTAGGGCTCAGAGTCTCATTCAGATCCATAAGGAACAGGTGTCCTGACGCATTTCAATTTGGATATCGTTCATTATGAGTGACAGTGACTGTTTTGTCACATGCCTAGAAACCCTGGGGATGTCCTTCTCTATAAATGCTGTGCCCAGCTGCAGCCACAAGGCTTAGACAGACTCCTATATCATGCTGGTCGCCAAAGATCTCCACACCACCAGTTCCAACGAGCCAGCTGCAATCCTGTTTTCAGCAGCACTTAACAAAACTCACCCATGCCTCTCCTTACACACTTCTGGCACGTGTCCTGACTTTTGAGTCCTGCCTCTCTGTTACTTCATTCTGTTCCATCAGACGTCTTCAGTGTTTTATCTTTCATCTGCTGCAGACCTTGATCCTCAGCCCTCAAGCCTTCCCTACAACACCCATTCCTGCATGGTGTGGGCCAATCTCTTGGCCTTCACCTATTCCTATACCAAGGGTCTCACATTTCCATATTCAACTCAAGCCTGTCCTCTTGGAGGCTTGAAGTTCATCTCAAACTCATTGTGTCCAGATCAAACTCCCAACTACACACACACACACACACACACACACACACACACACCTCAAAGGCTTCTCCATTTTCAGCTCATTGCCCGCAAGGATCCACTGACTGCACAGACAACAACAGTGCCAACCCGCCTCTTCTTACCACTCCTTTTATCCTAGAAATCTATCATATATCCCTTTAAGGTCCACCTGAAACATGATGTCTGGAGATATGCCATGGCTCCTGGTTTGGTGCAATGGCCTCTAACTGGTCTCCCAGCTTCCATTCTTGTCCTATAAGTCTTCCTATAGACAACTGTTGGAATGACTCCCTTAACTCATGAGTCACATTGTGTGACTTATATGACTTAAATGAGATCTCTGTGGGGGGAGAGGGGAGGTAGGGTTCCCAGCTTTAAGTAGTAGCCAGTTCTGTAGCAGCTACAAAGCAGAGGGCAGACATGAAGATGCACTGTTAAATAGAAGAGCTGGAGATGGGAAATACCAATTTGTACAGCCAGGCTAAAGGCCGGGAGTCTGGAGCTGGTAATGTAGTTCAGTCAGTAGAGCACTTACCTCCTATGCATGAAGCTCTAGGTTCCATCCCCAGCATCACATAAAGGAGGTGTTAGGGTAAATGATCTCTCTAATTATGGCATTTTGGAAGTAGAGGAGGGAACACCAGAAGTTCAAGGCAATCCCTGGCGACATACCAAGTTCAATGCCAGCCTAAGCTACATGAGATCCTATCTCAGACAAGCCTGGCATTCCATGGCGGCTTCGCAACTCAGGAATTTAGCCTGGACATTCCTCACAGGCCCATTCTATCTTCACTGTGAAGAGGGAGCTGACTCGTGCTGTCTCAGGGGGCCGTTTTGGCATGGAACTTCCGGTCTCCAATCACAGCAGTACCTCCACATAGGAGATAGCAGCATATGACAGACACAGGCGCTGGACCAATGTACCAGTGCTACTTTACAGGGGTGGGAGTGGGGGTGGGGAACAAACCATTCTCACTTTTTTCAAAGAACTAGCTCTGTGGATGATCAGGGACTTTATAGAGACCAAAATGTGAGCAAAATTCGGACTCTGTGAATTTCCACTGCTCATCCTGAATATGTGATTATAACTGGGATTCCTATTCTTTTAAGTCTAATAATTATAATTCTAGGCAAAAATGAAGACTTCATAATATGGCAGAGGAAAACTGGGCATAAAAATTCTTGTACCTTGTGGAGGCCCCACTTCCCAAAAGAAAGCATTTAGTGTTCACCCTGGGATCTCTAAGTTGGAGCTGTGGTTGCTTTATGCACACAGCTTCCCAAACCCTTGTGTTTATGTGCATATGTGTGCACACATCGACATATATGCATTTCAGAATTTACATATACACACACGTCTCTCTCTCTCTCTCTCTCTGTGTGTGTGTGTGTGTGTGTGTGTGTGTGTGTGTGTGTGTATGCTAGGAATGGCCAGGTATAGGTTTATATGTTAGAGACTGGCTCTTTAAAATGGGAGATAATGACACTGAAATTATTCTAAGCTTTTCAAAGACCTTGGTGACCAAACTGCTGCCTGACTCTGAATTACATTACCAGAAAGAACTTAATAACATGCTATTATCGCTTCTCTGCACTGACAGGATCTCTGGGCTGAAAAAGACAAACAAGGACCACATTCAACGTCAGCACAGTCACCTCTGCTGAGCAGGGACAGCTGATAATTCCAGGTAAATGCTGCCCCAGAGGGGAAAGCCTGAGGCTGGTAACGCCACTTGGTCCTTGGCAACGGTTACTACTGCCGTAGTTTGTTATCTGAGAGGGGGCTCCAGGGAGGCAGCAGAGAGTCCCAAGGGGTGAAGGACAGTGGAGAGAGACTGCATTATGGAAACAAAAATAGAATTTCTCAGTTCAATTGAGATAATGGAGGTGAAATTTCTTGTAAACTGTACAACATTCCTCAAATAAGACTGAAGGGAAGGGCCTAGCAGGAATCAGTCCTGTTGGGCACTCAAAACCACCATGCACAGCTACCCAGGCTGTACACTATTCAATTTCTGAGTGTGTCATTAATAAAAGAGTGAATGGAGCCACATGGAGGTCAGCTCCAAGGGAGACTGGCTAATAGTGTTTACAGTTCGATGGGCACAATCTGATATGATCCCCAATGTATCCCTTTTGTTGGAAGCCATTGTGAAGTTGTTGTGAGGGCCATGGGTATGTTGTAGGTTCAGCAAGGGTCTGTTCGGGATCTGTGATGAGTCTGGTCCAGTGTCAGATGCCTTGGAGATGATATAGATGATAAACAGAGCATGAATCTTGGTTCTTGCCATTATAAATTCATGGATTTATGAGGAATAAGTTCATTAAAATGCAAAACAAACCCTAAAACCAATGACTAGAAAGACAAAACCTGTTACAGATATCAGACTGAAAGCACAGATCTGTCCTACTTCACATATCTGAGCAAATACAATGGAGGAGATTTTATGACAATTGTCCCTATTTATTTCCTCAAATTGAGGAAATAATTATGTTCAAGGTTTGTAAACAGATGATTTTAAAAACTAATGTATTTAAAGTTCAAAGCTATGAGCTGGAGAGATGGCTCAGCAGTTAAGAGCACTTGTTGCTTTTGAAGTTGACCCAGGTTCAATTCCCAGCATCCACAAGGTAGCTGGCATGTGTAACTCGGGTTCCAAAGATCCAGCACCCTCTTCAGACCTCCATGGGTGATGTGGGATTCTCCTCTGTATGTTGTGAATACCATTGGTTAATAAAGAAACTGATTTGAGCCTATAGCAGAGCAGGGCAGAACAGAGCTAGGTGGGGAAAACTAAACTGAATGCTGGGAGAAAGAAGGCGGAGTCAAGGAGACAGGCGCTGGACAAAACTTTACCCGGTAAGCCACAGCCTCATGGAAATACACAGATTAATGGAGATGGGTTAATTTAATATATGAGTTAGCCAGAAATACGCTTAAGCTGTTGGCCAAACAGTATTGTAAATAATATGGTTTCTGTGTGATTATTTTGGGGCTGAACTGCTGGGAACAAACAAGTAGCCTCTTACTACACATGGGCATCAGATATACATGTGGTACATATACATACAAGCTTGCTAACACTCATACACATAAAATAAATATAAAAACTTCTAAATTCATAGCCCAGTGCCTGACACATGATACACATTTCTGCAACATTGATTTTTATACAGGATTCCACTTTAGGGTCTGCAGGGATGGCTCAGCAGTTAGAGCCCTAACAGCTCTTACAAAGGACCCAGATTCAGTTCCCAGAGCCAACAATAAGGAGCTCACAACCACCTAGAACTCCAGTCCTGAGGAATCCAGTGCCCTATTCTGGTTTCCACATACATGTGGTGTACACAAATTCATACACTTATACTTCTTCTAAAGAATTCTTTTTAAGATACAACTTTGTTTTATAAAAGAGGGAGAGGATTTTCTTTGTCCTGTGATCCCAGAGTGCAGCCACAAGTAAGTAGGTTTGAGACATTGCAGGACTTGGGAGCTCACTTGTTGTCACCAGGCCTCCATCTCTAGCATCACCCTTCACAAAAGAAGAGCTGTCAAAAGAACAATACTCAACTTCATATGGAAAAAAATCCCAGGATAGCCAAAACAATCCTATACAATAAAGAAACTTCTGGAGCATCACAATTCCCGACTTTAAACTCTACTACAGAGCTACAGTACTGAAAACAGCCTGGTATTGGCATAAAAACAGACAGGTGAACCAATAGAATCTAATCAAAGATCCTGATATTAATCCACACACCTATAAACACCTGATTTTTGACAAAGAAGCTAAAAATATAAAATGAAAAAAAGAAAGCATATTCAACCAATGTTGTTGGGATAACTGGAAGTCGACATGTAGAAGAATGTAAATAAATCCTTACCTGTCACCATGCACAAAATTCAATTCCAAATGGATCAGAGACCTCAACATAAATCCAACCACACTGAACCTCATAGAAGAGAAAGTGAGAAGTACCCTTGAATGCATCAGCCAAGAGACTACTTCCTAAATATAACTCCAGTATATCTCAGACACAGAGCAACATTTAATAAATGGAACCTCCTGAAACTGAGAAGCTTCTGTAAAGCAAAAGACACAATTAATAAGGAAAAACGGCAGCCCTCAGAATGGGAAAAAATCTTCAGCAACCCCACATCAGACAGAGGACTTGTCTCAAAATACATAAAGAACTCAAGAAAATACACATAAAAATACCAAATAACCCAATTAAAAAATGAGGTACAGATCTAACCAGAGAATTCTCAATAGAAGATCTCAAATGGCCAAAAGAAACTTAAGGAAGTGTTCAACATCCTTAGTCATTACGGAAATGCAAATTAAAACAACTTTGAGATGCCATCTTATACCTGTCAGAATGGCTAGGATCAAAAACACTGATGGCAGCTTATGCTGGAGAGGATATGGAGAAAGGGGAACACTCTTCCATTCCTGGTGTGAGTGCAAACTTGAACAGCCACTTTGGAAATCAGTATGGCAAGTTCTCAGAAAATTGAGAATCATTCTATCTCAAGACCCAACATTACCACTTTTAGACATATACCCAAAGGAGGAGCACTCATATCACAAGGACATTTGTTCAACTGTGTTCATGGCAGCATTATTCATAATAGCCGAATCTGGAAACAACCTAGATGTCTCTCAATTAGAGAATGGATAAAGAAAATGTGGTACATTTACACAATTGAGTACTACTCAGTGATAAAAAAAAATCTTGAAATTTGCAAGCAAATGCACAGGAGTGGGAAAAAATTATCCTGAGTGAGGTAACCCAGACCCAGAAAGAGAAACATGGTATGTACTCACTCATAAGTGAAGATTAGGTATAAAGCAGAGATGACCAGTCTACAGTCTAGAACCCCAGAGAAGCTAGGTAATAAAGAGGACCCTAAGAGAGACATACATGGATCTGCCTAGGAAGGGGAAATAGACATGATCTCTAAAACATTCATCCAGTAACTGATGGAAGTAGATGCAGAGACGCAGAGTGGTTAGTTATGGAACTAACCACTGGACAGGGCTCCCAGAGTCATATCAAAGAGAGGAAGGAGTGATAACATGAGCAAAGAGGCCAAGACCATTATAGGGAAACCCACAGAAAAAGCTAAGCCAAACTAGTGGGAGCTCACTGACTCTAGAATAACAATCGGGAAACCTGCATGAAACCGATCTAGCCCCCATTAAAGTAGGTGGCAGTGGATAGCTTGGTCAGTTTGTAGGGCCACTGACAGTGGGACAAGGAGCAATCCCTAATGAATGATCTGGCGCTTTGGAGCCCATTTCCTATGAAGAGAAACCTTGCCCAGTCTAGACACGAGGAGGAAGGGCCTTGGTCTTGCCTCAACGTGGTGATGTGACAGAATTCATTGACTTCCCATGGGAGGCCTTACCCGCTCTGAGGAGCAAATGGAGGTAGGGTGAGGGGAATGTGGGGGGAGCAGAAAGGGAGGGAGGGGGAACTGATATTAGCATGTAAAGAAATAAAATAAAAAAGAAACATGGTGTCGGGGAGGAGAGCTGAAACTGGGGCCTGTAGTTACCAAGCCTTTAAATTGGAGCAGAATGGATCTACATAGATAGAAAGAGAAGAAATTAGAGAGGCTTACAGGCTGTGGTCCAGCTAATCCAACGATGGCTGTCTCCCAACTGGATAGCCAATAATCCAGTAGTTGTTCAGTCTATGAGGCTGGATTTCTCAGTCTTCATCAGAACTCAGGAATTCCAAAGAAGCAGGCTCTAACAATGTCAATGAAATGGAGCAGGGGCAAGCAGGAGACGAGCAAACACTTATTCCATGTTCTTCATATAGGCGACCACTACATGTGGCCCAGGTTTAAGGTGGGTCTTCCCAGCTCAAAAGATCAGAATTAAGGGATGATATTCCACTTCAATAAGTCAATCAAGAAAAATCTCTCTTTTTTTTTTTTTTTGGTTTTTCGAGACAGGGTTTCTTTTTTTTATTCATTTATTTATTTATTTATTTATTAAAGATTTCTGTATCTTCCCCGCCACCACCTCCCATTTCCCCCCCCTCTCCCCCAATCAAGTCCCCCTCCCTCGTCAGCCCAAAGAGCAATCAGGGTTCCCTGACCTGTGGGAAGTCCAAGGAACCCCCACCTCCATCCAGGTCTAGTAAGGTGACCATCCAAACTGCCTAGGCTCCCACAAAGCCAGTACGTGCAGTAGGATCAAAAACCCATTGCCATTGTTCTTGAGTTCTCAGTATTCCTCATTGTCCGCTATGTTCAGCAAGTCCGGTTTTATCCCAGGCTTTTTCAGACCCAGGCCAGCTGGCCTTGGTGAGTTCCCAATAGAACATCCCCATTGTCTTAGTGTGTGGGTGCACTCCTCGCAGTCCTGAGTTCCTTGCTCGTGCTCTCTCCCCTTCTGCTCCTGATTTGGACCTTGAGATTTCTGTCCAGTGCTCCAATGTGGGTTTCTGTCTCTGTCTCCTTTCATTGCCTGATGAAGGTTAATATTCAGGAGGATGCCTATATGTTTTTCTTTGGGTTCTCCTTCTTATTTAGCTTCTCTAGGATCACTAATTATAGGCTCAATGTCCTTCATTTATGGCTAGAAACCAAATATGAGTGAGTACATCCCATGTTCCTCTTTTTGGGTCTGGGTTACCTCACTCAGGATAGTGTTTTCTATTTCCATCCATTTGCATGCAAAACTCAAGAAGTCCTTGTTTTTTACTGCTGAGTAGTACTCTAATATGTATATATTCCATACTTTCTTCATCCATTCTTCCATTGAAGGGCATCTAGGTTGTTTCCAGGTTCTGGCTATGACAAACAATGCTGCTATGAACATAGTAGAGCATATACTTTTGTTGTATGATAAGGCCTCTCTTCGGTATATTCCCAAGAGTGGTATTGCTGGGTCCAGGGGTAGGTTGATCCCGAATTTCCTGAGAAACCGCCACACTGCTTTCCAAAGTGGTTGCACAAGTTTGCATTCCCACCAGCAATGGATGAGTGTACCCCTTTCTCCACAACCTCTCCAGCAAAGGCTATCATTGGTGTTTTTTATTTTAGCCATTCTGACAGGTGTACGATGGTATCTTAAAGTTGTCTTGATTTGCATTTCCCTGATCGCTAAGGAAGTTGAGCATGACCTTAAGTGCCTTTTGGCCATTTGAACTTCTGTTGAGAATTCTCTGTTCAGCTCAGTGCCCCATTTTATAATTGGGTTGATTAGCCTTTTACGGTCTAGTTTCTTGAGTTCTTTATATATTTTGGAGATCAGACCTTTGTCAGTTGCGGGATTGGTGAAGATCTTCTCCCAGTCAGTGGGTTGCCTTTTTGTCTTAGTGACAGTGTCCTTTGCTTTACAGAAGCTTCTCAGTCTCAAGAGATTCCCATTTATTCAATGAGGCCCTTAATGTCTGTGCTGCTGGAGTTATACATAGGAAGTGGTCTCCTGTGCCCATGTGTTGTAGAGTACTTCCCACTTTCTCTTCTATCAGGTTCAGTGTGTTTGGACTGATATTGAGGTCTTTAATCCATTTGTACTTGAGTTTTGTGCATGGTGATAGATAGGGATCTATTTTCATTCTGCTACAGATTGACATCCAGTTTTGCCAGCACAATTTGTTGAAGATGCTCTCTTTTTTCCATTGTATACTTTTAGCTCCTTTATCGAAAATCAGGTGTCCATAGGTTTGTGGGTTAAGTCGAGACAGGGTTTCTCTGTGGCTTTGGAGCCTGTCCTGGAACTAGTTCTGTAGACCAGGCTGGTCTCGAACTCACAGAGATCCACCTGCCTCTGCCTCCCGAGTGCTGGGATTAAAGAAAAATCTCTTACACATGCACTCAGTCGCTTGGGTTTTAGTTACCTACAGATGTAGTCAAGTTGACAGCCAAAAATAGCCATCAAACCACCATTCGCCTCTTCCTGCCTGTAGATATAATGTGATCAGTTCCCTCTCGATCCTTCTTGTCTTGATGGACTGAACCTCCAGACTGTGAACCCAAATAAACCTTTCATGGGTGTAGGGAATGGAAGAAGTCCTGAGTGGAGAAAGGCCATGTCAAGAACACAAAAGCCTTTGAACCATAGGAAAATAGAAAAGCCTTCCCCAGGCTAGACTTGGGGAAATGGCAGAGCCTTCCCCAGGCTAGACTCGGAGAAACGGCAGAGCCTTCCCCAGGCTAGACTCGGGGAAATGGAAACGCCTTCCTGCTGCAAATACTGACCATGTGTGCATAAAATGTCCACATAGCTTCCTTGCCCAGGTATTTACAAACCTAGAGACTACTCCCTTATAAAGGCTGTTCCTTCCAGCATTCTGTAAGTCTATCTTCTTGGTCCAGCTGTATAAACCATTAGCACTGCCTCCTTAATTATCTGAATGCAATAAATAATCCCACCTCCTGGTTCAGCTGTGTAATAACCCAGTGTCTCAGTTCACCTGTATAAACTAAACACACTGAACTTCCAGGTGCTGTGGTTTCTCCATCTAAGAGCCTAAGCCACCCAACCCCAGCATATGTCTGTCCGTCTGTCTTGCCTTCATTCTCTCCCTGACTCAATAAGGTCAAATCCCAGAAGCTGTGCAAGGACATGTCAACGGGCACCTGATCAGGGACTGGAACAGGGACAGGAACATGGACACTGTTCTATAAGGAACTTTCACTGGCCAGATGAGAGAATGCTCCCAAGAGATGCACACTGAACGCCAAAGAAGAAAAAAAAAAAACAGTGAAAAAGGAAGAAACAAAAGTCAAGAAAGAAAGTAAAACAAACAAATAAAGGGGTGTACAGTTCTCAGAGCTGGGTGTAAAATACTAAAACAAGTAGAATCTAGAGGTAGACAGCTGTCTGTTAAGATTTGGGAGTAATCAGAACCTAGAGATAGGCAAATTACATGGGGGTGCTTTGAGGGGGGCTGGGGGAAACCTTGGATGTGAGCTGGATGTATGGCAGCTTCCCTGGTTCCTGGACTGAGTTTGGGAAGCATACCCTTGGTTTCAGGAAATAGGTAATGAGTTTGGTTAAAAAATTTAAAAACCTGAGGAATGGATACACAGCCCACAGGCCCAAACATGTTTCCATTTTTGCTTTCCATTTAACAGCCTTCATGTTACATTTAGTGAGAAAAAAGAAAAAGCAAGCAGCGTACAAGCAACAGATGCAAGGGACATGTGATGTGTGCAGCAGGCTGGTTCAAGCTAGCTCTCGGGGGCTGCGGTGGCAGGTGCCAAAGAAAGAGAGCAATCAATAGTCCTACCAAGCTGTGATGCCAATGAACCACAACAGTGACCAGCATGGCCAGATATCCCTAAAATACAACAGTGGCCTTTGTGTATTGGTGGTAACCAACAGCTTAATGGACGGGAAATCATGTCTGGTATGGACACCTAGCCAACTACCCAGGACTAGTAAGGTCATGGATCTAAAGGAAGAGCCTACTATGGCAACTTTTCTAAACAACGTAATTCCTAACTGCATTCTAAATGTTTATCATCATGCCCATAGATGAGGGTAGCTCTCACCCCCTCAGAAAAGAAGCATCTTTTGGCAACACACAGAGAACCACAACAGGTCAAAATTCAGGGCACGATTGGTAGGGTTTCAGCCCCATTCAATACATCTACAGCACAACTCCTGTACCCAAGGCTCAGGGAACTTTGCAGAAGAGGAGCGGAAGAGCCAGGAAGTCGAGTGTAAGGATGGTTTCTCCTAGGTATGACAGGGAAGTTCCACTCATGCAATCCCAACAAGATGGCTGACTAAACAAGACCTGAGGCATCCAAACACAAGTTGACATCCCAACACAGACGGGAGAAATCTCAGGGGGATCACTGTTAGATAAAGAGCTACAGGCAGCTAACAACAGCTGAGAGAGGGAGAGAATAGGTCTTCTCCAGGGATGAAGACTGGCTAATTGGTTATCCAGTACCAAGTGGTCAGACCTAAGCACATATACATACGAGTAACAGTAAACAGACTCAGCCGGTTATATGTATACATCTATAAATATGTAAAAATGTATTTTATGTATTTATATATTTAAATGATATATTAAAATAGTATATATTCACTATATTGTATCTAAATATATTTAAAATATTATATATTTAATATTTTAGATGTTATTAAAATATAAAATATATAAATATACAAAGAAAAGGGGGCCATGAATTTGAGAGGGCATGGCAGAGGAACATGCAAAGTATTAGAGAGAGGAGCAGGGGGATTACGTTCTATTTTAATTTCTAAAAAAATTAGCTACTAAAAAAATGAAAAATTTTCCTTAAGTTTCAGGTCTTCATTTGATCCCACAGAATTGATTTCCGTATGGGATGAGAAATGGAAGTCTGATTTCTCGCCTCCCGTATGTGGATATCCAGTTCTCCTAGGACAACTTGTGAAGGAGGCTTTATTTCCTCCAGGCATGTTTTTGTCAAGAATCAATGGTTACAGCTTTCTAGACTTAATTCTGGGTATTCTAGTCTTTATCCTTGGTCTCTGTGTCTGTTTATTGTGCCAGCACTACAGGGTTTTTTGTTACTGCGTCTTTGTGGTATAATATAAAACCAGGTATTGTGATTCTACGACCAATTATCCTTTTTCTCAGAATTGTTTTGGTTATGTGGGGTCCTTCCAGTTCTATATGAATGTCTGGATTGTTTTGTGGTTCTTTGAAGAGAGTCATTGGACTTTGGATGGGGACTGCATTGAACACAGGGAAGACTTTAGAGAATATGGCCATTTTCACTGTGCTTATTCTGCCAGTCCATAAATATTTGAGATCTCGCCATCTTTTGCTGTATTCAAATTCTTTCTTCACTGTCCTAGAGTTTTAATTTTAAGAGTTCTTTTACTTTCTTGATTGGGTTTATTTCCAGGTTCTGTGTTTGAGCCTACTATGAATGAGATTATTTTCTGGATTTCTTGCTCAGGATGTTCATTATCGATACGGAAAAAGGAGACTGGTTTCTGCATGCTTATTTTATGGCCTATTACTTTACAGGAAGCACATATCAGATCTAAGAGGTAGGAGTGTGTGTGTGTGTGTGTGTGTGTGTGTGTGTGTGTGTGTGTGTCTGTGTGTGAAGACCTAGTGTCTTTTAAAATCATACGATTGACAAATAGATACAATTTGACTTCTCCATTTCCTGTTTGTACTCCTTTTATTTCTTTCTCTTACCTTGGTTCTCTGGTGTTGTATCAAGCAGAGTAGTGAAAGCTGAAGCCCACGTCCCATTTAGAGACGACTTTTCAGTTTATGATACACGGTACACTGTTAAATTGTCAGGTGGTGTTCAAAGCTGGTTCTGGAGGCAGAGTTTGCTCTCCCCTTCCCACTTCAGGCCCAAGTATGCTTGTTTCAAGTGTCCTCCAAACCCGAGGGAAGCTATCCCTCTAGCCCTGTAACAGGAACAGAAGAAAAGGGGGAACAACAACAAAACCAGCCCAAGAATAAAAACACAGAGCCCTTGAAGACAGCCAAAAGGTAAGCCATTTTCAAAAATAGTTACTATTGTTTTTCCCATGGTGTAAAAATGCCTGCAGTGGGAACCAGATGCCAGAAGTTCATCCATATAGAGAAAACTCCCGGTTGGGCATTTCAGCCAACTGCCTCCACTCATTTTCCCTCGCTAAAATCTGACAATGTTAGCTTTATTTGCTCTCTCAGTGCAGCTATGCCTGTCATCTCTGCTAGATGTTGTACCAACTTTGATGCTTTGTTATCTATCTGCTACAGCCTGCTACATGATTAGTAAAATCATTTATTGAAAACCAAACATGAAGCTATCAAAAATCATTCTCCAACCATACAGAACACAACTTCCCACCCCACCCCCATTCAGTTCAATATTGATTATTGGTTTGTCTTACATACCATTTGTTAAGGTATAAGCCTTCTATCCCTGGTTTTGCAGGGTTTTCACCATGGAGGGATACTGGGGTTTTTTTTCCAAAGGCTTTTTCTGGCTGTTGAGAGATGATATGGGTTTTGCCCGATTGTATTTACACACTACTTTACATTTATTGCTTTGCATATACTAAACCACCCTTGCATCCATGGGATGTAAAATGCATTGTTAAATTTGGCTTTTCAAATCCTTTGTTTAAAAAATTTGTGTCTGAAGCTGGGTAGTGGTGATGCATACCTTTAATCCCAGCACTCGGGAGGCAGAGGCAGGTGGATGGATCTCTGTGAGTTCAAGGCCTGGTCTACAGAGCTAGTTCCACAGAGAAACCCTGTCTCAAAAAATGAAAAAAAAAGTATCTGTTTTCATCAAGGAAATTGTTCTATAATTTATCTGGTATATTTATCTGGCTTTGGTATTAAGGAAGTACTGACTCTGTAGCGTGAATTTGGAAGCTCCCCTTCTCTTTCTATTCTATAAAATATTCTGATGATCATTGGTATACTAGTTCCTCTTTAAAGACTTGGTAGAGAACTGGGTGGTAGTGGTGCCTGCCTTTAATCCCAGCACTCAGGAGGCAAAGACAGTAGGAACTCTGTGAATTTGAGGCCAGCCTTGTCTACAGAGAAAGTTTCTGGACAGCCAGAGCTACACAAGAAACATTGTCTCAAAAAACAATAAATAAATAAATAAATGAACTTGGTTTAGACTTCATCAGCAAATATATCTGATTGTGGGCTTTATCCATTCTAATTCCCAATTAAATAGAATACTATTCTCTAATGATCCTCCAGATTTCATTGGTATCTAGTCTAAGAGAATGTGTGAGCAGTGAGCACTGAAGTAACTCACTACTATCTTATCTGGACCTAACTGTCCCTTTATATCCAATAGTGTTTGTTTTATAAAATGAGGGTCACCAATGTTGAGTGTTATATATTTATGATTATTATATCTTCTTGATAGATTTTTTTATTAAAAAGCAATAACCCTATTCATTCCTTACCATGTTGACTTGACATCTACTTTGTCATATATGAGTATAGCTACTCCTGCTTGCCTGCAGATTCTGTTTTCTTGGAATACCATTTTCCATCTGTTCATTTTTGGTTTGTGCCTTTGGCTCACAGGTGAGTTTTTTCAAGATAGCAAGCTATCTTGTCTTTAAAACATCTGTTCAGTCAATCGGCATCTTTTAATTGGAGCGTTGTGACCATTTACAATTGTTGTTACCGTTGAATGCCACATACTAATTTTTTCCCTCTATCTTAGAGGCTTGCTGGTTTACTGAGCCAATGACAACTGCTTCTTTCCTCCTTCTCATGTGTTTATCCTTGTGAGACGAATGCTCACATTTCCAGACACACACGCTTCTGTATATCTTTCCCTTTTTCTGGTGTAGTATTCTTTTAAGCGTTTTCCCAGCACTGGCTTAGTGGTCACAAATTGCTTTACATATATATGCTTATCATGGAAGGTCAGCATTTCACCTTCAGTTTTTAAAGGATCACCCTGTGGAAGAGTCACCGTGCACGGCGTTTGTTTCAGAGCTTCAGACATATTATTCTGTGTTGTCCTGCTGCTAGGGTTTCTATTGTGAGATCTGCAGGTATCCTGATAGGTTGCCTCTTATGTAACTTGGTACTTTTCTCTTACAGCTTTTAAGATTGTGTCTTTGGTCTATAATCTTGGCATTCTACCTATGAGATGGAGAGGGGTTTTTATTATTTGTTTTTATTGGGGGGGGGGGGGTCGAGACAGGGTTTCTCTGTAGCTTTGGTTTGGTGCCAGTCCTGGAACTAGCTCTAGTAGACCACGCTGGCCTCGAACTCCCAGAGATCCACCTGCCTCTGCCTCCCGAGTGCTGGGATTAAAGGCATGTGCCACCACCGCCCGGCTATTATTTGGGGTTTTTTTTTTTTGTTGTTGTTGTTGTTGTTTGTTTTATGGTCACATTTACTTGAAGTTTAAAATGCCTTCTGCATTTAGGTGTCCTTAGCCTACCCTGGACCTGAGGGATTTTTCTACTACAGATTTTATTCAATAAATTTTTCTGTGTCTTTGGTCTTACCTCTGTTTCCTCTTCTACATCATAGGTTCACAGTTTTGTCTTTTAATCATGTTTCAGAGATCTTAAATGTGCAGTCATATTTGATTTTTTTTTACTTCTGTCTGACTGTAAGTATTTTTCACACATGGTCTAGTCTATTGGTAATGATTCCCTTTCCATTTTTTAAATGTTATTTATTGGGCTTTTTAATCCCAATAATTTTTCAGAGTTTCTACTTCTGCTGAATTTCTCATTTGTATTGCTAAACTTCTTGTCCAAGTCTTAGGTTGGTTTCTTTAATTCACTTCTGTATTTACTTGAATCCTCTCTGAAGTCATCGATATTTTAGGATTACTTTTGAATTCTTTGGTTGGCATTTCATCCATCTCTACACATTTGGACCCAGCTATTGAACACCCATGAACCTTTGTAGAAATTATGGCGCCTTAATTTTCCACATTTCTATTTCTATCCTGTGACTTGTACATCTGGTTGCCCTTTTTTTTTCTAGTCAATGTTCCAATCCAGGATCCCATACTATACTTAACTTCCAATGTGTGATACATTCTCAGTCTTTCTTTATGGTCAAATCTTTCCTGACTTGAACAAGTTAGAGAAAGCAAGCCATTCACTTTGCAGAACTGCTCAATTTGAGCCCATGATGTGTCCTCATGACTAGATTTTTATTGTGCATTTTGGGTAATAACATCTCAGCATCAGTGTTGTGTCCTTCTATGGACATCCCTATCAAAGGCACAGGTGTACATATGACTCCTTACTGGTGAAATGATGATGGTGACCTAAATCACTAGGGTAACATGATGGGTTTCTGTGCTAATACAACTTTTTAAATTTTTTCATAATATTTTATAAGATACCTTGAAAAGAATCAGATATCTATTTTTCATCATTTGTTCCCTGATAGTAATACTCATCAGTGCCTTCCAAAACTAATACTGTTTGCCAAATGGTGATTTTTTTTTCTTTTTTAAATGCATAATTGTTACAAATTTATGAAACAACAGCTGGATTAAGACATAGACTGTTATGTGTATTCCAGAAGCTTCCTCCCCCCCCCCCCCCACCGACTCCTGCCAAATCACCTTTCCCCTTCTCATCTTCCCAGGGTAGTTGTTGTTCTGACTAATGTTTCCATGCATTGGTATTCTTCCATCTTCTCTCAGTTCACATCACTTGTAAGATTATCCAAGTTGTTATGCATCAGTTGTTCGTTGCCAAATAGTGACTTTTTAAAAATTTCCATCATTCCTTCTATATTCATGTCCAAGTTGTTTCTGGCTGCTATAGTAGAAGAGCATGGACCGGATGGTTAAAGAAACCATTTACTTCTCACAGTTCTTGTGGCTCAAAAGCTCGAGACCAAAGCACAGGCAGATCGTAGGTGTGCTAGGGGCTTTCCTGATGTGCAGACAGCAGTTCTCTTATTATATCCTCACATGGCAGAGTAGAGAAAAGCATCTTCAGTCTCCCTTCTTATACAGCCAGGAATTCCATCACTGGGCTCCACCCTCGTGACCTCGTATAAACCTGATCACCTCCCAAATGTCCCATCTCCAAACACCATCCCCTGTATGTTAGGTCTCAACATTAAATTTTAAAATGATACAAACCTAGAGTACATACCAATTAAAATTCTACCAGAAGCTTCTCTCATTTATTTGCTCAATCAATTATTTATGACCTGGAATGACTATTCTCCTGCCTCAGCCTTTGAGGAGCTGTGATTATAGAGTGGGGTTTCATTACTTCGAGGTCTCTTTAACACAATTAGGAATTCTATGTGCATAAATGCATATGCATAGATTAACCTACCTATCTACTTAAGTATTAACTATTAATTACACTGACACCCATAATCAATTACAGGGTTCACTTTTAATATCCATCTTGCCTCATTTGTAACATCCTTCCCTGACAATGAGGAACCTAACTCTCTTTATCCACAGAGTGTTTTCTTGTTCAGTCATAATGGCTTCAGCATTGTTAATTCAAACTCTCTATGTAAAATTAAGTTACTGACTAGAGCATAATATTTATGAATAGTTTTTATCTGTGGCTTTAAGATACATCATTCAATTCTGTTTTTAACCCTTCTCCCCTCTGTCCACCACCCTTCAGTGTGGTCATATTATTTGATGGTAGAGTAAGATTCATTGGTTGCTGCTTGTATTCCATTTTTACTTCCCCCACATTCTAGCTGGTTTGAATTATCTGGGGTTATATGAAGTGTTGACATGATCCCCCAAATCAGGGCTATAAAGAAAGATCCTCGTTCTGACAAGCTTTGTTCCTAGCTTTTGAGTTTTTATTTTTATTCCTTGTGGGGAGTTTTATCCTCCCATGCTGTCCTGAGGCTGTTTAATTCAAAGTGCAGAAGTATCTTCACAATTTCTTCTGACTCACGGTATTTATTTAGGGAGTCATTTTTATCCACTGAGGCATTCTGGATGGATTTTGCTAATTTTGATAATAATTGTGTGAGTTTATTCATTGTGCCCTGTTCGCTTTGGGAGTCTTAGTACAAATCAACAAATTCCTAACTCAAAGGAGCCTTCTTCTACCAGTGCAGAACAGCGAAAGCACAAGTGGTGGCGGGAATTACATGCTCTCTGACTGGGGCTCTCTTGTTCGGTGGGATAGTGAGTGAATAGCCCCTTTCTGTTTACTACCTCTCTACCCCTACAGCTCTCCCTTCCATTTCCCAACATGATGGTGACGTCACATATTCTACATCCTCAGTGTCACCTGAAGATGGATGATATCAAGTTTTCAAAATAGCTAAAAAGTAAGGCAAATGGTAAAAATCCCAGTTGACCTGCTCACACATGCAGCCTCAGGCCAAGGGCATCGCTGGGCACACCAGCAGGTCTGGGAAGACTGGGGACACACAAAAAAGGGCCAGCCATCCATACAGCTCAGATCTGTCCGAAACAAGCCTGAAAGAGTGGGAAAACAGAAGAGAAAGGAAAAACAAAACAAAAATCAGTAAGACCTCTGCTAGACCCAAGCAGAACATGGTTTCCAGTGGAGCCAGGGAAAGAAGAAAGCAGGAGACACAATTGGCAGCTGACACTCCCCCAAGTTGGAAATACCTCACCGGAGCAGCTTCAGCAAATGGGAGGTCTTATGCATTCATGTCAGACTAATAGTTTTTCATCATTCTGGGATGAAATTCGTCCACTCTCTCACCTTTCCCATTTGCCTCTTCCCTAGCCCAGCAACCAAACCAGACTTTCTCCACATTCACTTCCGGGAAGAGCAGAGACTATGATGGTGTAGGAGGTTCTTCTGTTCATGTGTTGCTTTCATTGGCTCATGAATAAAGAAAACTGCTTTGGGCCTGATAGGGCAGAACTTAGGTAGGCAGAGTAGACAGAACTGAATGCTTGGAAGAAGGGCAGAGAGGCAGATGCCATGGATCTCCTACCTGAGATGGACATAGGTTAGAATCTTGCTGGTAAGTCACAGTCACGTGGTGATACACAGATTAATAGAAATGGGTTAAATTAAGATTTAAGAATTAGCCAATAAGAAACTAGAGCTAATGGGCCAAGCAGTAATTTAATGAATACAGTTTCTGTGTGGTTATTTTGGGTGTAAGCTAGCCAGGCATCCAGGACGGAACAAGGGCCTGCTCTCTATGCAATACTGTGAGATGCAGATGCCAGGGTAGAATGGAGGGGAGCAGTCACTGGCATTGGGCATCAACATGCCAGGCATTTTGGCCTTTCTTAAGAAAGTAAAATGTTTATAAAACATAATCAAAGAGTCAAGAGAAAAGCATCATAAGTAAGAGTATCATTTCCTTCTACCTACCTCTTCTACCACCTCCTTCCAGCTTGAACTGAACACGCATAAATAGATGAACGATAGAGATAGGTAGATGACTGACAGGTGATAGGAAGATATGATAGACACAAGATGGACCTGTGTAGACTTCTGATTATAGACCAGGACAACAAATAGTCACACAGCTCGGATGAGTTTGGGATCTCAGAGCCTCACAATGCCCCAGCATGACTCAGGCGTGGTAGATCCTAAGACTGCTATTCACAAAAGTCAGGATCTACCAGAAAGCACTAAATGGAGAGAAATGAGAAACCCCCCCAACACACACATGGTATTAGAGGTTTACCCTGGCAATTCTTCAGGACAGGTAAAGGGTAGCTCCAATAGATAGAGTACCAGAGGCTTTCACAACTGGAAACATCAAGAGCAAGACCTGTCTCCAAGGTAACTCTCTGGATAAACTATCATCTAAGAAATGAGCTGGCAGAAAAGCTGATGATGAAATCTCTCCATTCAACATGCTTCTGTGGAGATCCTCCACCTCACTGTGAGGTACTGGAACAGGAAGGGGACATAGGAGAGAAATACTCTGCGTAAAAACACAGTGGTGTTTATGCTGTGGAGACTGATCAGGAAGGGAAACAGCAGAGGAAGGGACAAAGCTATGGGGTTCTCGGTCTGACTGAGGAGCCTTGTCAGACACACCAATGTGACAACACAGTTGACTGATGCTCACCCTCTTTTCTCAGCCACCAATCCTTCTCGTGTTTTTGAATGCCTAGGAGTTACCTTCTTAGGTTTTGTTGAAAGCAGAGGCAAATGGTGAGGCTCAGGTAGAACTTGCAGAATAAAGGGCTCTCTATTGGTTTGAGGGGTCTGGATTCCAGGGAGCCCTCTGACTCCCAAGCAGACCATGCTACCAGCATCCCTGATAAAGGGATGGACCACTGCTGGGTGTGCTGTGAAAGAGGAATGCACAGTTTATTCCCCGGACAGGGCTGATAACAGCAGGAATAGCACAGCCGTCTACCTTTTCATCCCATTTTATCTTTGTTTTTCCATGTGTCTCCTTCCTTTGTAGGGCCCAGTTCTTCAAGGGTGGACAGAAAGGACAACACAAATAGGTCACTCAACAAAGGTATGAGGTAAGCCTGCTTCTGAAACACATCATCTTTCTTCCACATCCAAACTCACTCAAACTTTGGTGAGTTGCTTTGTACAAGTACTACCAAAGAAACAAGGCATTCCCTGCCCTCAGATAAGAACACAGGTCAAGGAAGTACTCCCCCAGAGCAGTAACTGTTACAATCTGGAAAGCCATGGCAGGGCAATCTCCTTGCCAAGTACCATGAGCAACACTCAGGTATATGGTTTGAATGTTTGTGCCCCTTACCCCTCCCACCAAAAAATAATGCTAACGTCCTAAGTCCCAACATGGCTGCCTAAAAAGTAGAGGCTGCTCCACCCTCATGACTGAAATTCATATCCATACAGAAAGACCTCAGAGTAAGTTATAATGATTCACATCTGTAAACTCAGCAGTAGGGAGTGCTGGCTTCCAGACTAGCATGGGAAGGAAGGAGAAGGGTAGGGAAGAGGGAAAGAGAAAGAGCCAAACACGAGAGAACAAGAAACCAGAGTTTGTGAATAAGGAACAAGACTCTCACCAGCAAATATGCCGTCACCTCATCTTGGACTTCTCGGGCTCCAGAATTGAGAGAAACAAGTGTCCGTGTCATTTCGGTCATTCCGTTCCTGACACTGTCACATCTCAAACAAACCAAGATTCAGCACTTGGTAACTTTGCTCTCCTTTAAGGAACAACAGCTAAAATAAGCTCACAACTTCACCTACTACCTGACGACTTCAAATGCTTCCGGCAGGCCAGCGACACCAACACCAGCTGGAAGGTGGCTGCAGATGAAAAAGGCTCTCGGTGGAACAGGAATCCAAGTGCATGTTCAGGTTGGAGAACAAAGAGAGAGGGTGCACTGTGGTGACGGGAAGAGGTAAGAGAGGTTTAGGTGACGGAAGACTGGAAGAAAGACCCAGGACATCTGGTGTAGGAAATTTTCATCAAATATTAATTTTGATGGGGTTTTCATTTTGGTTTTTTATTTTGTTTGGGTTTTTTGGTTTTTCGAAATATGGTTTCTCTGGGTATCCCTGGCTATCCTGGAACTTGCTCTGTAGACCAGCTTGGCCTCGAACTCAGAGATCTGCCTGCCTCTGCCTCCCTAGAGCTGGGATTAAAAACATGGATTACCACAGCCAACAGTTAATTTTTGCTTAAAATCTTGGGATAGCATCTTACCATTTTATCCGGGGTGGATTGGAACTCCAACCTCAAGTGGTCCTCTTTCCCCAGGGCCCTGTATAGTTGGGGCTAATGTACAAGCAACACATCCAGCTTGTGTCTCTTAATATTTTAGCTAATTGAGTCAGCAAAAGTGAAGACCAGAAAGACCTGGATTATATCACATAATATCTGGTGCCAAGACCAGCCTGCCCAAACCCAGAGTGTGGTCCACATGAGGATTTTAGTGTATAAATATTCAGAGGTGACAGCTAGGTCCAGCAGAATTTACCCAGCTCCCTCCTTCCCCACCAATCCTTGACTACAGCCAGTTGTCCCTAGATGGCTTTTCTCAACAACCCCCCTGCTCCCCACTCTCCCTTCCCATGAGAAATTGACCAATTCCTACTTTATTCCTGACACAGAGTAGGCGCTCAATAATTGTGTGCCAAATAATGAAAGTGTTGTGCTAGCAGGGTTGGATCAATTAGTGATTGTAATTGAAGTTGAATGTAATTAATTATATAATTTGGAGCTGTTCAAGTTTAATTCCATTCAAATTGCATCATGAAAACAAGGCATGAAGAAAGACTACAAATAAAGGGAAAGGGGCCACAATGCAATGCTTCCATGTGTAGATGGCACATGTATAAGCTGGGTGTTTTGCTGAGGTCAGGATATTAAAACAAAAATGCTATAGACTGAGTAGAAGAGATGTGCTTCTCATGATTTTGAAGGTTAAGAGGTCCAAGATCAAGGATTAGCAGTACTGTTTCCCTGGCTCACAGTCACTTTCTCCTGTGTCCTTACAAGACTAAGAGAACTCACCTCTGTTTTTTAATAAGGGCACTGATCCTATTGACAGGGTCTACATTCGTGACCTAATTATTATACCCCCAACACCGCACATCCAAACACCATCACACTGCAGATTTAGATGTCAACATACTGGAGCCTTGGGCAGAAACATTCAGTCCGTAACCCAACCATTTTTAACAGCAATAGAGTACTTAGCAATGAAAAAGAATCACAGTTACACAGCTAGTAGGTTCTGGTCCTGATTCCCATTTGCAGTCAGAATCCCAAATTAAGTGTTTCTCTTCAGTACCTGGGCTGTACAGCAGGGTTTGTCTTGGCAATGAACACTGCTCTATTTTGACCCGTTTCCACGGCTGTTTGTGTTTTCAGTTTTTCATGGTACCTACATCCCCTCTCGACTCTCCCAAACTGAGAAGGTTCTAGAGCTAAAACAATAATCCTTAAGGATTAGTGGTTTTAGGACTAATAAAACCCAGAACAACCTTTTTACAACAAATATTTGGTAATGACCCTTCACCATCCTGAAGTGAAGTTTATAAAGATTACGAACCACCCACATCCATAATTTTTAAAGCCATATTGGTAGAGTGGGTTACACTGGCCATTCAAATGTGGGTTCTGTGCAGTCACTAGTCACCCCAGATAGTGAACAATGATTCCCCAAAGAAACAAACCAGCCCTCTATCCTTGCACTCATTGAATTCCTGGAAAACTCAACAGGTATTAAAACCATGCATGCGAATTGACGGGGCCCAGCTCACTGTGGGTGCTGTGTTCCCTGAGACAGAGGTCCTGGAGACCAATAAAAGCAGGCTGAGCAAGCCTTGAGGAGCAAGCTAGTAATGTTTTGCCTGTAAATTTAAAACAGAGTTAGGTCTGAGTGGGATCTGGTCACAGGAGAGTGCTAAGTGGCATCTGAGAATCACACTTGTCACACAAAGATGAACACAGAAAGATGTTGAGTGAGTCCAAACCAACCACAGAGAGACATCTGGCATCTGTGACCCCTGACCTGTCAATGCCAGTAGCAATTGTCAAATAATTGTGGTAAACAAACATGTGCCCACAATCTCCAGAAAGCCCCTAAGGCGACTCCCAGCTCCACTGGGAGCCACTGATGCAATGCGGGCTCCTTACTTGACAGGTAAGAAATCAGAGGAAGGCTGGGGTGCAGGTTTTCCCTACATTGCCAGCTGATCAACACCCACAAATTTCAACTTCCATCGACGAGCCTGCTCAGCCCCCCAACTGCAGGCTTTCAGAATTCCTTTGGCCTCCAGTGCAAGTGACTCAGAATGCTGTCTTAGTCACTGCTACTGCTGTGGGAAAAAATACCATGACCAAAATCAACTCGGGGTGGAAAGGGTTTATCAGCCTACAGCTTTGTCTCGGTGTCCATCACTGAAAGGCAGGGCAGAACCTGGAGGCTGTAGCTGAAGCACAAGTCACGGAGGAAGGCTGCTTACTAGCTTGCTCCTCAAGGCTTGCTCAGCCTGCTTTTATTGGTTCCCAGGACCTCTGTCTTGGGGAACACAGCACCCACAGTGAGCTGGGCCCCATCAAGAAAATGCACGGCAGTCTTACCCACGGGCCAATCAGGTAGGGGCATTTTCTCAACTGGGATTCCCTCTTTAAAAATGACTCCAGCTTGTGTCAAGTTAACATAAAACTGGATGGGGCAGGTGGACCCTCGCATCTCAGAAGAGCTAACTCCCTGCAGAAGACACAGCCACACAGCAGTGGTGACAATATTCTCTAAACCAGGGGATGTCACCACAGTGCTTTTAAATCAATCTCTTCTGGGGAGACTGACTGCCTCATCGCAGAAAGACAGGAATGTTCTGGCACAGTGGAGAAGTTAATCAGGTCATTGTTCTTTCACTGAGGGCCCCAAGTCTATCCCCAAGGCTCCGAGTTAGGAAAGCCTCAGTTGGGCACAAGGGCCACACTGCTCCATCAACAGCAGGGAACTGACATGCTGTGTTAAAGATTCCGGGGCTACATCCCAGCGTGGTATAGAAGGATACAGTCATCAGTCTCTGGAGTCACCATCAGTCGTGACGGAAAGGGGCACCATGCCAATATTTGTCATAACTGTTTCAGAGCCCCAGACAAATGTGGTCTACATCCCTGACCCAAAAGCTTACACATGTTCTCACTGCTAGTAGCCTATTTCATTCCTCCCATGCCAGGATATAAAACTTGAGGCCACCTCCTTCTTTACCGTTGTTGCAGCCTGGTCATCTCTTCTTGGGTCAGTCCATATAAGCTGAACACAGAGGCGACCCCAGTCACTGGCTACCAGAACAGTTAGCAAACTGTATCAGTCACAAGAATCATCATTTTCAGGGTCTCTAAATCATGACACAGTATGAGCCACAAACTCAATGCTGACACTGATTCCCTCCGCTGGAAATTAATGTGCCCTTAGTTAAGGGACTTTGATGACACCGAGCATAAAAATTGATTATAATTAATGTTCTAGGTATTTATTGCTAGGGCAGCTATATTCTGGGGAAAGTGTCTTTAGGTACAATATTGGTTATCTTTAAAGTTAATGAAAGTACATAACCTAGAAAAATATATCCATAAGAACACAAGATAGTCATTCACCAAAGCTGCACATGTAATAAATACTTACTAGAAACTCTAAATTAAGTCAAATGATCTTTCATGAATTGGCCATAAAAATCTTTAAAATGTGAAAAAAAAACAGGCAAGGCATTAACAGAAAGGTCTAGTGACTCTAAAAACAGACAAGAGTATTTAATTTTAGGTAAATTGGTCTTTGTAAGAAATCTTAAACAAGTAAGTTTGGGGCTATGTTTTCTATAGACAAGTAGGCAATTATGACCTATAGCAATTTACAGGTCAATGAGCAATTTGTTAAAGACAGGGATGGAGATAAGGAGGGACAAGACAAGAGGTGAAGAGGCCACAGGGGTAACAGTTCTGAACCACATTGGGGCGAGTAAAGAGATCCTGCAAAGTTAGTGTACACAAGAAAAAGGTAGTGTCTATGGGGGGTGCATGGGGTACAATGTGCAGGTGAAGAAGAGACGAAGCCTGAGACCTGAGCCCTGGCCTTTAGGCAAAGGCTGCTGGTAGACTCATTCACTGAAACACTAAGACAGTGAACACATGCTCTTTAATCATAATGAAATTCTGGGACAGTCTAGTCCCACAGAGATGATCTCGAATCTTCCTTCCTGGTAGGGCTGCCAACAGAAACTATTGTTCCCCAAGAAATGCCAGAATTTCTTTCTCTCCCCTAGATCATAGACCCACTTACCACTGCACTCCCTAGCAAAAGACAAAGCCAGCTCATGCCCAAGGCCCCAGCCTTCAAGGCAGCATCACATCAGACTAACCTGGCTTCTCCAACCAGGACACTGGCACTGGGGCCAAGGCGAGCATAGACAGCCATATGCAAATGAACTGACTTTTGTCTCTGATATCTTGGGGTGGAAGAGCCTGAGAGAAAACCATCATGAAGCTCAATGTCTAGAGCTGGTGACAACACAGGCAGGGGAACAGTTGAGGGCTGGATGATTGGAATAGAAAGGAGGGACAGAGGACTGAGATGGGCAGATAAAAAAAAAGGAGCACAGTGGTCTAGAGAGGTCCCCACAGAAGGCAGGACTTGAGATTTGTCGCCAAAGTAGAGGGCAAAGGGTCAGATTTACAGATTCTTTAGTCACTGGATTTGGGATAAACCTACTTATCTGGGAAGGCCAAGATGGGCCTTTTATGAATCTATAAACAACGATACAGAGCCGGGCGGTGGTGGCACATGCCTTTAATCCCAGCACTCAGGAGGCAGAGGCAGGCGGATCTCTGTGAGTTCGAGTCCAGCCTGGTCTACAAGAGCTAGTTCCAGGACAGGCTCCAAAAAGCTACAGAGAAACCCTGTCTCGAAAAAAAAAAAAAAGATACAACAGACATGGGAAGAGGTGACAACTGTCTACCGAGTTCTACTAATCAACTCATCCAGATGCATGGAATGAAGAATGGCAGGAGGGAGTCCACACATGAGCCCAGCTCCCACACTCATGCACGGCTCAGGTAGGGAGCCTAGTACACAGCAGTAGGGGGAGGAGTTCCTGTGGGAGTCTGTCTTTATCCTAAACCTTCCCAAGGATGTCTGTATCAAGTAAATCAGTGATTAAGGAGCCAGTGCCTGCCTGCTCTCAGGGGATCACCTGTGTAGACACCAGCAAACAGAATCAATAGGAAAAAAATTAAGCCAAATAACCTGTTCTAATTCCCTTTTCCCCCAACCTGGGTCATCAGAAAAAGAGACACAATCAGCTTACAAAGCTAATCTCTAGTGTGGCAGGGGTCACAGATGACGTATAAAGCACCCAGTCCATAGTGTGCCTTTCACGGCAGCAATGACAGTAAGAGTGTGTGGCCACTTAACTGTTCTTGCTCAGCTCTCTGCAGAGTCTCCAGCCTGCAGACTCATTTTCTAGCCCTGCACACGGGTTCACATCTAGACTTCTCTAGGCTCCCTGATACCTTCCAACATAGATCCAGGCCCCCTAGGGAAATGACCAGGACTTCTTCCCTCCAAAATCAAGTAACCGACTTAAAGTAACTCACATAAAATGACGGAGTGACGGACTGCAGGTTTATTGGTTCATACATTTGAAACCTCAAGGGAGGATCTGGCCTGCAGGAATGGCGGGGACCCAAGAGAAGTGGTCATTCTCCACAGCTCCCAATAGCCCGCTCAGGAGCACCACTGGTACTGGATGCCATCTCTGTGACCATGGTTTGGGCAGGAGTCTGTACGCTTGTAAAGATGGGTATCTGTGAAAGCAGCAGGCTCCTGGGTAGATAAGCTGCCAGCGCTGGGCTGCACGCCACTGGGTTTGCAGTGTCGCTTTTCCACGTCACCTTTAGCAACTCTACTCACAGCCACTTCAACACGTCAGGAACACCCAGGGACAGCTGCCGCCATCCCACAGAAGGGAAGTAGTGGCTCAGAGACCTGGTGACCGGAGAACTAGGAAGACCAGACTAACCTCTGGCTGCATGGCCCAGCGTGGTGATGGACTGGAGGCTACTCACGGCGCGGCTGCCGTGATACTTATGAATCAGAACTACTCCGAGACAGAACTCACTCAGCTCCTTCAAATCTCCTAAATGGATGTGGTTTCCCTCCCAATCGCCTCACATTCTGGCCACTCTTCCCTCATTTTGGGGGATGGAGGGAAAGAGAAAAAATTTACAACTACTATATTCCTAGAAAGAAAAATTGCACTTCTGATACTAACTCCCATGAGAATTTTCTGGAAAGGGTGTGTCATGGCAGGCAGTGTTCCAAGATGCCTGGCTTTCAAGGACTCAATGCCTAAGTGAGAAATAACACTCAAGAGGTACCCTCACCTAGCGGTACCCTGTGCTCAAGTGCCCAGCAACTCCAGGCAGAAGAGGTTTTGAAAAGCAGCAAGGGCCTCTCCTCCAGCAGCCTGGCAAGGATCAAGCTCTAGCCAAGCTGTGCACTCCAATGGAGGAAAACAGAAAGTCAGAACAACATGTCATGCATGCAACAAAGGGCAGAGGACAAGTCCTGGCTGTGGTCCGCCTCAGCTCAGGGTCTGTCTCCATGATGGCCCTTGGTGGCCTCCCACAGTGACACACGCCTTCTGTACAGTGTGTCCTATCTAAGGTGACAATGGTGCTCCTTAGACCATGTAGAATTGTCCTATAAGCTGAATCCATGCAGAGGCAACATGTGATCAGTGTTCAGTATTCACTATTAATATTGTTATCTTTGCCGCCTTAAAATAGTATTTATTGGTAGGTAAGTCTTCCACTCAGAACAACACCGACTTAGCACTATCAGTACCATGGGAAGTAGAGTATTTGTGCTCTTGGCCCTCAAAGATGTCCACAAATGGGACCCTACATGGTCAGAGCACTTTGCAGACGTGATCCTATCAAGGTAGATTCCTCTGGGTTAATCAGAGGTCCAGTTTCATTAAAGCAATCTTTCTGCAGAGAATTGGAGGATCAGAGAAGAAACGTGACAGCTAGGCGAGGATGGAGTGATACAGCCACAAGCAGGGGATGCAAACAGCCTCCGTGACCAGAAAAGGCCAAGCAACACATTCCCTTCATTCTCTGTAGCCTGACCAATGTGTGGTTTCAGACTTCTCACCTCTGGAGCCAGGAGAAACTGAAGCTGTGAGGTGTGTGCCACTCCCTAAGTTCATGCAAATTCGTCATAGCAGCTAAACAAACAAACCACACCCAATACAAACCGGGACCTTTCAGATCTAACGTCCCTCTCCTGGTGTCAACCACAAACCACAGGCTTAGGGACATCTCATTGACAGACACAGGGTCCTCCTGGTGCTCTGAAGCCCCCAGTCCCATTTTCTACAACAGACATGTATCCTGGGTCTACTCTCACAAATAATCATGGTCCCACCCCTGACCACAACGAAAGCCATTCACAGAGGTCAGAGAGGGCACTGGATCCCCTGAAACTGGAGCTACTGACCACTGTGAACTACCAAGCAGGTGCTGGGAACCAAACCCATGTCCTCTTCAAGGATAAGTGAGCCACAGGAGTTAATTGTAAG
This sequence comes from Microtus oregoni, assembly GCF_018167655.1. NCBI lineage: Eukaryota > Metazoa > Chordata > Mammalia > Rodentia > Cricetidae > Microtus > Microtus oregoni. The sequence continues at coordinate 9,910,006 of NW_024543068.1, forward strand.
TATTTACTGGGCATTTACTAGGTGGCTTTCTTCTCCAAGAATACATTATCATTTATATAACCTGATCCTCTTAGTAATTATAAGAGATAATAAATAAAGTGAAAATTATTATCTCCACTTTTTTCCCTTTTTTGGTTTTTTTGAGACAGGGTTTCCCAGTATAATCCTCGTTGTCCTAGAGCTCGCTCTGTAAACCAGCCTGGCCTCAAACTCAGAGATCCCCCTCCTCTGCCTCCCCAGTGCTCGGATTAAAGACGTGCGCCACCACTGCCTATACACAGCTGCATCTCTACTTTTCTGAGAAATTGTGGCCAAATTTACTTGTCCAAGATCATATTGACCATCTAGGGTAAATACATGAAAAGAAGACTAGAACTTGGGCCAACTCCTGTCCTTACCCTTCAATGCTACCCTAAACTGACCAACTTGGAGATGGTGCAGCCACTGTCTGTGGACACTTATGGCCACCTGGTTGCACCCGCTTGCTTTGGGCTGCAAAGGAGCTCTAACTACCTAAATAGCCCTGGCAGTTGAGCTGTGCCTTCTCGAAGCACCGTGAGGGCAGAAACAGCCAGATCCCTCGCTTTGACCTCTGTTCTCCAGCTTGGTGAGTCTGAAAGGACTTCATGTTCACCCAACGTCTGTACTGAAGAGAAGAAAGTCTCTGATCCCTCTGACTCTACCTCTTTATTATCATCCCGGGGAGAGGTCCAGCCGTCACCTCCATCGCTCATGACCAGCAGATCTCAGTACAACTGGCCACAGTCCAGGGAAGGCTCTTTTGTCCCTGCTAGAGTTGTAAGCACCAGTGGGCTGCCAGGTCAGACCCACCCTGCATGACTGGCTGATGGCTCCCTATGAAGCCCACAGGTCATTTCCATTCTCAAACTTCCATCAGTGAGTCTGCCTCTTGGGGAGGAAGGGGATTAATGGTTAAGGTTCTGGTGGTGCTATAGTCACTAGTCACTACAATTAGGGATGGTTAAAGAGTTCATTTACGGCTAATGTAAACATGGAAACCACAACACCATTTTAATTACCTTGTGCTTATTGACTTGTGTTATCTGTGGGGTTTATTTCTTGAAAGCTTTTTTGATTTGGAAGAGCCTCTGCCTGATGCCCAGAGATGAAGATTCCTAAGCTGTGTCTTCCTTCTCTGGAAGAATCTGGAAGGCATATGAGACCAAAGCAGGAGTCCCAACCCCAGCTCGGGAACCTCAGAGAGCAATGTCACATTAGAGTTGTATTCCTACAGCAGGGTGGGATAAAGAAGGTGAGCCCCTAATCGAAACCCCTCAACAAAGTCTAGTCTTAAGCATTAGACACCAGACAGAGCCAGTCTACAAAATCCCTAACCAACGCTGTTCCCAGGAGTCAAGGCCTCAGATCACAGGAAGGTTTGAGAGGCTGTGCTGTTCCAGATCAAATGAGTCTGAGGAGATGGGATAATGAAATACAGTAATGGTCTAGACGGGATCCACAGCACAGAGAGGGCATCGGGGAGGAAGGGGCCAGATCAGCAGCCCCTGGACTTCGGTCATTAACACTGTACCAAAGTCGATGTCCATCTTACTAATCAAGGCAACCTGGTGGTGTGAGATGTTTCCTAAGGGAAAAAGGGATGATGAATCTGCAAATCTGCTGGCGATCGAAAATTATTTCAGAATAACAAGTTAGCCACAAAGCTTAGGACGGGTTTGGTGTGTATTCAAACCAACTAACTCAGAATCTCAGGCACATAAGCTCTGCAGGGATTCTGCTATGCAGGAAGCATGAGCGCCACTGAGGTGGAACTTCAGAGGTAAGCACGCGTCAACATATTCTGGAAGAATTATTAAAGCAACTGGCGGCCTCGGGCCAGGGTTTGGTTCAGTGAGTCTGGGCAGAGCCCTGAGAGTCTATATTCCTAACAAGTTCCGGGGTGGTGGCTGTCCTGGGACCACACCCCAAAAATCACTATTCTCCATCCTCGCAACTCAGTATGGTCCCTGGCTCAGCCAAACTATAACCCCTGGAAGCTGATTATCAATGTAGTGTCACCCAGACTCGCAGAGGCAAAACTCGGGACTTAAGAGGACCCCAAGCCACTGGTTTCCACAGGGAAATCTATAGATAGATCATGCATGGTGCCGGGAGGGGGAGCAGGGAGGAGCTGGAAAGGCAGAGCTGAACACCCATCACTGTACTGCTCTCAATAGCCTGACCCTTCCCCAGGAGGAGAAACGTGGGAAGAAAAGTCAGGAGTTCCGCACCTCGGAACCAAAGGCAGAGTTGGAAGAAAGTGTCTCATAATCCCTGCAGTCCTGGCCAACGACAACAGCCTGGCATAGAGGGGAGGCAGGCTGGTGCTGGGCTGCCATTGCATCTCCTGGAAACCAGCAGTGGCAGCACAGTCCAGGCCTCCCACTGACCCTTCCTGGGGCTGAGCCCTCCTTCCATCAGATAAAGACAACCTGACCCTTCAGGCTTTGCTTCATAGACTAGGGCAAAGAAGAAGGGGGAAGAGGGGAAGGAACAAAAGAAAACGGAAAGAAGAAAATTTGGGGGAAGGGGACAGCAGAGGGCTGTTGAGCAAATGGCTCCTTGCCAAACATGGCTGGAGGCACCTCCTTCAGTTCACAAAGCCGGAACAGTAGCACCAGGGTTGAAAGTCTCCTGCTAAATATGGACAGCCCGCCCCCCCCCGCCCCATGCAGTCAGTGTGCCCCGTGTCCCCAATGCCAGGAATGCACCACACTCTGGCTTTATTTATTCTGCCAGTTATGGACATGTAGGCCACGCGCTGGCTCAGAGCCCATCTCTGCTCCAGCCACACCTGCCTGACTGTTTACCCCGCTAAGACCACTCTTCCACAGGGACCCACACTGACTGCTGCTGATCTCCCATCTGCCCCACTACCCAGGATTTGCTTGGGGGCCTCTTAGAGCCGTTCTGTCTTCACAGGGTGTCCCTGTATGGTGTCAAGAAGGCCCCTACAGTCTGTAGTATAGAGGCTGACCAGCTCCGATCCTGCTGTGGAAAAGATAAATTGTTGATAGTAACCTGGCCGTCCTCACAGCACTTCCTCGGTGCCCGTGAGAGAACATGCAGCCTTTTAAAACAGTTTAACCTCCCTGAAAACTGCAAAGTTTGCCAAGATTCCCACTATCTCCATGCTTACAGAGCACTAACCAAAGGCCAGGGCATCGACGTACTGGGTACTTAGAGGCACTCGGCTCAGGCACATAAAACAACTCATCTACAATGCTGTGGGAGGTCACCCGTAAGTACCAGCCTACTCCTAGATTTACAAAGTACCCTCCACTCCCAACTCTTTTCTCACCCCTCCTATCCTGAAACTATTTGAAATCCCAGAGTAAGCCAACCATTACATCCAAAGCAAAAAAGCAAGCGACCATTATCTTGAACAGAAAGGACATTTATATTTATTTCAGGGGCTGTAAAAGACGCCATAAAATAGAATATGCAGCACGTATCCTCGTGACTAATAACAGAGTTTGCGAATTAGTCTCCCAGGTCTCTGGGTACATCCAACTGGTCACCAAGAACAATCAATTCTTTGAGAAAATAAAAGAATGTAATAGTCTCTGATCACTAGAAAACTCTGTGTTGTATCATTAACCAAGAGAACAGGAATAAGGCTCAGATTTGGGGTTCCCTGATCAGAGAGTTACCCGTCTGTAAGTGTGGGTGATCGTGGAACTGAGCCTGCCACATGTGGGGTCTCGGAGCCCCAGAGGCCATGCAGACGTCCGAGCGATGATGGACTTGGGAGAGGTGAACACTGACAAGGCAATATGATTAGACACAGCATTTCAACAGGTGACATGGATGTGTCCGAATGCTCCATCAGGAAGGCTGATGTCTCCAAAGACCTGGAAGGACCAGGTACAGTCCTAGACCTGAGTCGCAGGTGAGGTAAATTAGGACCTAACCATCTGAATGAGCCCAGTGCCCCAGGCATCAGAAACAAGGGGGAGCCTATCTCTGCCCGAGGTCCGAGCTTGCGGCTTCTTAATACCGCCAAGGAAGATCCAGGATGTAGATGGAAGAGGAGAAGCCTCCAAGGAGCAGGGTGTGGCCCTGTGGCAGGAGGAGTCTTACAGCCTGCATGGTTCATAGGGGCAAGGTCCCAGTGTAAATGGTGTTCAAGTCCACTGCGAGCCATGTGGATTTGCTCCCAGCCTAGCAAATAAATTCTAAACCCAATCCAGACTTCATTCTCCTAGGCCTCCCTGAGAAACCTAGGGGTTTCCCAAGGAAGCGGCTACCAAGAGCAACCAAAAGTCCAAATGGAGCATTGGAGTCAGAAGGGACAGTGCCCGCAACCTCGGAAGGGTTTATTGAAACACAACACATACAACACTGGAGGTATCGCCACGACAGCATGAACCCACAGCGGCACCGTTTACTCCCGGATGCAGCCTTCCTCACTGAGGTGAGACACCGTTGGGAGTGATATGGCAAAAATGCAAAGTCTGTTCTTTAGCAAGTTCAAGAACCTGCTTATTTCCTACAAGTGAAATGCCCTGTTGGCGCATGTGGTTGGTCCTTTCTGCCAATCCCCAGAAAAGTGGGGATGACCAAGCCCATGGCACTTACAGGAGATGGGAAGAAGGTTGCTTTATCCCCTCCCTAGAAGAAGCAAACTCACTCCGCAGTACAGTCCAGGGCCCCAAGACAAGATTTCAGTGAGGAGGGCTCCAACAGCAGAGCTAGGTGGTGCCAAGGACGACCATCCTGGCACCACAGGCCAGCCCTTGGCAGACACAGGTCAATTGGTACTCAGAGCAGGAAAGAAGGAATGAGGTGTAGAGAGACATTAGGAAGGGGCAGGGAATGACAGCCACTCTCAGTGTGGAGCCCGAGTCAGCCAGCCCAGGAGAGTCGAAACCCAGCAAAACAGCCTCAAGCCCTTCACTCGAAGCAGAAGTTCATGCAGGTTGATCTGCCAAAGACTAAAGGCCTCGCTGAAAGATATCTGGGTCCTTCTGAAGAATGAGCCGGCATCTCTCTTCCTGTGCCTAGAGGAGGGAAGAAAACAGAGGTGAGAAAACACCTCCTCAGCATCATGGAGAAGAATCAAAGACGGCAGGTGACCTGGCCAGCTCAACAGCTCCCTGACCCTGGGGATCGCTTGCTTACTTGACTATACAACTGCCCAACTGAGGGGGGTGGGTGGATGGGGGGACAGGACGACTCGAATATCCCAAAGAAGATATTCAAAGCAGTAAAATAATGAGGCACAGGGGCTCTGATTCCCTCACCCAGTAGAACACTCCATGGTTTAATCAAAAAGCACAATAAATATACGTCAACGCAGAGTCCCATTCCACCCCAATTCAAATACAGTTAAAGTCTCTACAGAAGGTCTGGTGACACTGGGAGGCTGAGCACTTTACATGTCAACCCGGCTCAGTCTCTCTGACCAAACAAAAGACATAACAAAAACTAGAATTTATGATAATGACCTCTTGTTAGGTTTTCGGCTAGCAGCGAATCAAGCCACAATGGTAAAAGCAATGACAAGGCTCCTCTGGGAAGCTATCCGTGAACCTGTAAGCCCCTGGGAGACTCCCCAGGTGTCTGGATCCCAGGAGATTAGCAGGCTCCATAATTCTCATTTCCCAGAAGACGTTAACAGAGCCAGGTTATCAGATTCCAAGACATCAAAGGGTGCACCCTCCATCATATGAGTTTACCTAAACTGAATGTGGCCCTCCTCCCTCATCCTTGGGGTCACACACCCTTCCAGGAAATGTAGCAACCCCCCCCCCAACCCTTGCTGTATGACAATCAAGGACAGCCTACAAAGGGCCCTGCTGTGTCAACTACATGGTGTGAAACCCGCTCTCCCTCTGAAACCTGTAGGAAGGGACTCCATCTCTGCTACATGGGCCTGAACTCTCTCTAGAGGCCCTGCCATGCTCTGTCTGCCGTTTATCTGTCTATGGTGCTAGTGACTTCTAAACAGTCTCTTACACCAAATGGCTCTCTACCTCCCAGACCCTGCTGAGCTCCAAACCCAAGACCTTTCTCTTTTTAAGACTTGGCTTCCTTGGCCCTCAGCGAAAAAGAGAAACCACACTCTGCCCTTCATTGGTCAGAGTATTTTGTTGTAACCCAACCCATATTTGCTAGTGAATGATCTATGCAGTCAAATAGTTGCCCAGAATAATCCATTCCTTTCCCGGGATTGACAGGCTGAGATGCCACACTAGCGAGGTTTCTTCTCTGGGCTGAGAACATCCTGCCAGACCACAGCCTTTGCAGTATATTCACCCGACTCCACTGGAGGCCCAGAGCTTGATCCCCTAGATCCTTTATCCTAGATCCTGAAGAAGCATGGTTCTTATCATCCGTGTCTCCAGGATGCTAAGGCATCTAGAAAGATCTGTGACCTGAGAGAGCCTACTAGTCACACCTCCCCAGGTCACAGCCACATCTCCAGGATAAAGAGCAATGGCCTTCATGTTTAGGCTGGTACTAGGAGCCAATTAGAAACAGGGTCATGTTGGGACTTCCTGATCACAAGTCTAGAGGGCACCTGAATGGGTTGAGATGCTCAAAAACCAACTTCAAACTTTTTTGAGGGGAAGAATCATCTGGAAAACTGGGCTGGGAGGATGCGATCCCAGGTGCCATCATTTGGCAAAGCTCAGGCGTCCTAGGCCACACAAAGGAACCATCTCAAGGCACCTGCTGACTCGCTGCAGCTGACTTTGCCCCTGTGATTCTCTGAAGGGAGATCTAGAGCTTGATAAATCAAGATTGGGCCCTAAGGATTGAGTGGTAAGGAAAGCAAAGCCCATGGAACAGTTCCTGGAACTTGGAGGTGGCCGAGACGGGAGCATACTCACTCGGCCAGTGCCCTGATACAACACCGAGACATGTTGAGGAAGGAACTGGCACTGGACCGGGTGCCCAGGGTGGTCTCAATGCTGCGGAGGAGATCATTGGTCTTCAGGATGAGTAGCATCTGGCGAGGCACGTGGTTAAGGAGCTGGCTGATCTCAGGCAGGTAGCTGGCCGCATTATTGCGGATCTCTGAGTCCTAGATGGTGGTAAGAAGACATGAGAATGGGTGGTATGGCACACAAAGCTCACAGTGCCAGGGGTACGGGTAGCCCAAGAGAACACTAATAAGCTTCAGGTGGGAGCTTCTAGCACATAGCTGTCTTGACACCCTGTGGAACATCCCCACACACACGAAAGGAAAGCAAAGCATTGGGGCCTTGTGATCCGAGGCTGACTCCCAGGCAAGCCCTGGAGACGGCACTCGTGTACACTGAGAAAGGCCAAGGGCTCTCAAAGGCTACTGGATGCCGATGTCAATTGGCCTGGAAGAAGCCCTAACCAAACCCAGCCCTATATAGTCCGTGGATAGAACTCCCAGGTCCCACCCCAGCCCTGCACCACATCCTATCTACTGTCCTCTGTGTTCTACCACTGCCTGGGTCCTGATGATGGGTGTGTGCCCAACAGCCAGAGCCCAACTGTTTATCTGACCCTTCAGGTCACCTTCTTCAGGAACCAAGAGCTACTTGCTAGCCCTAGGCTACTGGTTTCATTCTCAACCAGCAGTGGCTGTGAGCATTTATTCCCTCCTAAGTGACTGGCCCATCATACTTCACTCCACAGAAACTCTTAAAAAAGCAGACCTGTAGCCGGGCGGTGGTGGCGCATGTCTGTAATCCCAGCACTCGGGAGGCAGAGGCAGGCGGATCTCTGTGAGTTCGAGGCCAGCCAGGTCTACAAAGGGAGTTCCAGGACAGGCTCCAAAGCTACAGAGAAACCCTGTCTCAAAAAAAAAAAAAAGCAGACCTGAGCATCCTGCTCCAAGCCTGCCAAAGGCTTCGTTTCCTCCTGAGAGCTGAGTCCATTCCTCTGCCCACAGCACATAGTCTCACGTGGTGTTCTCTGGGCCCCGCCACCCTTCAGACCACACCAAACGCTCTTGCCATTGGGCCTAGGTGTGCCGGGAGTGTGTCCTTCAGGCACTCCTATGGCTGGGGTCTCTCGTAGCTTAACACCTCAGCTCGGCTATCAGGCACTACCCTAGGTCTGAGCCAGGCCCCCAGCCCCTTCCTCCCATCACTTTGTTTCCTCCAAGGCGCCCGTAACCTGCAATTATCCCACCTGCCTGTTTGTTCAGTTGTTTACTGTCTGTCTCTTTCAACCAAAGTGTAAATTACACAAAAGTGTCTGTTGATCACAGGATCCTGGAAACACGCTCAGGGGCGAGCGAAAGCAAATATTTATTGAATGAATGAACTCCAGGAACTGGGAGCAGGCACTTGATATGCCATGACAGTAAAACAGAAAGCGTAGCTTCTACCATCCCTAGATTGCCCCTCTTCTAGGGGGCCTCTTAAGGCTGGTGAGCCTGGAAGAGCGGGTGGTTTGAAGGAAAATGAGGTAATAACAGGTGAGGGGTAGACTCTTTAAGACATGGTTTGAGACTCTGGATCCAGCCATTGTGAGAGGTGCTTGTGACAAGCCAGCTTGCAGAGAAGGGCCCTGAGGCCCAAATGGCTGATGGGAACATGGAATGTCATGGGTCCGGGGAGAAGAGGGGCTGGAAGCAGTGTCCATGGTCTCCAAAAGCATGAGGAGGACCACATCTGTACCTACAGTGAAGAGAGGCCTCAGGGAAGCCTGTGTCTGCTCACTAATAACCAAAAAAACTCCAGTGAGCCTGGGCGGGTATGCAGAGGTGGACAGGAACATGGGGAACATGAGCTCCCTAAAGTCTGCATCCTGTCTGGACAGACTAAGGTCATGAATGAAGGAGTAAACATAAAAAGGGGGGGGGCTGCTTCACTGGGACAGAGCTGTTTGTGATGGAGAGGAAGCCAGAGGGGACCCAGGCACAGGGAACAGTGCCCAGTGGGTGGAAGAAGTACAAGACCCACAGGAGTAAGATGGCCCCTGGAAGGTGCCGGAGAAAGCCTGGCATCTCACCAAGCTACTGAGGTCTAGGATTTTAAGTCCACAAGCCTCATCTCTCCTCTAGGCTAATGAGGCCCCAGGGGACACAGAAGGCTATCCTTCCCCTGCCCTCCTCACCCCAGTGCCAGTTCCTACTCTCCTTCCTACTTCTCATCCTATGTAGCACCAGTCCAGCCCTCCCTCCACAACCTACCAATCACGAACCTTAGACACCGGGCTGGAAGGGATCCCCAGGCCCCAGCCTTGCACCTGGGAGAGGGTCACCTACCTCAGTGGCAGAGACGGGAGCTTGGCCGATGCCTCTTTTGACTGAGTCCCAGGACCGGGCTGTCAGCATACAAGCGAACAGCGGGTAGAGCTCGGCAGCCCCCAGGCGCTGGCTATACTGTTTCACCCGCTCCATGTCGGTCCAGATCAGAGACTGCCACAGATGGCAGTAGTCTAGGCGGAACTCCTCCGTGAGCACCTAGAGCAGGGCAGCAGTCAGCAGGCAGTCTCTCTTGGCCCCAGGCCTGAACCCTGGATGAGTGCTGACCACTGCCCAGGGGGATGAGGAAGGCCACAGCTCCCCCAACACTCAGCCGTTTCTAGGGGCCCAAGTTCAAAGCCAACAGTTTGGATATAATGAATCTGAAATTCCTGGGACCAGAAGCATTCTAGATTGCAGTTCTTCTTTCTCAGATTTGCATATCCATCATTTCTTGGGGCTGGATCACACATCTAGGCATGAAATTCATTTGTTTCTTACATGCTTTACATACATGGCCTAAAGGTGGTTTTATACAACGTGTTTAGCAATTTTGAGCATGAAACGAAGTGACGTGGCATAGAATTTTCCACCTGTGGTATCACAGAGCTCCAAAGCTTCGAGGGCTGGGAATGCAGATTTTTGGATTAGGGATACTCAACCTGTACCGCAAGCCTTGGTCCTAACTGGCAGACACTGCTGACTGCTCTCCAAAATCTATACTACCATCTCCTTTTTAGGTACAGGCTACTTCCCTGGTCCCCCACAAAGACATGCACGGTCCCCGCCTCCCTCGAAGCTCTCCCACACATCCCCTAGCCCTCTCTTCTGCTGTCTCCTCCTGTGAATCCTAGGGAACAAAGCCCTGTGGACTCCAGCTGCCACACCCAGGACTAGCATGTGAGCAAGCCAAGAAACTTCTGTTATGTCAGGGCCAGCTGTCACTGGGGCTCCATGTGACACAGCTGGCCAAATTTGACCCGCACCCTATTTTACCAGGCCTTTCGGAGGAGGCTGAGACAAGCGATGTGGTACCACGGCCTGAGAAAGGAGCTGAGGTGGACGTGGAACCTCTTCAGGACCATTTGCCACACGGAATCAAGTCAAGCCAGGGTCCCAGGCTGACGGTGAACGTCCCACTTTGATGGTGCTGATTGCAGCTCATTCCTACTGGCTGCTTATCCCAACTTCCAGAAGACAAAGTCTAGGGCCTCCAGCCCCAGCAGTCTCAACCTTGTTTACTTCATGAGGGCTAAATATGCAGTTACCCGTCTCCTGAAGATCCCACACACACCCAGCAGAGTCTGAGGCGGCCTGCAGTTCCCTGGGAAGACACAACCACCCTGGCACACTCCTCCTACCTGCTCCTCACAATGGCTATAAAAGAGGCCCGAGCAACTTCACTTTGTTGCAAGGATGCTGAGGTTCAGGAAACTCTTGGGCTAGGACTATACAAAACTGACAGTTCTGGTGCTGGGCTGGGGGTGGGGGGCTCCCAGTCCCAGCTACCTTAGCTATCTGTCCCCCATCTGCAGAGCTTCTGGAGGGCATCAGTGGGCTCCAAACCCATGAAGGAGCAGAGTTTTCTCCTACCTGGTAAAGCCCATGGTCCAAGAGGACAATCTCAGCCTTGCCCGTGTCTGAATGCCTCCGCACTAGTATGTTGCCGGGGTGGGGGTCACAGTGCACAAAACCGTTGACAAAGATCATCTCACTATACATTTTGCCCAGGTGGCAGGAGATCTGAAAGAGAGGCAGTGGAGTGGGTGCTCTGCCCTTCCCACACCTGCTGCTGCAGGGACTTCTTTCCTCGCCCCGTCTAGCCACGTTCAAGAGACAGCAGGAACCGTTGGGCTAGAGAAGCTTGAGACAATGCCATTCTCACATTGAAGACAGAGGCTCAGTTCAAACACGGCCACACAATAAAACCACTTGGAACTCAGTCGTGCTGGGACCCTAGCCTCCAGAGTTTTCTGAGTTCCCACTGTGACTTCCTACGTGTAAGGGAGAGAATGATGGCTGTCAGTCTTCACCTCCCACCGTCCTGCCCACTCTCCCCATCTCTCTCTCCTCCCTCACCACTCTTTCCCCAAGGTGAGAATGGGTTGTGGGAACACTCCTACCTACTCCCTCAAGGAACGGGGCTGGGTCAGGAACAAGTGACAGATACAAAGACCCTCCTCTGGAGCTGCCCTGCCGCCAGGCTGGTCCTGGACAGCCCCAGAGTCCAGGCCCTGCTCCCCTCTCCCCATCCCCCAGAGCCCAATGCTAATCTGATTTATGATGTCTGTACAGAAGAAACGACACTGGAGAGGCCATTTAAATCATCCTGTCACTTCTGCACGCCCTGCCAAGGCAGACTTCTTATCTCTACTGCCTTTTTATTATGAAAGCTAAAAGCCTCTTCCCAGTTAGGGAGCAGCTGCTGAATAGAACCAGACCAGGGCCCCCAGATGATCTCTCAATGGGTGTCCAGGGGACAGTGACAGACTTGGCCAGAGGATAGACACCCCAAGACACCCACTGCCCTTGGCGTTCCTCCCAGCCTCAGTTGAACCTCAAAGTCATTAACAAATGAACATAGCGGAGATGAAGGAGGCTGAGGATTAAGATTCTCCCTCAACCGTTCTGTGCCTCCCTCCTGCTCTCACGGTGCACCACACACACACTCTCGGACCACATCAGCCTCCTCTCCTTCCATGATCCCAGTCCTTCCCACCTCAGGCATTTGTGCAACCCGTTCCTGCTGCCACAAAGCCATCCTGCCATCTCCTCACCTCTAGGTGCCGGCCCTCCTCCTTCCTATCCAGGGCTGGAAGATGCTCTCACCATACACCCCTAAAGGATACGTGCCTTTCTCTCTCCTGGCACTTGCAATACTCGTGTGATTGTTTGACAAACGACCATCTGGTTCACTATCATAAACTCCTAGGGTAGCGGGGACTGGCTCTGGTCTGTTAAACGGCTTTACTGAGGTGTAATGGATGTGCTATAGACTGGCTCCGTTACACACGTGCTTGCTTGTACCAGCACCAGACAAGCAAAGGAAGACTCTGCACTCGCTGTGAGTGAGCTCTCCATGGGCTTAAAGATGCTGTGTCCCCCTGGCGTTTACACCAATCCCATCAGTCTCCCCCAAGACCCATTTATAATCAGCACCAAGTCAGGAGATCAAGAATGACATAATGGTCAAGAATGGTGGCACAGACCTCTAACTTCAGCACTCGGGAGCCGAGATGGGAGGGTTGCAAGTCCAGGGATAGCCTAGGCTACAAAAAAACTTGAATAAAATAACCCTGCATTAGAACAACAGCTGCCATCCTGCTAATAATGCTCAGAAGGCAAGAACAATTATAAGCCCCCCCACACACTTTGCAGACAGGGGACTGAGAACATGGAGGTTAAAGCTGCTCACAGCAGAGCCCCCTTTGTTCAAAGCAGGTATGCTCCCCAGCTACCTACCAAAGCCTATCTATAGGGCTCACACCCACTTCTGTACTTTTCCCTTGAGACCTTGAACCAGCGGCTTACACTGCTGATTTCAGTGACTAGCCATTCTCATGGGTGGCTGCAGAAGTGAATGAGCATGTCACAGGGCTTGGGATCTAGTGACCTCTTGTAGACGTCTCTGTGGTATTTGTCACTGGCTCTTCAAAACAGGCCAAAGGCACTACCCTACCCCACCAGCACTCAGATGCCTGAAATTTGCCCCGGGTGAAACATACCTTGGGACTTTCATTCTCATTAGGAATAGGACTTTGTCCCAGGTCGAATCTCAGGGGTCCCGGGGTCACTGTGTTTTAATTCCTGGGAGATGAGTCTTGGCCATAGCAAGGCCTGGATAAGCCAGCCAGTTCCCCACATCTGTGTCACCAAGAACCCTTTTTGTTAGGCTCCTTGGAGCTCCTCGAGGCACGCTTCAAAAGGCCCTATCTGACAAACCGATTCCATTTATTAAGTAATCATTCATTTTTATTTGTCAAGGACGCATATAAAGTCCAATCAGGGCTCCTGATCAGCCCAAGATAAGCAGCGCAGCCAGACTGAGCTGACGGAATTCCAGTCAAAATGTGGAGAAGTGACATTTCATTTAGTCTGAGCAAACCTGTCACGGGGAGATGTATGATCTCCCTTAAGCTTTCTGAAATATTGTTAATCGCTCCGGGCCCCTTATTTCTACAATGAAAGATGGCCTTTCAGGGGCATGGGGATCCAGGGTGGGGGTGCTCATATCCCTGATCTTCATGGGCAGGTGGGGGTGCTGCTGACTACTGCCATACACACGAGTGGAGACGCCAGAGAGAGTGTGTGCACGCACTCACGCGCACACCCTTTCAACACTCCCCAGCCAGCTTGGGAGCAATTCTGAATGTTCAGGTCAACCAGATGTCATTAGGATCGACAGGTAGAGAAGGCAGAGCGCAAAGAACAGGAGTTGGCTAATGCCGATAACCCAGCACTAAGGCCATCTTGGTGCTGCCGCTGTGGGCATGAGTGGCCTGAGAGGTAAGCCACCCCAGTCCTCGATCTCCAAGTAGCAGCTACATGGGACTGATGTCATCTGACGCCATCTGCTCGGCCTCCTCACAGGGCAACCTCACAGTTCAAAGTCAAATACCACTACCCAGGAGAAAGCCATTACTCAAGGTTAGATACACAAATGTCATCGCTTTGGTTTTTGAATGCGGTACACTGTTTTAGACACAGAGAAAAATGCATACCAGTTCCTACTGAGGGTGACTGTTGGTGTCATAAGCACGGCTCACAGACACGCCAAGAATGAAGTGGCCAAGGCTTTTAACCCATCAGTTAGGAAGCAAGTGCGATGGCAGACATGCTTCAAGAGCATCTGTGAGCCAGGACTTACTGGGAGCATTTAAGCGGGAAGAAAGGAGAGTTCCTGGATGAAATGGGAACTACTTACTGTCCTATGGGGTCTTAAGGGAAAAAAAGTTTTTAAAAAATCAACCTTTAGGATTATCTTTTCTACTGGGCAGAAACTATTTGCATCTCAACTGGAAAAAAGCTACAAGCTGATGCATGACTTCAGGCTGAGCTCCTAATTCTAGAGAACAAAGAAAAGCACATTTCTTTAGATATTAAAAAAATCCTCAGGGGAAGGGAGTCGGAACTGGCACAGTGCTGGTTGAACTACACTCAAGAATGATTTTGAAAGGGCATGTCACTCTTGAGGTTCTGTTTTCTTAGTTTGGGGTGAATTTTCTTTGCATCTTGCAGAACTAGGCTTGACAGCCTCTCTGGGAATCAATCTTTCCACAGGGCATCCAGCCCTTCCTACCAGCACAGGTATTCAGGGCTCTGGAAAAGTCCCCAGGCCTCTGCTGGGCTGGTGGCATCCCAAAAGAAAGGCTGATATCCCTGAGCCCGTCTGACTGCTCCGTATTACTTCAGCTGTACCATCTACTGAGGCACAGTCCATCACGCCCCCAGTGCAGCCTCTGCCTTATCCGCAGAGTGACGGTGTCTACACCATGATGGGCAGGGGCACATTTCTGGAGTAGCCACAATGCATAGGGCTCTGCGACAGATACTAGTCATTCTCTGCAGGAAATGGCTGAAGGGGCTGGGGTGGGGGGGGGGGGGAATAAAAGACAGGAAGAAGCCTGATAGCTTGCTCAGCCCACAGTGACATCAATCTGTCAAGTAACCTGACTCCAGAGAACAGGTGCTCAATGGTCAGTCCACCTGCCTCTCCACTGCAGGGGGAGCTTCCCTAAGGCTGACTTCTGAGGTGCTCTCTGTCTGAAGAAAAGGACCTAGGAGGAAATCCTGGCTGGGTGACTCCCCCCCACCCCCGTCCACACCTCGAGGCAAAGGCACAGGACAGTGCTCTTTACTAAAAAGCCCCTCAGAAGTCGGAATTGTACTGTGTGAAAGGAACGTGCCACTCATACGTGATTTCACTAATTACAAATGCCTTTATTCTCGAACAGTAGGAGAGACGGGAAAAACAGGAATCCATAAAAAGGCTGAGTAAAGAATTAATTGAGTAAATAATATTTAAATCAAGGAGTTATTCTGGGACTTTTCTCAAGGCCTGAAGTGGCTGAAAGTAGTTTAATTGGTCTATAATTGTGTGGATTAATTCATTCCTACCCCCAAGGAAAAGTGGGGGTGTCTCCAAAGCAAGGCCAGCGTCTGTGGGAGAAAAGGGAGGCTGCTGTCATGACATCTGTCCCCAGAGCCAGCCAGATTCTCCACAGAGGCCAGCCTGCTGCCTGGGGCATGTCACCATCACCATCCTCCTGTCACCAGGAACAAAGAGTGAGATACAGAAACCGCAGACCACTCCAGCTGCCCAGTGCTGCCCAGTTCTGCCCAGTGCTAAAGTTGATGCATTCACGGCACACGGCTGTCCAGGATGAACATGGCACACAGCGATCCCAGATGGGCAAGCTGTGAGGTGATGTCCCTAAACATCCAGCGCTGTGAACTCCTCAGCCTTACACTGTGGTAGTGAGGACAGGAGCAGAAGTGCCAGGGGGTCACAGGAAACTGGGGAGTGGTTCTGATGGTAGCACCTGGAAAGCCTTCTGTAAAGACTCGTCTTAACCACCCCACGGGCTGGTGCTTTCAGTACCTGGTCCCCACCATGTGACACTATTTGCAAAGTGGTTGAGATTTTAGGAAGTGGGGCTCGGCTGGTGAATGTAGGTCATTTCAGGTCATATCTGCCCCTGGTTCTGCCTGAGACCTGGTTTTGGATCTCCAGCCATATGAAGACCCACCCTGTCATGGCCCCCTCCACAGACAAAGCCATTCCAACCACCACACCCTCCCCGTCATGACAGATACAACCTTTAGAAACCATGAGCCAAAATAAACTCTTCCTCAAGTTACTTCTCTAACAACAGTAAGTGCTTTATCACAAAAAGACCAAGACAGCTTCTCTAATTAAGCCTTACCAGACTTAACATGAGAGCCAGCCATGAGTACCTGAGAGACAGAAAAGTCTTCATCTCTCTACCAGAGATGCCCTGCAAATCACCCCAAGGGGCAAAAGTGAGTCCCAGGGGCCACTGCTATCAGACACATGTGAGAGGAAGGAACTGCTATGGGCATCTGGAGTCTTATTTCTAGGGAGACAACTCACCTCACACAGAGACTGCACCTCAAAATTAAAGGCCAGGAGAAGGATTCTCCCTCCCTATTTCCCTTGCCCTTGGACAGACATTGTCCTGCCAAGACAGTCAGAGACTGGAGTTTCGGTGTCATCGTGTACTGGGCGTATACTCTAGGCTCAGCGCTGTGCCTCAGCTATCAAAGGATACTCCAGGTCACCCGCAGACTCCTGCACACAGGGAGACCTGGGTTCCTAACAGCAACACCACAGCAGGACAGCTGACAAATGACCATCCAGAGACAACACTGGACTCCACAAAGAGTGGCTCCAGAAAATTCCTTTGGCCCAACCAATACCTCTGCAGTGAGAAAACAGGTCCCCGGGAACTACTAGGACCCCCTAACATTCACGAGCAACTAAGAGGGATGGGAGTGAGAGAGCAGAACTATTTCCCTTCTGATGATTGCAGGAACTGAGTCCCCAGCATCTTCAGATACCAGCCAGCCAGAAGGGCTGGAAGATGCTGAGCCAGCCAGAAGGAGGTTAGAACAATACTGAACAAAAAATGGGAAGGTTCTATTCTGTCCACATAGGGTAGCGACAGAAATGAAAGTAATTAAGGGAAAGGCAGAAACTTCAGCCCGGCTTTTCTGATCGATGGCACTGCATACCAATCAGGTACATCCAAATCTATACACTCACAGCCTACAGAAAGGGGACAAGAAGGAAACAAAGGTTTGCAAAGACTCTAAGAGGAAGAGATGGCTCCATGAGTAATAATACCCTCATGAATTATGAATTATAGAAAATGTTTTTACACGATCCTATTGCTTATAAAGCTTGCATGATAGCATCTGTCCCATACATAGCAAAAAGGACGTGGACTCCTATCTCAAGTACTTTACTCAAGAGGACCAGAGCAATGAACGGCAGAGCCAGACAATCCCAGGTACCCATCCTGTCCAGCACAGGTCTCTTAGAAGCCCCATGCTTGGCTCTGCCCACATTTCTATTCTAGCACACACGGGCAGTGCCTGCACATAGTAGGTACTCAGAAAACATGCTGAAAGGTGACTCTGACTTCAAAGGGAAAGAAGAGGCAACACCTCTACCACAGGAACAGCAGAAAGGCAGCCACAGCAGCCAGCATGAGACAGCAGGGGCACGACCTGGGGACAGCGGGCAGCAGAGCAAACTAGGGACAGCGGGCAACAGAGCAAAGGCTAAGGAGCCTTGAACCAGCTATAGGTCCTCTGTGCCTATGACCTCAGCTCCAAGGAGGCTCAGTACCTTGATCTCTGGAAATGGGTTCTGAGGTACTAAAAGAGAAGATTTGTTAGAAGGTTTCAAAGGTTTCAGCTAAGTCCTAAATCCAACCCCCCACTCTAACAGAAGTTTGCTCCCTGGAGAGGGAGGAGACAGACTCCATAGTCATCCTCATCCTCATCCTCCTGGGGATCCTGGGTACCAGAGTTGAATCCAAGACCATGTAACAATGGCCCACTTTTCCGACTGGCCCTCTCCCTAAGGAAGTACCTGACTGGCATCTCTGCCCAGTGCCCCTGGATCCAGTCAATCCAGTCATGTGATGTCTGCCCACCAGGCCTCCTGCATCTGTCCCTGCAGCCCTGTGGTACCAACTCCCTCACCTCTCTCTTGGCTAATTTCAAGGCAATTAAGTCAGGCCTCAGCCCAGGCAGGATCTTCAACCCATACTCACTGAAATCCAATTAACCTTCGATAAAGGTCTTGCAATCGACAGTCCTTCTGTGGCTAAAAGAAGCCCTGTCTGCCTGCAGAAGACTCCTGCACAACCTTTGCTTTTAATGAGACCAATGACAATTGCTGCCACCAGCTCTGAAAGTTATTGGCAACTATGATCCCTGGATATATATGCTTCTAGGCTCAGGGATATAAACGGAGCAGCCCTGGCAGGCTTCTGGCTCCTAGAAGGTGAGCATACCTAGGCAGGGCTGCCTGTGCTGCAGGTACAAATGACAGGTGAGCACTGACCACTCAAGGGCTTTATACTGTGGTGAGGTCTTCTGTGAAGACTCTGCAACCCTTCCTACCCCAGATACTCATGTGCATGTATAGATATGAATAATTTGCATTGGTATGGATCTTGGTTTATTGATACAAATTTAAGGTCAATTTTGCTATATAATTGTGCTCTTGATTAAGTTATTGTGTTTGTACAGCTCATTTAAAAATGTAATGTATAATTAAGAAATATAGCTCAATAGAGAATTATATATAACAGTCAAGACTGTAGTCATGTTAGATTTTCTAGATATACAGAGATGTATTTCAGATAGGTAGGTATTCTTCAAACCTTTCAAAGACTACAGAATATGGCATTTAAAATGTTTTAATAACTTAGGACTTTTCATGACAATGAGACACGTTTGCTCCTGGCAACACCAATCTACTTCAAGAGGAAGATGGGCATCAAAGAGGCTCCTTATGGAGTTTGCTAGACATTTGGGCAAGAAATTGCTCTTGCCTGGACTGCTTTAATGGACATGCAGGACCCACAGAGAAATGACTGCTGAACTTGCCTAAAGGTGAGATGCTCTTTCAGGGTTCCTGCTACAAGAAAGAGTCTACTAGACATTCTGCAGGACAGAAAAAAGTGACTGACAAACTGCCAATATATATTATAGATGATTCTCTATCGAGCTATATTTCTTAATTATACATTACATTTTAAAATGAGCTGTCTTTGAAAATTCCTCCTTCATGGAAAAGTCTGCTGGTCAGTAGGCTGAAGATGGATGCCCCAACAGTACAGAAAAACTTTGGGTGACTGTCCAGACAGTGAGATATCTCTGTCAATTCTAGAGGTTTAGAAGTTGCTTACAATGTACTCCTTATTTATTTAGGTAGTATTATATCCTCTGGAGTCTTTGATAAAGTTGAAGAATTTATAGTTATAGTTTTCTTTAGTAACGATAAAATATAAAGTAGATATAAATATTGTGACTGTAATTCTTGTTTGATACCTGTTTTGTTATATGTAATCTTACTATGTTAGAGTTAAAGCCTTCATTTTTATTTAAACAGAAAAGGGGAGGTAATGTGGGAGTCCCCTCTGTGTGCTGTGACTACCATTAATGAATAAAGAAATTTCTTTGGACCTATCACAAGGCAGAACTTAGGTAGGCAGGGAAAGCTAGGCTGAATGCTGGGAGAAAGAAGGGCAGAGTAAGAGAGATGCCATGGAGCTGCCAGAGTCAGACATGCCAAAACTTTGCTGGTAAACCACTGCCATGTGATGATACACAGATTAATGGATATGGGTTAAATTAAATGTAAGATTAGCCAATATATGTAAGCTAGACCAAATAGGTTAAGCAGTGATTTAAATGGTACAGTTTTTGTGTGATTATTTCAGATCGAAGCTAGCTGGGCAGTCAGGAACCAACAAGCGACCTCCTTCAACATGCACCCTGGGTTATTTCCCAGGGATCTGCAGAGCTACACAAGCTCCCCTATTTGTTCTGAAACAGGCGGCTCCTGAAGCACCCTGAGTCAGTGCTCACTCAGCCAGAGTCACTAGCCTATAAAATACTCAGATAGAAAGGCTCCTTAAAGGTCATCAGGTCCATCACCTCCACTAAGAAAACTGAGTACCAGAGAGGTCAGTCTGGCTTGTTTCATTCTTGAAAACTCAGGGTGTCTGACGCTAGCCTGGGCATCCTGAGTACCCAGACCCCACACATGCAGGGGACTTCACTAACAATGCACGTGGGTGAAAAAGCACAACGTCCTTTTTCCTAGGGGTCCTGGGGTAACCAGGAAGCAGAAGGTTGGGTAGAGCCTGCTCTCAACTAGCCAGTTTCCCTGATACTGGGGAAACAGGAAGTAAGGACACAGCTTCATCTTCTCCCTTGCTCTGAGAAACTGATCCAGGTGACTACCGCAGTCATCTTGGTTCCATGCTGAGTCCTGCAGTGGCGGCCCAGGAAGGCAGGGTGGAAGTCGATAAACAGGCACCAAAGAGACAGACAGACTGAGTCCCTGACTGGGCACCACTGCCCAGCTGTATGGACCTAGCTGCTGTGAGCAAAGAAGCCAGCAGCAGCCTCATGCCCAGAGAGGCTTGTCCCCATTGCCACTATAACCCAGGACTGGATACGGATGCTTAGGAGGACACGGCCAGGCCTAGCCAAGCAGCCCCAAGCACACTCTGTCCCCCTGCCCTCGGCACTAGCCCACCTCACCTCATTCACATCGATACCATTCTTCTCCATGTAGGCCCTGTCATTGACCTGCCCTCCCTCCACGAATTCCATCAGGAGCACCCTCTTGGTGGACAGCTCCCAGTGGATCTGGGGAACCTGGAAAAGGAAAAGACAAGTCCCATCAGAGGAGGAGGCTATGGTCAGGGCCGGGCCCTAGTATGGACACTGGCTCATATTGCTTTTAGGATGGAGCCGCTGCCAGAGGGGAAGCCGGGGTGAGGATAGGCAGACTGCCTCAATTGAGTGGCCTTTACAGCAGACCTCCCTCAAGGTCCTTCATGATGGTGGGAGCGGCTTCCTGACTGCCCCACTGCCACTCCCCTAAGCCTTCTACACCACTCACCCCCACCCTTACCACCCCTCCATCTTACTGCAAGCCAGACACTATAACAGATATGGGTACTTGGTAGAGCAAAATGTTTCCTACCTACCTGGAAGCTGCCACTTCAATTGGAAATGTCCGCCAAAGGCTCACCATGCTTTTAAGCCTGGTCCCCAGTTGGGGGCGCTATGCCGAGAGGTTTGGGAACCTCTAGGAGGTGGGCCCTGGCTGGTGGAAGAAGGCCTCAGTAGAGGCCGGCCTTTGGGACAGGAGCTCAGGCCCTGTATCTGGAAGCTCTGTTTTCTGGTCCCCTATGATGGAAAGAGTCTCTAATACCCCCTTCTAAGTCACCACCATAATGAAGTGCAATCCTCTGAAGATGTGAGCTGGAACCAGTCTTTCCTTACTTAGGCTGTTTCCATCAGGTGCCATGGTCAGTGTTACACCCGCAGCTCACACTGGCGTTAAGAGCAGTTTCCTTCTGCCTCTCCCTCCACCAGAGCCTTGCGGGGGCCCTAACTCTGCTGTAGCACCTCTAGTGCTAGTTCTAGTGTTAGCACCTGGAAGGTAGAGAGTTTGAACCAGAGGATAAATTCGGTTTCCTGCTAGCTTCCTACCAGCCTCCTATGGCAGACAAAGCTGGATCATAACCCAGTGTCTATGACCCATCTTCCTCTTCCCCACACATGGGAAACTTAAACCCTTTCCCAGCTGGCACATAGTAGGTGGTCATGTGATACCAATTCATGCCAATCAAATGCAAGTGGCCGTTTGCTAGAAGATTCAGTGAAGGGTTATTTGCTCTTTATAAAAGGATGTTTGTGGTACTACTCCTCTCTTTCTCTTCCACTCTGAAAGTGAATGTGGGTCTTAAAACAGTAACTGCCATCTTGTAATCAAAGGGGTTAAAAAAAAAAAAAACCCTCAGAGAATCACAGGTACCAGCCCTGATGTCGCCAGACTACTAAGTACCATCGGGAGGCAACTGAGGGACTCCTTCCTGCTTTATAAAGACAATAAACATTTTGTGACAAGTTTTTAATAAGTGCATGGGGTGTGTGTGTGCCCATGAGTGCCGTTGCCAAGGAGACCAGAGACATTGCATCCTCTGGAGCTGCTCTTGCAGGCGGTTGTGAGCCACTTGATGTGAGTGCTGGGAACCCAACTCAGGTCCTCTGGAAGAACAGGACATGCTCTTCAGCACCACGCCTTCCCTCCAGTCCAAAGAACAACCATTTAAAAAAAAACTGTTGGATTGGCCTTTTAGTTATTTGCAAACAAATTATAAACTAATTGACACATTCCTACCCTCTGTGACTCTAACACCACCTAAAAGAAAAGAGAACAGGTTCCCTCAGGAACAGCGAGGGGCAGAGGGCATCACAGGTTGCACGATACCACGTAAGCGGGTGATGCAATCACCACCACCAAAGCCATGATGTTTTCAGCATGCTGTTTCTCCAAAATGTTGATAAACTATTTCCTCTTAAGGAGAAACACCAAGGACGACTACTTCAAGTGTTTTGGAGACTGAGTCCTCCCTCACCACGCAAGACTCAGCTAGACAGCCCTCAAGTCCAACTACATACTTCTCCTAGTTCTTCTGAGAAAGCCGTACCATCAGTCACTCTCTTACCTCCTGGTGCCCCCATTTCCATCACTGGTGAGGGGCCCTTCAAGGGGTGCAGCTAACCACAAGAGCTGAGAACGCAATGAGCCTAAGCTAGGTTTTCACCATCTGGAAATCTCGACTGATCAGGAAATCTGTGCCTCTTGTGTTGTTTTGAATGAAATATTTAGACACACTGTCAACTGAAGACAAGTGCATGTCTATTGTTATAGCTGGTCCTGGTCTCCTGAGAAAGGTACATTACTCAGGGATTGAGTTCTTCCATTGATTTGGAAACCTAAGCTTGGCAGCGGGCCCTGGGGCTCTGTAAACATTAGGCCAGAGCCCCAGCAGGACCTACTGGGACATTTAGAGGACAGCCAGGGGAGCACCAAGGGTGGAGTGGAAGCCCAAGGCTGCAAGCTCTCTGGGCTGCCTGGGCAGGGAGAAGCTGGGGCCTCCCTCCCATGTCTTCATTCCCTACGATGTGACCATTCCACCCTGATAATCACAAGCCCTTTTCCTCACCTCCTCGGGACTGGAAAGTAGAGTGGATTATCACACGGAGATGGTCACAAAACAACAGCAAAGTGCGTGACTTAGCCCTCAGGTCCCCAAATGGCTACATCTCACCACTGCGCATCTACTTCTTCCATCCAGGAAGAGAACGTGAGAGACAAACACAGGTAGGCAGCCGTAAAGAAAGCAAGCTCTGGGAGGCACCTCACCAGGTACTCACAGGCCCCGCAGGCCACCACTGGCCTAGAGAACCCTGATTGACAGTCCCATAGAGCCCCACCTGAGGGTTCCACCTGCTCCCACAGCAAGGCCGTCCCAAGCCCAAGAAGCAGTCTATAAAAAGGTCTGAGATCTTAGGTAGTCTTGGCCTCATGGTGGGGCCCTAGCCTTGGATGTCTGCTTTGTCCATGTGCTGTGGCTTGTCTAGCCCCTCAGCTACCACCCAGGGTGCATTCCTTCTGTAGTCAGAGCCTGGCCAGGCAGAGCACAGCTCAGCCTCCTACTTGCTGTATTGACTACAGACACAGGCATAGTCTCTCTGCATCTAAATGCACCCCCAGTTAGATGCTGATGATGGTTGCAGGGGAAGCTGCTTCACCTTACTTACCATTGGCATGGAGACACCAGATGCTGACCCGCTGGTCAAACACCGGCTGCCCTGTGACAGCTACACAGTGACTCAGGAGGGTCCTGATCCATCTCAGGGCTGAGTCAATGCAATACACTCATGCAAGCGTATGTGGCTCTGTGATTCAGAAATTCTTCCAAGAAGTACTACAAAGGCAGTTTGATGCGCGGGCTTTAAGCATGACTGTTTCCACCCTAACCCTGCTTCTGTCCCCTGCTGGTTCCACTAGGCTAATGATTTGGTCGCTTGGGACTTCTGCTTCCCCACTGATGACATGGGGTTTAACACGACACCACGGGGCTGTTAAACATTAAAGAGGAAATACATGAGCAACGCTTCTAGGAGTGTCTAACACGTTGAAAGGTCAGCTGTGATCATACGTGTTGCTCATCTGGGAGTCTAACGAGCTATGACATGGCTCCAAAAGCACACATATCCCTCGGGCTCCTGAGCTCATATGAAGAAACTCTGGCATGACCCGGCTCAATGCAACCCACCCTTGTCCCCACTCTACCCATAGGCATGCTCTGACCTCTTCCAGTTCCAAACCTATGCTTAGAACAACTTCTCCCTTCCTGCCCGACCCCAACTATCCCCCATGTTAACCGCAAGCCAGACTGCCTCCGCCTGGCTGTCTCTCACCTCCTTCCGGCCTCTCCAAAGGTTTACCGTGAAGAGTCGAGGTTATTAGACCCCTCCCCCCACTTAGGCACTAGAAGAGGCAAACTCTTTGCTGCGGCTTGATTATGCACAGATGTTGTGATGGGGTGCCAGCGTGCAGGAGCAATCTATCTGCGGTTTTAAAAGCTGAGCTGCGTTTGCAGCGCAAAATTTGTTTCCTGCTTATGATGTGCTTAGGCGAAATTAATTACTCGGGAGCCCTCGTTTCTCCCATTGTCTTAGGAATGGTATGTGAGTTCTGGCAGCCGTGGGTCAGATCAGTATGTCAATTATTTACCAATTTGGCATCCTTGTTTCAAAAATCTGTGTTGTTGTTATTATTATTATTAGTCCATGTCTTGGTCTGGCGGTTGCTAGTTGGCTCCAGCCAGGGGAGGATTCTGCTGTTTCCATGGGAACACTGGAGGAGACTGTTGGGTTGTCTGGCTCAGCACTCTGGTGCTGAGGGACACCTCTGCCAGGTAAAAGGTGGCAGAAACTCCGAGGGGAGCAGCAGACACAGAGTCAGAGAGCCTGACTAGAACTGGAACTCTACCCACGACACCACTGTGCCCCGGCATGGACTGGAAGAGGCCACCTCCAGATGTGCACCGGCATGGACTGGAAGAGGCCACCTCCAGATGTGCACCGGCATGGACTGGAAGAGGCCACCTCCAGATGTGTCAGTGCTCTGTTAGAACAACGGTGCCTGACACACTATGACGCTCACTAAACACTGATGTCTCTTCTCCCTTCTCCAGCCAGCACTTTGGAGTACTCTGAGCTCTTTGTCCTGGGTAGACTAAGCACTTCCTTATGGGAAGGCACCAAAACGAAGACAAGTGTCCTTTGTGTGCAAAGCACTTTGTAAGACAGGCAACACATGGGTCTGCTTGCTCCCATTAAGAGGGAAGTTTCTAGAGCAGGGGCCGATCGACGGTGCCTACCACAGCAAGAGATCAAGAAAACAATAAATACAGAAAAAGAATTTCTTTTAAAAAAAAAATGGGACACGCAAGTGGACACTTGAGGCCCTGCAGCCTCGTGCTTCTTTTTCTGCGTCCCTGAGGCTGTGGAGTGTTGTACCCTGTGCCTGTGTCTCCCACGCACCCTGAGGTTTCTGTTATACAGTTTTGTACACTGTAGTGATGGTCAGGGACACTGCTGTAACAGAACTGGGTACTGCATGAGCAAATGTAATAAGTCTCTTCGGAACAGGATCCATTTGCAGCAGTGCTGGCTATCACTGTCGCCGGCACCAGCATCGTTCCGTGTTCTATGGCGGCAGAGGCCACAGCACACAGTCCCACAGGGGTGCTCAGTTCATTGACGGGCAGGTCAATGGTCGTACCAGGGTTCGCTCTTTTGGAAATGGCCTTCAAGGGCTTTAACCTGGGTCTCCAACTACCAATCACCTACGTAAGAAACTTTGGCAGAGATGTCCCAACTCCCATCTTCTAAGCAGGGATAACCAGGGTAGGACTCAATTCCACCCCCACCCCCGCACTCATTCCTACTGCCCTGCCCTCCTACCTTTAGGAAATCAAAGTGCTTGAGCATGTGGGCCACCTTCTCTGCGTTCCTCCCTTCATTCAGGAAGTCCAACTCGAGAGGCAGATTCTTCTTGGCTTCATCCACCAGCCACATGAATTCAAAATCTGGGAAGAGTTGCTTCACGGCCAGGACAAGCACCTGAAATCCAGCACGCAGCCTGTCAGCCAGCCCAGGGTGCCCAGCAAGGAAGAAACACTTCTGACCGGCTGCCTGGGTTTCCCGTAGAGGACACATAGGAGGGGAAACTGTTCTCCAGGACTGGGTCACTATAACTGTACCAATTCCAAGACAATGAGAAGCTAACAGCATCCAGAAGTAACCTTGACGACCGTTGGCTAGGTGCTCCCTGGCTGGGTACCAGCATGACTCTGAGCACTAATGTCCCTCTGAATCCACACAATTATGGGACACATGTAGGTACCTGCCATGTCACTAATTAGGGCTCTGAGAGCTCCTGTGGTCTCCACAGCTGCCCAGCAAGCAAGCCCGAGGCCAGTTTCAGGTGGGTCTACCAGGCTCCCAAGGCCTTGATCAGGTCAGCTTCCATAAACCATGCTGTGGCCACTCCCATGTTTGGTCTTACTTTGTTATTTGTTTGGGGGTCGAGGAACTAAACTTGGGGCTTTGCATGTGCTAGGTAGGCAAGCTCTCGACAGCTGGCCCAAACCCCTGGCCCAGAGTTGTTCTCCGCCAGTTATAAAGGGTGGAGGGGGTGCTGCCGCAGTAGCTGACACTTTGCCTTTGAAGCAGTTACCATGCAGGCCGAGCATGCCTGGCTCAAAGTTGTGAAAGCGGAAATGCCCGAGAGCTGAAGCTTCGAAGGCTCGAATGACATCACAAATGGAAACTTCCTCACCTGACCTCATGACAGGCTGCATTCAAAATGCAAGCGCACTAAAGTTATTGTATAAAATTACCATCAGGCTACGAGTGCAAAATGTTTATGAGACATAAATGAATTCTGTCTTTCGACATCCACAAGATGCCTCATTATATAGGTACAAAATTCCATAACCCAAAAGATCCTAAAATACTCCTGGTCGCCAGCATTTTTTATTAGAAATATATTCACCCTGCCTTATTTTCTGTTGCCTTCATAAAATAAGACCTTTCATAATTTAAAAAAAAATGGAATAAATAAACCTACAGGCTTGACAAGACAAAGGTTTGTCCACCTAGATGAAAAACTTAGAATTCTGGCACTGGGTTCACCGCAGCATCTTGATGGACGGGATGAAGATGGGAGTCCGAGGGTCTATCTGGCATCTGGGTGCGAGTTTGAGGATGTGTGTTAAACATCAGAGGCAGAGGACAAGAACCCAGTGAGAGGAGCCAAGCATGTACCACACCCTGACAGGTGTGGGCACTCGGTGTCAATGCCCCCCTTGTTCCCCACCTTTCCTTTCCAGTCCCCAGAAGGACTCTCTGATTCCCCCACCGACAGGCAGCTTCTGTGCCTGCTTTTGTGCTGGTCTCAGATTATGCATGCTGTACTAGACACATGTGAGAGAAGGAGAAATCAAAATCTACTGGAAAGCCGTCACCCAAAAGGCGTTTGCTGCTTTGTTTTGAAACCTTGTGATCTCTGTGATGTACCAGGTACCGTTTTAGAGCCATCACACGGGGTTACTATGGTCAATTTCTAACAAAACAATTTTTAATTACATTGGGACATTGTCTAATTTCTTTTCAGTCTTGTCCAGTCACTTACCAGCTAGACCTTGTGACCTTACACCAGCTGGCTTCATTTATTGTGTTTCCGTTTGTGTTGCAAGAAACATGAAGGGGGTAGTGACCCAGTGGGCCAGGGCACTGTGCATCAGACCCAGGCACCTGGACATAACACCTACAGGCACTGCTTCTCATCAGGTATCCTCAGATGACCCTGATAGATAGAGCAAGCGTGCAAAAATACAAGTGGCTGTCCTAGACCTAAGTCCAGCCTGGGGCACCAAGGCTACTGAAGGCAACTGAATTCCTCTTTCTGGGCCCAAATTCAGAAAAAAACAAACAAACAACAAAACTCTGGGTGTTTTGCTCAGACCTGAATGCTCAGTCTCACCTAGAGGTGCAGGAGAGCAGCCCAGTGAGGTCTCTTACTTGTCCAGTTAGGACTTGACCTCTTGGGCCAAACCTGGGTATACACAGGGAGGTACCTGTAGCCTACACTAGGTAAAGCTGCTGACCAAGCAGCCATTACTCACTGCTTTCTGTGTGTTCATGCTATTTATGAAATTTTTTAATTATTCTTAATATCCAAGCGTACTGAAAGGCATTTTAAAGGTTTTTCCATCACTAACCATTCATATAATTAGTCATTCCTAATGCTATTGGTCACCATTAGTACTCTACGCCATTCATCACAAAGGCAGACACTTTATTAATATTCATTGCTAATAACTAATTAGCACATTAGTTCATAACCCAAATCTTCACAGGACTCATAGAACTGGGTCCCATTCTATGGGTGGTGGGTCGCTCAGTGACTACACAGGCCCTCTTTCCAGGGGAGAAAACAAGAATCCTGAGGGCATCCAAAAACTACAGACAGCACCAAGCCCTTTGTTTACTATTCTTTCCTATGCATGAAGGCTTATAACTCATCCTGAGGCATAGCAAGAGAATAAGGAAAATAAGTAATTGTGATAATATACTGAAATAAAAGTTATACAGACGCAGTCTCAAAATACCTTCTGTGCTGTGCAGACTGTGGTTGGCGGTGGGTAACCAAGCCACAGACACCTGAAAACCGTGAAAAATCAAACCGGATAAAGGAAGACTCTGTCCTTCAAACTGAGAGGTTTGCAGGTCAGTAGGGAAACTCAACTATACAATCCTGATGATTTGAGTTCAATCCCCAAAATCCAGAATAGAAGGGAAGAACCTGACCCAAGAGTGTCTTCTGACCTCCACGCAATGCCATGGCACGCAGGCACCCGTATTCTCTCTCTCTCACACACACACATGCATGCACACATGCAGACCATACATAAACACACAAGCAGCCTTTTTGGAGGAAGTGTGTCACCGCTTGGGCAGGCTTTGAGGTTTCCTATGCTCAGGATACCAGTGTGACACTCAATCAACTTCCTGTCGCCTGCAAGATGTAGGACTCTCAGCTTCTTGTATAATACTGCATGCTGCCATGTTCCCCACTACGATGATAATGGACTAAACTTCTGAACTGTAAGGGAGCCACCACAATTAAATGTTTTCTTTATAAGAGTTGCTGTGCGCATGGTGTCTCTTCACAGCAATAAAAACTCCTAAGACAGGAGCATACACACACACATACACACACACACACACACACACACACACATATACATACACACATACCCCATACCCATACTTTTTTTTGGGGGGGGGAGTTTCAGACAGGGTTTCTCTGTAGCTTTGGAGCCTGTCCTGGAACTAGCTCTTGTAGACCAGGCTGGCCTCGAACTCACAGAGATCCGCCCGCCTCTGCCTCCCGAGTGCTGGGATTAAAGGCGTGCGCTATCACCGCCTGGCACACATACTTTTTTTTTCATGTGAGACCTGTTAGAGAAGTCGTCAGTCTCACAGTTACAGCAGGTCACCAGCCCGCTATGTGAGGTGGCCAGCCTGAAATCCTGATGTCAGTTATGAAGCCCAGGATATGCGCAGTTTTGCCCCACGGGGTGAAGCAGAAGAAGGGAGGGTCATGGTTCGAGAGGGTTAGCTGCTGTTCTCTCTTCTCACGGCTTACGAGAGTCAAGAACGCCCGCTTCCCCTTCTCTATTCACTGCACACCCATCTAGGAGCCCAACCTAAGGAGATTCATTTTGGTTTCTTTCTGACAACA
Organism: Microtus oregoni; assembly: GCF_018167655.1. Classification (NCBI taxonomy): domain Eukaryota; kingdom Metazoa; phylum Chordata; class Mammalia; order Rodentia; family Cricetidae; genus Microtus; species Microtus oregoni. The sequence goes on from NW_024543068.1 coordinate 9,939,654, forward strand.
GATGCCACCGACCAAAATAAAGCAGGTGTTGTCTTCTGTTTGCCTTTTTAAAATTGTTTCCCAAACTGCACTTCCTCCATAAGACCCTCCCGGCAGCCAGTGTTCGCACCAGCAGTCAGCACTTACTCAGCCTTACAGATGTCTACTGGGCACTCACACGAACGGAGAAACGGAAAAGCAAAGGGACACAGGAACATTTCAGGGTATCCATCTTCCCCTCCAGACAATTGCATGCACGGTTGAGTGATGGGAAGGGGCGGGGTTTCGTTTTGGAGGTCTGGGTGGGAACAGGGTTACCTCTGAGCTCTACCAGAGAATTCGCTTCCGAATCTGGAATCAAGGAACAGTGAGCAACTAATGCCTCCCTCAAGGTGCAGTAATCAAAACAGAGCAAGGCACTGTGGTCCAGGCCTGGTGATGCCAGCACGGGAGCAGCTGAGGCCGGACTGCGCTGAGTTCACAAACAGCCTGGGCTACAAACTGAGACTCTCTATCAAAAAAAGAAAAGAAAACTAAAGATAATGAAATTATTTTCCCATATAGTAATTTGCCTCACAGTAGAGAAAAATCAGTTGTCAGACACACAATAATACAACGGAAAACTAGAATAATGTGGAAGTTTGAAAGCAAGTGATGGTATTTATTTATTTGTTTGTTTTTAAAAACAAGATCTCTTAAGCCAAGGTAGCCCTGGATGTACTAGAGCTAGCTATGTAGACCAGGTTAGTCTCAAACTCACAGAAATCCTCTTACCTCTGCCTCCCGAGTACTAGAATCAAAGTCGCGTACCACCACGCCCAGCCACAGTGACATTTATTTTTAATTGAAAAAAGGAAAGAAAACACTCGTCACTTAGTACCCATAGTGTCCCAGATGTATGCTACAGGAACTTTGCAGACACGCTCATTCCACCATCCTGCCTACTTTCTGGGCGCCCTGAGCACCCCTGGAACAGTTTCTATCCGCCCAGCCTGAACCTGGACCCAGGTTTTCCTCCGTCCTTCCTGGAGTCCTGTCTCCTACGAGACAGCGTGAGCTGATACAAAGAGGAAGGTCGGGGAAGGTGCAGAGCAAGCTGTGCAATCAGCAAAGCACAGCGGAGTTTACTGCTATCAGGCGCTGTGAGATAAAAAGCACTCCGTGGAAAGCAGCACACAGAGACAAGGCCCACACTGATCCGCGCTGGTAAAGATGGGTGTTACGGACGGTCAGCTCGGGGCCATGACGGACGGTCAGCTCGGGGCCATGACGGACGGTCAGCTCGGGGCCATGTAAACACCTGCCACTGGCTGGGTTTATCTTTCTCCAGGTAAGTTAGTAAAGCTCATGCCTTTCAGAGCATAAAAGAACAGAGTGAACACAGTTGCCCATGGGATGGCTTACATCCCTGCATATTTATGTATCTGTTTCTTTTAACTAAAATCGGCTGTTGGATTCTGTGCCAATCCAGGAATTACCTAGCCACCCACTGTTCAATCCACCCATTTAGAAAAGAAACAAGATGACAGACACAGTGGAAATGCTACTTAAAAAGTTACCAGTCGTTTCTTTATAAGACCCTTGTGAAAGGCCAAGTGACATCAAGCAATAGATCAGACAATGGCACTCAGGCCGGAAAGCTCTGCTTCAATGCATCAGACCACTCGGGGGCCGTGGCACATGCATGGCCCGGCAATGGCCATGATTTAGATCCTTAGGGGGTGACAGAGCGAGGGTTGTTCTCCACCAGATTCAGAAGTTCTATAGGCAACAGGGGTATGGGGGGGGGGGGGGGCTGTCATAGGGTGGTGCTGTGGGAACTGGGGATGTCACCACCACTAGCTTAGAGGCTACCAAGTCCCACCCTGCTCCAGCAATGACCATGGCAGTACATATGGCCTGCTGAGCTCCCACCACCTTGGGCAGGAGAGAACTGCAGCGCAGGCCCGCAGGTGGAAAGATGGTGCCCGTCCCCTCGGTCCTTCCTGCTGAATCACTGTTCCAATCTCGGGGCCCAATTAGTCTGGCTCTGAGCAGTCACACAAATCAATAAGCGTCACTAGCGGTGCATCTAGAAGTGGAGTTACCCCGACTGCTCAAGGGACAGTAGCGGGTGATAATGACAAAGCTGAAACGCGTCCCTGGCTGAGCCTCTCTTGTCTGCACAAAGTCACTGGAGTCATCAGACTTGTCAGGCGCTGGGCTCTGAGTGACTTCCCTCTCCCTGCCATCTCGCTACGCTCTGTCCCAGAGACAGTCCCCCATCCCCAAGGGTATGGCCTGGTTTGCAGAAAACACCAGACCCTAGGGTGGCACGTATTCCAGGGACCAACCCGGGAGCCAACTCCCCCACCCACCTTTCTGGCTAAGATGATACTAGGGCATCCTCCAGTCAATCAGGGAAGACAGGCTTCACTGAGAAGGTGATACTGGACGGGCCTGTGCCACTCAAGGGGATTCATTCCTCTTGCCAGGACAGTTAGTGCCAGAACAATCATGGTGTTATTACTTCAAGCAACAACAAATGAAGAGACTCCTAGGGACTCCTTTTGGGGGTGGGGGCAGGGGAAGAACAGAGGGAGAAAGCAACTGTCTTTGGCATCTGAGTGATACCAGAGCCGTGCAGCTGTTTGGGGGCATGTGAGGAACTCTGTTAGGACAAGCCAGGAAGCTGAGGAAGCCAATGGCCAACTACAGATGGGAAGAACCTTGGTCCTTACAAACCACAATGAGGTGTCGGGTTAGTCAACCTTGGGACAGCTGGTACAGGTGCCTCCCCACGTGTGAGAGTATGGGTATTCCATCTGCCTTGTTTCTCTATGGGCACTCTAATAATTGCAGCCAAAAGCGTCCTAGCTGGCACAACCTGTAGTCTTCACCTCTTCACTCTCAAAAGTCTCAATCCAGGAAGCCACTGTGCCCTCCATCTTTAGATGAGATATATGTTCAGATTCATAAGCTTGCCTTCCTAAAAAAGCAAATATCCAGAGGCTAAGACGATTAGTCCTTCTCCTTTTAGTAGGAATTACTCTAATCAGATTGCCCTTCCAACAAAGAGGCAAGCCCGAAGGCATCTGATACCTGGAATTGGTGCAGAATGAAGCCCAGCAATCTATGCAGAAAAGCCAGCCACCTACGCCTGCCCACAAGCTTCTGGTACCTAAGATGGTCTTAGTATCCCCTAGAAATAGACCATTTTCCTCCTGCCATGAAGACTTGCACACCTTCCTAGGGTTGTCATTCCTAAAAAAAGATACCATTTAGATCTGGACTTTGGAAGAAAAACTGATTTCAGATGTCAAACAACCAAAGTTTTCAAATTGGGTTTCCTGGTGGAGAATGGTAACTATGACAGGACTTTCCCACCAAAGACCCAGCCTGGTCCTGTTCCTGCTGATAGCTGGGTGGGTAGCAGCATCAGGTCCTCCTGTGCTCCCAACCCTAACCCTCTCAGTCACTAGCAAGAGGACGTTGTGTGCTCTGCAGAGGACCTGCCAGGCATCCATCCCAACAAAAGCATCCTCAGGAAGGAGGATGTCAAACTTTTACTACTATTCTTAACGCCATTGACTCTACAGCCACCATTCCTTAAGAAGTCAGTGAGGATCTGAACAGAGCAAAGTGACAGCTCTCCTCCTGGCCCTTGGGGCTATGATACCTAGGCTGGGCAAAGGTAGGCTCTTGCCTGACTCTAGAACCATCAGAAACCCATGGATCCTCCCTGGCTTCTGTTCCCTCCTGCTTATGACCATGTCTTAAGTCACCAAGAGATTCTCTAAAACCTTAGACCTGCAGCATGGGACCAAGGCCACTCAGTGGTCCTGGTCCCTCAGCCCATCTACTCCCTCCGAAAGACACGCAGCAGCTATTCCAAACCTTCACCCCCTCGAGCCTCCAGTGCCACCTCCTACCCTCTCATTCTTGGCAGATGGTCTGGCCTCCTACAGCAGAGAAAAAATAGAGGCTATCAGCCTGGTACACACTCTGCTGCCCACCTCCCCTCCCCTCTCCAGGGCCCCACACACTCATTTATACGCAGCCTCGCTGCCTTCTACTTACAAAGCGAAGACTCATCAAAGGCCAATGTGTTTGTGTTCTCGGTGCCCAATCTCCTGAGCACCCTCCTCTGACTTGACTTCTCAATTATGTCTCTCTGCTGAGTCTCCCATATCCCTCCCCCATCAGCTAAGGCCTCCTTGTGTCTCAGGAGCACTGAAGTCTACAGTTTGGACTAACTCTCCCCAGCCTCCCATGGCTGAACACTGGACAAGACGATTGTATACTGTGCCCCACTTCCTTGGGTCTCAGTTCTCGCCTTCACACCTTCATACCTTCATAACTGCACTTCCTAACACCTCTAGGATCCCCCAACCCCAAATACCCTTTTCAGTGCCTTCCTGGTTCTTCCACTTGGCAATGCTAAGCAATTCTAGAAAACTCTACTTTCCAAAATGGCTACAACAATGTTCCCATTCCAATATGCCTCTGGAACCTCAGATACTCAATACTTTCCTAACCTAGAGCAATTTCTTTTCCCTCAACTAGACTCTAGCTGATATATAGGCAAAGATTTTTGCTTGTTTGTTTTTTCTTTTTGTTTTGTTTTGGCTTGATTTTTTTTTTTTCTGAAGCATGCATAGGCAGCCCATAGATGGCGGTTCTGTTGACCTTGTCCATACTGGGTCTCATGGTCTAAGTTGATGAAGACGACTGACCAGGTCTCTTCCTCAAAAGGGCACCAGACCTCATTACAGATGGTTGTGAGCCACCATGTGGTTGCTGGGAACTGAACTCAGGACCTTTGGAAGGGCAGGCAGTGCTCTTAACCACTGAGCCATCTTACACCAGAAACCTAAGATACACTTCTACCTCCTCCTCGGCCCCTCCCCACGAAGAGCTAGCCACAAAGTCCAGATGACTCCTCCTCTACCCCCATGATACTGTCTTGCTTCATACCTTATTCTCTCACAACAACACAGCAGCCCTTCAATTATTCGGACTATGCAGACTTTGTGCTTTCCCAACGCATTCTCCTGACTGCCCACACACTTTTATTTCCAGTGCATATCTGATCACAGCAGTCCCCTGACTAGAATTCTAAATGGTTCCCCCACTGAATACTGAACATGTTGTCAGAACCACAAGTACTTCATTGTTGACTACGGCTAGTGTTCCACCTGAGCCTGTTCCTCCTGCCCCACTTATCTTCCCAGTCTCACTCCCAACCCCTCCCACCATCTGAGTTAGTGGAATTCTCCAAGCTCCTTCTGCTCCTATTAGCCTCAGGGCCCTCCCACATGTGGGGCTATCCTTGCACTGGCCAGCAGTGTCATGAGTCCTTCGAGTCCACAAGGACATTAACCTTGCAGGGAAGCCTTGTCAACACCGCGCATCCTGACATAGCGCCTTCCCGCGGTTGAGAGCTCAGGTTCCTACTTGATGAGTGTTTGTTTACATACCTGTCTCCTGTACTAAACGGGAGGGTAGGGACAGAGCTCACTTACTCACATGCCCTCATTAGCCAGTGAGAAGAGACCTTGGTTGAGTCCAGATTAAGAAGGAAAGGAAGAGAGACTAGGAAGGAGAGGGATATGTGGGATCAACAGACCGTTGACCTCCACATATGAGTATTGGCTTCTTCTCCAATAATAGGAGCACATACGTTCCCTCCTTTGCTGGACACACATGTAGAAGATTCCAGGAGTACACAGGCCCTCTTGGAACCTCCTTAGGGCCATTTGCAAGAATGTTAAGTTTGCTAATTCAAAACAAACGTCATAGAAGCAAATGAGTCATCCGCCTAACTATTTCTATGTGATCTGCACATCATTTTTCTGTGCTTGGCTTATCACGTACGTTCTTAAGCTATAATCTAATACATTATGATGCATCTCGGTCTACCCCTGAGGAGACTGCCTTTGGGGCCTTTCATGTCCGCTGCACCTCACTGGAGGCCTCCCTGTGACTCAGGTCCCCTTCAGGACCTGAATCAGCTCGGCCCCATCAGCCTCTCATCATGTTCCGATACATATCCCAGAGTATCTCAGGACAAATCAAGAACTGACCAGCCTTACCAGGGTGTGATTCCAAGTTCTTATGACACAGCCTTGGTCGTGCCTCAGCTCTCCTCTCCCACTCTGTTCCTCAGAGGGCCACAGTCCACCCACCAGCCTGAGTAAGTATCTGGGAGGCTGTCTGGCTCCTGAGGAGAAAACAAGAGAGAAAGGGGGAAGCACCCACCTCCATCAGGAGAATGTCCTTGGAGCTTTGCGCCTGAACCTTCGGGTGCTGGACCTTCACGGCCACAGTCCGACCGTCATGCAACACTGCCTTGTGGACCTGGGCCAGGGAGGCTGCCCCCAGGGGGGTGTCATCAAAGCTCAGGAACAAATCATGGATCTGCCAGGAGGGGAAAGAGAAGAGAGTGACTGAGAGGAAGGCGGCCTAACCTGGTAAGAGGGTGAGGCCGAGAGATGATGCCCCAGAGCTGTCCAGCATCCCACAGCAGATCTACTGCCTCATCGGTTTTGTGGGTCCCAGAGGGCCCTTTTGCTATGGTCAGAATTCACACCAAACAAATGGATAAGACAGGACAGAAGACACACCTGGAGGACATGTCTGCACAGGAGCACAGGAGCCTTGTAACCCCCATCAAAGGCCATTTAATGATCCACCACTGAGTCTGCTGACCCTTCAAGCACAGATCACGACAAGTTCACAGAACTGGAGCCAGAGCCGCCTGACAGGCCAGAGGGCAGACATCCCAATCCTGCCAACCTAGACAGCTCAAGACCCTTTAAGCCGGAGGCTTCAAGTCACAGCCACCTTTACCTGAGCAGAGGCCTTGATACGGGTTTCTGAGCCACTGCTGGCCTGGCCACACCCTAGCAGGATCCTAGGGTTGCCAGAGACCTAAAGTGAGTCTCTGGGAGTTCCCTTGCTCTTCTGTGCCTCAGTTTCTCTCGGCATGAAGTAGGAAGTGCACCCTGACTCTTGCATCCTCTCTTGCTTTCTTCCCCACTTCTGTCTCTTTTAGAACTGCCACATTGGTTCTTTCTGACTAGTTGGTCACCACTACATGGTCCAAATACAAATACCCTACTAGATGGAAAGAGAGCCCCCCACAACCAGAAACTTTTCTAAAGATTGGCAAAGGCTGTGGTTCAAATCCTCTCCATTTCTTTAAGCCCCTGCACAGCCTTAGAGTTCCATTTTTGCAGACGAATATACACCAATCTATTTACTGTATTTAATCACATGCCTCTGCTTCCCTGCTCCCCATTCAAGGTCAATTCAGTCCTCTTTCCTACACCCTTCCTGCCTTTGTCCCCATTTGCAACCACCTTGTCCTGTCCTCAGCACTGCCCCTTTCTCTCCTCAAACCTGAGGTGCCAAATGTCACACAGCTACCATCCCAATTCTGCTTGCTAGGACTCCCTGTAATTCTCACGTCACAAATGGCTCCCAGCTCCCTGCCATCATTCCTGTACCTCCCACTAAACATCATTACATTTACCAACATCCTCCAGAGGACAAGACCCAGGCATCAGGGAAGCATCTCAAACGTTGGTCATGAAAGACAGCTCTCCAGTGGATTAGATACCAGGATGGTGTCTAATCTCCTTGTTCCCCCAACAACACACTTGCCTTTCCCTCCTCTGTGAGTGCTAGACTTCCTAAGGGCAAGTCTCTTCTGCTGTCTACTCACTTGCTCTGGCTCCCTCAGCACAAGAACTATCATCATGGACTTGCTCTTGGGATGGAAGAACGCCAAAGCCACCTCCCCCAGATGCCATGTGAATGGGTGTGGGTGTGGGGGTGCTACGCTGGCCACTGCTATACCCCTGTAATTTGTACAGGGTTGGAACTAGCTAGAGTCAAACAAGTACCTGTTGAGTGGCTAACTCCAGTGTTCTCTCCACTGGAGAACAGAATCAACCTAGTTTTCCCCTTGAAACAGCTCGGCCTTGGCACTCACACTGCTACGACCACAAATACTCCAATGGACGTCTGTCCAGAATGGGGAAAGCATAAACCATGTCTGAACTTTACCTGGGCACAGGTTATTCCAGGTGAGGCCTCAGCCTGGCCTGTCAGAACCCTCAGGAGCCCCAGCCACCCTGATTGGCTCAGAAATGGACATGTGGCCCAATCAGACTCAAAGTAGCCCAATCATATTCAATTCTTCTACGTCTGTTTAAACAGTGGGAGACGATGTACTTTCTTTTGAAACTAGGAAGAAAAATACAATTCTGGGCATGCCAAGGGTCACAGGACAGAGACATAGGAAGCTAAGGCAAGAAAGGAAGAATCAATCCTGTTTAGTTTTAACCCTTCATCTAACCATCCCTCAATACCTCGCCTACAATTCCTTTTCTGTTTGCCTTTTTGCCTGCTTGCCTGCTTGCTTGCCTAAGTCAATTTGAGCAAAGCTTTGTAACAGAGACAACTGAAGAAGCTCTAACTAACACCATCAGGCACCCGATGAGGTGACCGAGGAAGACCCAGGCCCGGGGCCCCTTAGAGACATGGAAAGTGTGGGTTTCAGCCCCTCCCTGCCCCCTGATTGGAAGAAGGACTCAGGCTCAGTAAAAGCAGAGCTTCTGCCACTGCACAATGAGATCCACACAGATCCCTGTGGAGACTAGCAATGCCTGGAGGACCCCCAAGGAGACCATTTCTCAGGGCAGGGTTGTGGACCTCGCCCAGTCTTCCTGTGGCCCCATTCCCTAACCCTGGCCCTTGCCTGGCCCAGGGAATGTGTCACCTCCTTCTCAGAGGACAACCAGTTTTAAGCCCGTGTCATTGCGGGGACACTGCAGAGTCACTGCAACCAAAGAGTGACATGGCATCTCTAGGGCTGTGTGACAGGAACAGCTGCCAAGAGCTCCCCACAGGGAAGTGGAGGAAGGAAAGGGCTGAGGCAAGCAGATCCTAATCTCCAGAATGAGAGGAAGCCAGGCTTGCCATTTCACCTAGGAACGGGAAGGGCCTGCCCTCACAACCTCCTGCCTCCATCCAGGGATGGAGGAAGCCCCCAAGATACCCCCTAATCCCAGCTGCTAACTTGGCATTTAAACCAGCTCTAGCAGGAAGGGGTTAACCAAACTCTCAGTTTCACCCGCAGAAGCAAAGGAGTCATAGAAAGGGTACCAGGAGGCATCTGTCGGGCAAACCCCTGTCCCATCATGCCCCGACCCCAAGCCCCAGCATCTCTACAGCCATCTTTCCTTCTCTAGCCAGAACTCCTCCACCTTCCCATGCTCACGCAAGGACATACACACATACACAATAATTGATCGCTACTGGATGCTCCTAGCCGGCTTATAAAAAAGGTAATTAAAGATTGGTGCTTCAGCCTGTAATTAAATATGAATAAAGTATCTCTAAATGGAACCTTAATTCAAAGTGTTCAGTGAAAGTACTTTATGCTGATAGATAGTAAGGAAAAATAGACCCTGTCCCGAAAGCAGAATTATACCCCCCGTGCAGCTGGAACAAATGCTGCCCCTCCCCTCCAATCGCCAAGGCCCTGCCTCATTCCCTAGCCCTCTCGGCAGAAAACCATTAGCAGAAACAAACGGCAGCATCTTCAGCAATTAGAGTCAAGCAGGGCCCTCGGCTGCCTCAGGTTCCTCGTGGAAACTTGTCTTTCTTCTACGGCTTGCTTCCCTGTTCTCTCTCTCTCTCTCTCTCTCTCTCTCTCTCTCTCTGGAGGCAAAATCAATTAAATAAAACAGCTGAATTTCAAAATGACTAGTTGTGTACTTTTTAATTACCATCGGTCTGAGATTCAAACATATTGATGATATATATGGTCATCTAAAAAAAAATTATCAGGGAAAAAGTTGTTCCTGTTCTGTGTGGAGAGAAACAGGCAGAAGGACAGAACATGAATGTAAAGGGGATGGTCTTTTAGGAGGAAAAACATTGGCCAGGCAAAAAGATTAGCATCCTCCCTGGGGCTCTGGCCATACAGTCATCAGCTGTCTGTCTTGAGGAGAAGGGGTCTCAGGACCTGAAGACCAAGTGACACTGTGCCTGGACAGGCATAAGTCAGGCCTGCAGGTTCCCAGAAAGGAGGCCCTGTAGGTATCTTTTCCAAAATACCACATGGAGTGGCTAAGTACTGGCCAGGAACCTCATTTGGCCCAAAATAAGATGACAAGTCAGGGTACCCTGGAGGAGCTGAGGAGTTCAATTCCATGTCTTAGCCAGCCTGAAGCCCCTCATGGCTACTGGCTCAAGGTCACAGGTTAGGGCAGAGTGGGGAGGGACTTTCTAATAAGGCCCAACATCAAATATCACACCCCATGGTCCCCATACTCAGATCAGGTCAATTTTAGCTTCAGAAATGCCACCATCCCAGGCATAGAAAGCATCTCCCAGGTCCTGGACAGCCTGGCTCCAGGTGACAATAGGAGCCTGTCTCAAGCAGACCTAAATGCCAAGCCAGACAGCTCTCTAAGAGCTGGGACGATGCCCTGGGCACCTAACACAGACCAATGCATCAGGGTTGTTGGTGGGCAGGGGAAGCAGGTTACCATAGCATCAGCAACCAAGAACATCTGGCTCTCTCTCGTGGAGCTGACCCACCCCACACCCTGCTGGGCTCCAGTTGCCATTCATTCAAGTCTGCTAGGCAAAGTCTCAGTCCATGCTAACAGAGTAGCTAGAAGGAACCTCAGTCTAAGGCAATCAGGACAGTTCCAGCCATCCAAGACTCAGCAAAATACCTTGAACAAACAATACCTATGTACCCCCAACCCCCTCCAACACCTCTACCTGGAACCCATCCCCACCTCTGCTTCTCTCAGTCCCACTGACCTGCCCCAGGTACGCCATTCCATTACCGCTGATTCAGTTTGTGCAACTCCTGCTCTCCCTCTGAAACATGCTCTGGTCTGTAGTTCCCCCACCCCCACCTTCACGGCCATGCCTTTGCCTTCGAAGGTCACGTTTGGCCGGGATAGCAAATGAGTGACAGTGGGGGCATTCTCATTCCCCCTGTGGTGGTTTTAAAATATGTTCTGAGTTTTTAAATGTCCCCCCTCTTAAGGAGTCTATTCCCCTTCGCTTAAGTGTGAACTGGAATTCATGACCCGTTCCTAAATTACATAAGCCTCCAGTCAATCTATCCCCCTCCCTCTCATTTTCTCTTTTGGAGTTTTGTTTTGTCTTGTTTTGTTTCTGGTTGGGGGAGGGAACAGATGTCCTACCACAGGTCATACCTATGGTAAGGGGCCAGGCTTTCTGCACAGACAAACCCCAGACACAAACCTTCTGGCCCCAGACATGACATGAGCCATGTGAGAAACCCTGAACGTGATTACTAGTGTCAAATGCCAGTTTGACTGGATTAAGTCCCACAGAGGGACCCGGCAAAGTGTCCTCTGGCTGTGTCTGGGAGGGTGTTTGCAGAGAAGTGAGACCTGTGGGTTAGGAGAATGAGAAGATCTGAACTCCAACTTGGTGCCATCCATTTGACTGAGGGTTCAGACAGAAAGAGATTTTTTCCTCCTCTCTTCTGGAGTTGGGGCCATGTTCTCCTCAGGCCCCATACATTAGGATCATGAGGATCTCAGTCCTTCCTCCAGTAGTCTCCTCAAGTCCCACTCCTGGGTTACCAGGCCTTTGGCCACAGATGGCAAACAGCCAATGGTTCTCCAGCTCTGAGGCTTTTTGACTTCAGAATCCTAGCCCAGGTCTCCGTCTTCCAGCCAGCCTGTCACAGAGTTCTCATCCTCCACGACTGCATGAGCGGTTCCGCTGAGGAGTCTTCCCTTGAAAGTTTACCTCTATTGAAATCTGCCCAATTGGTTCTGTCTCTGTGGAGAACCTTAACAACCTCAGTCCAGAATCATCCATTAAGCTATTCCTGAACTCCTGACTCACAGACACACAGAAACTTTAAGTAAAATTCTCCTTGTTTTAAGCCACGAGGTTTGAGGCTAACTTTTTCTGCAGCGATAGCCAAGCGATGCATCCAGCCACACCATGCCAGACATCACTAATCCATGCAGCATTTGGTGCTACTGTAGCCCCACGATGCCTTACAAGCTCTCACAATGCAGGGCTCCAGGCAGCCACTGCCAACAGAGCAGCTCTGTCATGATACAAACCACTGTCTTCATTTCCCCAGAGACTACACCGGCCTCCTAACCAACTCATCCACTTAGATCCTAGCTCCTCCTCTACCACACACACAACTGAACTGTGCCACGTCTCTATTTAAATCACCAGATACCTATGGTCTGAATCCCTAGCAGGCCCACCAGGGCTGGGGCCTATCTGCTTCTCTTTTCCAACCTCCTCCCTCTGTCCCAACCCGAAGGCTTCCTTAGACTCCAGACTCCTCCCTAGCCCCTACAGGTCTTCTCATGTGTTAGCCCCTCCACTTGGAAGGCTGACCTTCCCTCACACACTGCCTCACTGTCACCCACTCAACGACTTCTCCTGAATACATCCTCCTGGGCCCTCCTTGAGAAGACTGCCATGGCTGCACGTTCACCTCCTCCTCTATTTCCTCAGTTTCCCTCACCCCCCTTGAACTAGAGGCTTCTGGTTTTACACAGCACTGTATCCCAAGTGCATGACACAGGACTGAGCTCAGTCAGTTACATTCTTTCTATAGGGAATGGCTAGAACAGAGATGAGGTTCCCTGTACCCATCATGGAAAAGGAACCTGGGACCTTCCCACTGACCCCGGTAGCTGAAACACCTCCAAAAGTGACCACGGTACCTTCATGGTAACCAAGGGGAGCCTCCTTGGCCCTGGGTAGCTTGAGAACTGTGGCTGGAATAACTCTGGGGAATTTTTTTTGTTAATAATGATTAATAAAAGGCAGATAAACACCCAGTGTGGCTGGCCAGCCTGGGAAGCCAGCCCATTAGAGCTGTCACTCATTAGCGGGGGGGGGGGGGGGGGGGGGGGCGTCCAATCAGATCTCCTCAGCTTAAGCAAACCTTCTGTAAATTGGAGGCTGCAGGCACTGACATTTGATAAATTATTCTTCATAATCCACCATTGCCTGTCATAAATCTAATCCTTCAACTTCCCCATCTTAATAACTCCCACAGTCTTGGAGGGTGGTGTGTATCCGCCTCTGCCAGTGACAGAGGTCTCTAGGACCAGAGATCCCGGATAAAGAAGATTATGAAATCGTGCCCCCCCCACCAGCCAGGGTAGAACCTGACAGCTGTCCCCTGGGTGATCAGAGCATAGGCAATGAGCCGCTCTTGAAGCTGCGGTGCACCTCAGCAGGCATCCCACCAAAAAGCAGAGATGTGGGTCCAATACACAGAACTAGAAGTCTGGAACTTTCTGCCTTCCAGAGCCAGCTGGCACACGGAAACACAGAAGGCTTTTCTACTTCCTCGATTCTGAAGCTAGGTATGCCCAAGGGAACATCAGGATAACTTAGCTTCTCAAGAACGGGATATTTGAGTCAACCACAGGCAACACGTTACATCTGAAGAGTGCTTGGTGTCCTCAAAGCGCTCTTACCTAATCCTCCACTCCCTCTTAAAGTTAGCTAGGGAAGCTAGTACCAACCCCATTTTACAGAGTACAACATAGTCACCAAAAGTCTTTATTCTTTTACACACACGACAACAACAACAAAATCCTAAATGATTAACATGTACGGGGCATTGTGGTTGTCACTGGGGACTTAAGGGGGAATAAGTACAAAATGAATGGAGCCACCATCAACCGAAGTCACCAGCAGGACATAAAGGGACATGGGGGCAGTTAGGAATTTATCAACTCAGCACAAATGAAGAATACAATGGCTGGTCCTTACAAACACTGTGAAGGGTTCTCAAGGAACTGAGCATAAGTACAGGACTTCTCTAGAAAATAACCAGAATAAGACCTGAAGACTGAAGAGTCAGCTAAGTTGTTACAGGAGAGAAGGAAGAGTCTTCCAGAGAGAGAACTGTGAACTGAGCAACAGCAAGAGACCCAAGGATCTGACAGCAAGCAGCTCCCAATACAGAACCCAGACCAACCTGGGCTCCCTCCCCACAGAGAAGGGGTCGTCTTCCACAGTTCATGATCACTTGAAGTGTTCTGTGCAGCTCGTGAATTCTGAACCCTAGCAGACTCAGCTTTACAAACCCCACAGGCCTTCTCAACCACCTTCAGCTGTCCTTAGACTCAAAACAAGAGAAGCCGGGAGAGTATGAAGCATGGTGTCCTTTATGTACGGACACTTCATTTGCTGTCTGTTTTTTTTTTTGTTTTGTTTTGTTTTTTTGTTTTGTTTTGTTTTTCGAGACAAGGTTTCTCTGTGGTTTTGGAGCCTGTCCTTCATCTAGCTCTTGTAGACCAGGCTGGTCTCGAACTCACAGAGATCCGCCTGCCTCTGCCTCCCGAGTGCTGGGACTAAAGGCGTGCACCTGGCTCCTTTTGTTTTGTTTTTTTGTTTTTTTTTTCATTTGCTGTCTGGACAGACTCCCTGGGCTTTGGGAAGTGGCGGCAGGGTGAAGCTACATTCCCTTGCCTCAGAGCCCAGGACAAGGAATTCGGAGCACGCAAGGAGCAAGTTTTCTGGGCTCGCTTACTTTCCATGTGAGGAAGACAACGGAGTGCAGGGATTTAAAAGGAAGAAAAACTCAGCTGCTGCAGAGCTACTGAGACCACAGGGAAAAGAGTGCGCTACAGCTATGGAGCTGGCAAGACGGCCCAGTGTATAGAATGTTTTCTGAATGAACAAAAGGACCTGAGTTTGGATCCCCGACATCTACAAAAAAAAAAAAAAAAAAAAAAAAAGCTGGGCCCAACACATGTGCCTATAATCCTGGACATGCAGGTGTAGAGGTAGCTGGATAGCCAGTCACCCTAACCAAAACAGCCAAGTGTTGTGAGAGAAAGGCCCTGTCTCATAAAGAGAAGGCGGGAGCTAGACATGGTGGCACGTGCCTTTGATTCCAGCACTGAGGAGGCAGAGGCAGGCAGATCTATGAGTTCAAGGCCAGCCTGATCTAACAGAGCGAATTCCAGGCCAGCCAGGGCTACACAGAAAAATCCTGTCTCAAAAAGAAAAAAAAATGACAAAATGATTTCTGCTCCTCTTTCTGTGCAGCGTTTTGGTCTGTCTGAGGTGGGCTGTTCTCGAATCACGGAGAGGCCGGGGGCACCGCAGCATGAGGCTGATGTGAATCCACAGGCCGATCGCCTCACAGAGGCCCACCTCACCAAGAAGCTTCTGGACCTTGGTCAGCAATCGTGTAACTACCAGCAGCTTCGGAGAGGAACCAATGAAGTCACCAAAACCGTCAACAGAGGCACCTCTGAGTTCATTGTGATGGCAGCAGATGCTGAGCCCTCGGAGATCATTCTGCACCTCCCACCACTGTGTGAAGACAAGAATGTCCCCCGTGTGTTTGTGACCTCCTAGCAGGCCCTAGGACGGGGTCTCCAGACCTGCCATTGTCTGTTCTGTTACCATCAGAGAAGGCTCTCAGCTAGAGCAGCAAGTCCAGTCCATCCAGCAGCCTATTGAAAGGCTCCTGGTGTAGGCCTGTGGCCTCTGCCCTTTCCTGTCTGTTCCCACCATACTTGTGTATCATACCGTCTGTTAGCATGTAGTGTTTTCAGCCAGTTTCTATTATAAGTATTGTACTACATCTGTTTTTTTGTATTTTTTATATGTCTTACAGGGTTGTTCTGTCCCATCTCCCCATCTTCTCATACCATTTTTTAATCTATTTCACTTAATCTAAGTGAAATGATACCTGATGTGGGAGTGATTTCTTTCTAATCTGTTGCTTTCATTGGTTAATTAATAAAGAAACTGTCTAGGCCCATTTGATAGGCCAACCCTTAGGTGGGTGGAGAAAACAGAACAGAATGCTGGGAGAAAGAAGCTGAGTCAGGAGTCGCCATGATTCTCCCACTCCAGACAGATGTAGGTTAAGATCTTCCCTGGTAAGACACCTCGTGGTGTTACAGGGATATTAGAAATGGGTTAGATTAATATGTAAGAGCTAGCCAATAAGAGGCTGGAACTAATGGGCCAGGCAGTGTTTAAAAGAATACAGTTTCCATGTAATTATTTCGGGGTTATAAGCTAGCCATGCGGGCGGCCAGGTGCTGGGGAAGTAGCCCGCTGCCCCTACTACAACAGATACCTAATGCAGAAGAGAGGCAGACTGTCACAGTTTAACGGTGGGAAGAACCAGGAAACACCTAAGCCAAGGATAGTGTCTGCTATCACCTGCGAACTCATCCCTCTGTGCAGGACAAGGTGACAGTAACACTGGTCCCTCACGCCTTTGTGTATGAGATCTCCATATATGCTACCATGACTGAAGAGCTTTCTTTGGGGGGCAGCCCCTCCCGCACACTGTCATTTGAAGAGGATGTCTGATAATGTTAGGCCTATGTCCAAGCGCCATTTATTAATGTTTGTATGCTTTTGATATGTGTAACCTTATATTCTCAGCCCACTCCCTACTGAGGGTATCAAGGCAGTAACCATTCAAAGGGATGGTCTACAGACTCAGAGGCGGCCTGAGTTTGACTGCCTGGATCGAAGAGTGACAAGGACAGAATAGTTAATTCATGTTGGAACAAAGGATACCAGGGCTGAAACTTAGAGCAAGAGACGATGCTATCAGGAGCATCCTGTCCTTTGTTGAATGGGGATTCCTTGTGGAGCTGTTTGACACCCACTTTGGGAGCCCTTATCCCTTTCTCCCTCAACATGGGTCAAGTGTATTCTCTATCACACGAAGGGAGTGAAATAATGTTGTTCAATCTTGAGCATGCTAATAAAGAGTTATGTTCATATTTCATTTTAAATGAAAGAAAAAATGTGGAAAGCTATAGATGAAGACACACCTAATGTTGACCTTTGGCCTCCACACACAAGCACACATTTATACACACACATGCACCACAAACACAGAAAAGCATACATGCATACACACATGAATAGTTAGAGGGTCAGTGACCTCCCTGCCAAGCTGCCAATGACATGCCCATCTGCAAAGCTCCCCTCATCCCAGGCAGTGTTGAGTCACTGTGACAAAGAGAATACGAACTGTGAAAGACAAAATATGGACTTTCCTGGCCTGGGGTATGCATAAAAATAGCCTGTGTTCCCAACCCAAAAGCTGTAAATGTGCTCTTACATGGGATAAGAGACTCAGCAAGTCAGAAGGAGTCAGCAAGCCTGAAGTGAGGAGAGCAGCCAGGACCCAGTGTCACAACGGCTCAGTAGGTAAAGGTGCTTGCTCCAGGGCCTGGTGACGTCATTTCAATCCCCAGGTCCCACATGTGGAGAGGAGAAAACCAATTCCCATAAGCTGTCCTCTGACCTCCACATATGTATACACACACACACACACACACACACACACACACATAAAAATGTGATTTAAGAAGGGATGAGGGGAGCCGGGCGGTGGTGGCGCATGCCTTTAATCCCAGCACTTGGGAGGCAGAGGCAGGCGGATCTCTGTGAGTTCGAGACCAGCCTGGTCTACAAGAGCTAGTTCCAGGAAGGCTCCAAAACCACAGAGAAACCCCGAAAAACCAAAAAAATAAATAATAAGAAGGGATGAGGGGAAATGAGGGTGGATGCTGGCACCTTCCTCTCCTGCAATGCCCACCCCGACCCCCACACACATTTAATTCAGTCCTCAAGTATGCCAACGCATCCTCTCCAGCTCCCCAACCTTGGTCCAAGCAACAACACTTCTTGCCTGGATGACCATGAAGACACTTGACTGGTCTTCCAGATAGTTCCACAGACCAGCTACCATACATTAGACCATGCTGTGCTTCTCACAGGGCCCACGGATGGCTGCCGGTCTCAGATCTCCTGAACACACACAGCTCACTTCTCCCAGCCACTGCCTGCAATCACCCTCAGTCTTGTTCCTGACCAGAGTGCTTATGCCCTGAGGCATATACAATTTCCAGGTGTGCATCATGTCCTTCTGTCCCTTAACTACCCTTGGCTCACAATGTCCAAACCACTTGCTCTGGCAGGCCAGCTTCACCTCCTGCACTTATTATCCAGAACACTATGTACTTCTCCTTGGGACACTTAAGCAAGTGTCACTGGAGTTTTATTGTTGGGATTCCCATAACCAAAAACTATGAGCTCCCTCACGGAAGCTTGTTCAACTACATAACACAGGACCACACAATAAGCACGATGGTCAGGTGAGGGTCCGGGAGTGCACAAGCAGGCAACGCATTAGAGACGACAAACCCCAATGCCCCAGCCTTGGACACTTGAGCTGTGCAGACTTAGAGACACTGTCCTCCCTGCTTCTACTCTTTCAGTACAAAGAGATTTTTCTTTGGACCATCAGCTCGCAAAAAAACAACATGGAGACTTATTAATTATGAAAGCTCAGCCTATAGCTTATGTTTGTCCCACTAGCTCTTATAACTTAAATTAACCCATTTGTATTAATTACATTTTGCCTTGTGGCTTTTTACCTCTCTTCCATCTTGCACCTGTTTCCTCTACATGTTGTCCTCTGGCATCTCTCCAGCACCTAGATTTATCTTATCTTCTTCTTTCTCTGCCCACAAGTCCCACCTAACCTCTTCTTGCCTATCTATTGGCCATTCAGTTCTTTATTAAACCAATAACAATGACACATCTTCACACATCGTAAAGAAATATTCAACACTCCAGCATGACACACCTGTACTGCCTAAATTGGCAGCCAGCTCAGGACACTTCACCTGTGTAGAGGTACCCAAAAGCCTTCTTGCTCCTTCTCTCTATGTCATGTCCTGTGTTGTGGTATATTATTTTAAGATATGTTATAATTGTTTATGTTGTGGATTATTTGTTTTAATGATGCAAAGATGTACTGCATTCTTTTATGGTGCATTTGTTTAACTCTGTGAAGCCATGTTACTTTGCCTGTCTAAAACACCTAATTGGTCTAATGAAGAGCTGAACAGCCAATAGCAAGGCAGGAGAAAGGATGGGTGGGGCTGGTGGGCAGAGAGAATAAATAGGAGAAATCTGGGAGGGATGAAGGAGTGAGAAAAGATTCGCTGACCTTTCCAATCCCATGAAGTTGTAACCCTTTCCTTCTAACTTGAAATTTCCAAACTATGTTCAAGGTCCATAGCAGTCAACATACACACAGCAACATATAGGTACACACGGTCAACTAACATATATACCCAAGCCTGAATCTCTATCTAGATTCAGTCTACACCCCGGTTAAAGATGAATGCACACTGGCACATAAGTTGACTCATACTACATGTACCTGTACAAACAAACATGCATACCCAAGTCTGATTCTCCATCTGGAGTCAGGCTACATCCCTGATGAGATGTGTATACACATGAGTGTATACATGCACTCAAACAAACATCCATGAAATAGGACCGCCACTAGGCATCAGGTTATTTACCTGGTTAGAAATGTAAACATGCACACACACACACACACACACACACACACACACATAAACATGCAGATATAACACACATATATACATACACACATATATACATACAGATATTTGTATTGTGTACACACAGGCATATATACACATTCACACATGCAGACACATAGACACATATGTGAATGTGCAATATAGGTGCATACATGCACATTTAGACAGACACACCTACACATACATGCATATGGAGCATACATTCACACAAACATACATGCACAAATACATGGACGCACATATATGTGAATGCATATGTATGCACATACATGTACATGCATTCACATGCACAGGCACACACACACACACAAGCACACACTTATTCTCTTCCCATGGGGTACAGGCCCCAAGAAGGGGCACTCCTTACAGCAGGACCTCCGGAGCACATATTGCCACACAGGCCCAAGTTAGGAAATGGATTTGTTCCTGAAGCGCCATAAATGAAGCAGCAGGCCCACCTGGCTGACTCATAATCAGCATAAAAAATTGATTAGCCCTTTCCAGATTAAACATTATTGTTTCAGTGGTGAACATAAATCAGCTAGACATGCAGAGCGCACCTCCCTCTACTGCCCAAGGGCAACATCAGGTGGAAAGCAGGTGAGGAGAAACAATGATGGGGGGCTCTTCCTGGAAGAGAGCACCCCTCCCTCCAACCACAGCTTGCACACAGAACAGAGGCTTCTCCAGAGGCGCATGCCAGTGCCTGACCATCTGTCCTTGCACTTCCTGAGGCCTCCACTTAGCCAACAGCTAATTACTCTTCAGGTAACAGGTCAAGGGCAGCCTGGCATGGAAGGCAAGATGGCAGACCCAGGGGAGACCAGAGCAAGGAGAACAACCTCACTTTCTCCTGAGTGAGTGTCACCAGTTTCACCAGACCCAGTGGCCTTGAACCACGCCCACCTCCTCTTAGGGGTGGACTAACTAAAGTGGGTGTGTCTCTGGAGTCTTGCCACATTGACCAAGCTCCTCTGCCCAGTCCCTAGCTCATTCACTGCTGTGTGACCCTCATTCATCCAATGTCTCTAAGGCTCACCTTCCACATCTAGGAACACTGGGCCAGGGACCCCAAACACACCTTACCAAGCTGCTCTGGGACTAAATGAGACCACGTTCTTGAAAACACCAGTGTCCATGTCAGACAGAGGAGGCACTTAGCAAATAAACAGTAAATAGTAGTAGCAACAGCAGCAGGAGCAACAGCAGCAGGAGCAGCAGGAGCAGCAGCAGCAGGAGCAACAGCAGCAGCAGCAGCAGCAGCAGGAGCAGCAGCAGCAGGAGCAGCAGGAGCAGCAACAGCAACAGCAGCAGCAACAGCAGGAGCAACAGCAGCAGGAGCAGCAGCAGCAGGAGCAGCAGGAGCAACAGCAGCAGGAGCAGCAGGAGCAGCAGCAGCAGCAGGAGCAGCAGCAGCAGCAAGAGCAACAGCAGCAGGAGCAGCAGCAGCAGCAACAGCAGCAGGAGCAGCAGCAGCAGCAACAGCAGCAGCAGCAGCAGGAGCAACAGCAGTAGGAGCAGCAACAGCAGGAGCAACAGCAGCAGGAGCAGCAGCTGCAGGACCATTAGCAGCAGCAGCAGTAGTGGCAGCAGCCCCTCCTCTGCCTGCCCACCTTCTCTTAGGAATCACAGGAAAGCAGTCCCCGGCCAGGACAGGAACATCCGTGTAAAGCACAGGCCAGAGAAAGTTGGCTCATGCTTGGCTGTCAGCAAAAACGAGTTTCCCCTCACGTAAGAATGAAGAAAATGGCCCTACCTGCTCCCTGGATCTTGCCTCTTCCCAGTTGCCCCTTCCATGTGAGCATCTTGACTACAGTCTTGGGAACTGACAGCCCTAGGGGCAGCCATATGTAAGGAGGTTAAAAGGCTGGAGCATTAAAAACTGTGCTCCCTTTGCCCTGGGTGTGCAACCCCACCTCCCAGTTACTCCACAAGACTAAGTCCTCCCTGCCTACAATGGCAGCTGGTTTAAGAGCATAGGGGTATCAGTTGCCTCCTCTTCCCGCAGCCACACGACCACTTGCCACGTGGCAACCCCTGAGTTCTCCAAAAAGAATTCTCTGGAAGGCTTATCCTGGAGTCCACTTCTGGGAGAGCCCAAACTGAGAACACCCACCACGTAGTGAGTGCTAGCATGCTATGCTCTATGGCAGACTGGCAGAGCCTAAGCCCCACCTCTAGCCGTCTCTTCTTGAACCATCACCAACAATGAAACCACTTCTAGTTCAAGAGGAGACAAGGAGACAACCCCTGCTCTGGCCTAGCCCCCAGCAGCCTGCAGAACCACTCCCCTTCTTGCTATCAAGGCGAGGGAATTCACAGGCTCTGTTCTGGGAGGTGATGAGGATGCTGCAGGCCCTCTGCCAGCTCTGGGAGGCCCAAGGACAGCTGCCAGCTTCTCCAGAGCAATAGCCACAACATCTGTCCTCTACCCCTGCCCAGCTGGTAACACTCACACTCTGAGATCTAAGGGCTGGTAGGAGGAAGTACCATTAATCCTGACCCACTCCACAGACCCACCCCCTATGACATTGCACTGGTACCTTCTATTAGTTCTTCACTGTGGACTCTGCCTAAAGCATCATTAGATCCATGCCAGGCTTTGCATGCACATGTTCCTGTTCGAGAACACACACTCACACATACACACGCTATTTATCTACCTATCTATCTATCTATCTATCTATCTATCATCTATCTATCTATCTCTCCTCCGAGTTTACTTATATATACTTTACTATATAGCCCCTGACTAATGTCTCAGGGTCTCTGACTCTTCAACTAGGAAGTATGAACGTGAGGATGTCACCTTGACAGGATCTAGACTCTGGGCATATCTGAGGGATTTCTAGATTGAGTTAACTGAGGTAAGACAATTCATCCTAACTGATGAATCACAATCACAAGGGATGAGGAGGTCTTGAGTAGAATAAAAAGGAGAAACGAGCTGAGCACAAACACAATCTCATTCTGTGGCTTAGCTACAAATGCAGTGTGAGCAGCGGCCTCGCAGGCCTGCTGCCGTGAACTGTGAGCAGCGGCCTCGCACGCCTGCTGCCGTGATTCCCTTCCCATGGCTGCCTGTGCCCATGAACTGTGAGCAGCGGCCTCACACGCCTGCTGCCGTGATTCCCTTCCCATGGCTGCCTGTGCCCATGAACTGTGAGCAGCGGCCTCACACGCCTGCTGCCGTGAACTGTGAGCAGCGGCCTCACACGCCTGCTGCCGTGAACTGTGAGCAGCGGCCTCGCACGCCTGCTGCCGTGATTCCCTTCCCATGGCTGCCTGTGCCCATGAACTGTGAGCAGCGGCCTTGCACGCCTGCTGCCGTGATTCCCTTCCCATGGCTGCCTGTGCCCATGAACTGTGAGCAGCGGCCTCGCACACCTGCTGCCGTGAACTGTGAGCAGCGGCCTCACACACCTGCTGCCGTGACTTCCTTCCCATGGCTGCCTGTGCCCATGAACTGTGAGCAGCGGCCTCGCACACTTGCTGCCGTGAATTGTGAGCAGCGGCCTCACACGCCTGCTGCCGTGAACTGTGAGCAGCGGCCTCACACACCTGCTGCCGTGACTTCCTTCCCATGGTTGCCTGTGCCCATGAACTGTGAGCCAAATAAATCTATCGTGAAGTTGCTTTGTCAGTTGTTTCGTCATAGCAACGGAAATGAACTAATACTGAGAAGACAACTACTGAATACTGTATAGCACCTGGCAGAGGCCACGTGGTCTTGATCTGTAATGTTACAAAACAAAATAGGGAGGGCTCATTCTCTCCTAGGGGCAAAGCTGTAAAGAGAGTGGAAATGACCAGGGCCGTCTGGTCCTGGAGAAAACTAACTGTAGTGAGTACGACGTGCAGGGAGAGGTTGAGAGCAGAGACACTAAGACTCAGGAAGACTACACCGAAGTGTTGTGGAATAATCTTTTTGTGCACTGTGAATATGTGTCACTCTGATTGGCTTAATAAAAGGGTGAACGGCCAATAGCCAGGCAGGATTTTCAGGCACAGAGGATGCTAGGAAGAAGGGTGGAGACGGGAAGACACAAAGGAAGCAGGAAAGCGGGATAAACAGTACAGAGATGAGGTAAACAAGCCTCGGGGCAGAACGTAGATTAATAGAGACGGGTTAATTTAAATTCTAGGAGATAGTTAGAAACAAGCCTGAGCTATCAGTCAGTCTTTCATAATCAATAATAAGTCTCCATGCCATTATTAGGGAGCCTACAGTCTGGACGAAAAAACCCAACTCCACCAAAGTCCACACCTGCCCCTCCTCAAGTTCATGTTCCCCTAGAACTTAGGCACGTACGTTAAAATCCTTGAGTTGCAATTAGCTAAGTCAAATGAGGTCATACTGGAACAAGGTGGACCCTCAATCTAGTGAGGAATGGCCTTATAAAAAGGGCAGGTGACAAAGGAGTCTGAGGTTCGGGCTGTGCAACTACAAACCAACTCCAGAGATTGGCAGCAGCTGGCAGGAGCTGGATGAGAAAGGGCAGACCCTCCCCAAATCCTGCAGGGGTGTGTGTGTGGTTCAGGCCCAGCTTCTGGAACTGGGGGAGAATGACTTTGTCTTTTCAAGACACCCACCTGGACAGCCAGTTACTGAAAGCCTGGCAAAAACAACAGAGATGTCTCTTCTCAGACCTGGAACTGCAGTCAGAGGAGGGGTGGGAAACTTGGGATTATCCAACATAGAGCAGACGCCTGCCCCTACACACCAGGGATTCTGTGGCCTGGAGGGATGGATTATGAAAATATATTTTCTTCCAAGTCCACAGGAGACCACAGGGTCTCAAGGGAGGAGTGAAGGCTCCTTGGGTCCTGGGATCCAGTGATTCCTCAGGACCAGCCTCTCTCTGAGGCACTAAATTTCCACTCTGGACCATGACAGTCCAGGAGGAAGAACACCAGATAAGAGCAGGGAGACACGGGTTCGACTCCCCATTCCGCCACCCAGATGTCCCACACCATGCAAGTTTCCTCGCTTAGATATCGGGGTTGAACAAGAAGGCTTCTAAATCCGCACGACCCGTCAGTCTGGGTTCTTATGGGTTGCTTCTGCCTAATCTACCTATTTATCCACAGACAGTGTGAAAGAAAACAGCTGTTTGTCAAAGCCCAGGAAGACCCGGGAACCAGAAGCTTCCTGCATATGCTTTGAGGGCTCGATACATCGGAAGCACAGCTGACAGTTCCTGGCATTTACCCTACAGCAGGCCCTGTGCTGCGGATGGCGTGTCTGGTTTTTTTAATTGACATGTACTAATTGTGCATACTTATGAGTGTACAGAGATGACATCTCGATACGCACATACAACAGGTGATGATCAAATCAGAGCAATCAGCATGTCCATCACCTGGACCGGTCCTCATTTCCGTAAACTGAGAACATCTGAAATACACAGCATACTACTGTGAGCTGTAGTCACCCACCTGGAGAACACTACTGTTTTTCCTCCTATCAGACTGCGGCTCCATACCCTCGGCCAGCCTCTCCACAGCCCTACCTCCTCATACCCTTGTCCACCCCTGGTGACTATTCTACTGGCTACTTTCGGGTGGTGAACTTCTTCGGCTTCCATATATGAAAGAAAACCTGCCAGCATTTGCCCTTCAGTGCTTGGCTCATTTCACTTAACACAATGATCTCACAATGGCATGTCACTGCAAGTAACAAAATTTCATTCTTTTTTGTTGCTGGATAATCTTCTCTCGCGTATATGCACCACGTTTTCTTTTGGGCACTTCGATGGGTACCAAATCTTGGCTCTCACAAATACTGCCTGATGATACAGATGTCTCTTTGCATGCTGACTTCTTTAGAAATGAACCCAGCAATGGGACCACTGAATCGTATGGTAGTCTCATCTTAGCATCTTGAGGAACCTCCACACTGTTTTCCACAGTAGATCAGAACGTGCAGGAGAGGCAGGGAATACTGAAACACACCAATAACCCCAGAACCTGGAAAAACGGGGCAATCTAGTCTACATAGCAAGTTCCAGGTAAGCAAGGGCCACACAGCAAGATCCTATCTCAGACGGGGAAGAAAGTGTGGGAAATTCCCAGTTCTCTATGTCTTTATCTTTCTCGCTAGTGTCATTTTAACTGGGGTGAGGTGTCTCATTTTCAGGAGATGGGTTGTGAAGAGGTTGAAGGCTGAGGCGGGGGTTTTGCTGTGTATCCCAGGCTACACTTGAACTCACTATGTGTCTCAGGCTGGATGCCAACTTACAGGAATACTCTGGTTTCCTCCTTCTGCTGGGCATACACTACCACTGATTAGCAATGGTGACTGCTTTGCTCAAATACTTATTAGCCACGTGTGCTGTGTCTTCTTTTGAGATCACCTGCATATTTCTTGCTGTTACTTGTTCTTGTTGCTTTTGAGACAGGGTCTCATCATGTGGCTCTCGTAGGCCTAGAACTCATTATGTAAACCAGGCTGGCCTGGAACCCATAGAAATTCTCCTGCTTCTGCCTCCCACGTGCTGGGACTGAGGGAACATATATCACATATATTTCTTAATAAGTCTTTTTCTTTTTCTATTGAGGTTGGGTATGGGGTTTTTACTGTGGATTTTATGCCTTCATTGAGTAGCCAGCCTGCAGATACTGTCTCCCACTCTGCGGGTTCACTTCAATCGGTTGACTGTTTTCTGTGTAGAAGTTTCTTCAGTTGACAAGATCCTGGTGATCTAGTTTTTGCTCTTGTCTGTGCTTTTGAGGTCTTACCTAAAATACCACTGCCCCACCCCAGGTCCTGAAATGAAGCATTTCCATCCAAACTGCCTGTATCTTCCAATCCTTACCCCAGCCCTACTAATACACAGGTTCTTCGAACACCCCACCTACAGACAAGGGAACCACGGCTAGAAAGATCAGACCCAGGATGGCACAGAGCATCTGGAACTCAAGCAAGACTCCAAGTCCAAGCCGAATAGACTCTCCATTCACCTAACACACCACTGCTAAGCACTTCTGGATGCAAGCCCTGGGCAGTGCCCTGATGAGATCCCAAGATGCCAGTGCAGAGCTGACCAGACTGTAAGGCATGGCACAGGATTTGGGTCTATGTCATATGCTTCAGTTCTACAAGACAGTCCACCTAACCTGCCCGAGGAGGTTAGTGACGGTTTCAAGAAAACAGAAACAACCCAATTCCAGAATTCCATTGAACAACATTTATCGATACCTACTGTTGGGCACCATGAGAGAGCCAGTACTGGAAAGTGACCAGCTATAGGTGTCAAAAAGGGTCCCTGAGCCGGGCAGTAGTGGTGCACGCCTTTAATCCTAGCGCTCGGGAGGCAGAGGCAGGCAGATCGCTGTGAGTTACAGAGAAACCCTGTCTCAAAAAAAAAAAGTCACTGATCCTGACCAGGGTATCCGAGGAAACCACAGGAAGCTCAGGACCCCTCCTGAAATCACAGCTAACCTAGCAGGCAGGTGGTCATGGTGGAGGCTAGACATGGAGGTTCAAAGAATGGGAACAAATCCAGGGAGCACTTGGGGAGAGGAGAACAGAATAACACAGGGCAGATGTGGGAGATGGGTCAGCAGAGGAAGACTCATGACACTCACGGAGGACCTAGGTTCAGTCCCCATCACCTACACGATGGCTCTCAACCATCCGTAATGCCATCCCAGGGGATCTGACACCCACCTCTGACCACCATGGGTCCCAGGCATGCATGTAGGCAAAAGATTCTTCCACGTAAAACAAATAAATCTAAAAGTAAAAAATAAAAATAAAAGGACAGGAGCCCAGGGTGGCCCAGGCAGGACAGGCTACAAGACTGAGAGGTTCAGCAATGCCTGCTCTT
Organism: Microtus oregoni; assembly: GCF_018167655.1. Lineage (NCBI taxonomy): Eukaryota > Metazoa > Chordata > Mammalia > Rodentia > Cricetidae > Microtus > Microtus oregoni. The sequence continues at coordinate 9,966,916 of NW_024543068.1, forward strand.
CTCGCTGTGGGGCTCTCTGGACAGCCACGAGGGCCACACGAGCCCAGGTTGATATTATTCAACAAGTTACAATAGACTGGGCATAGTGGGGCACGCCTTTAATCACAGCACTCAGAGGTGCATCTCTGTGAGTTCGAGGTCAGCCTGGCCAAATAATGAGACCCAAAACAGCCAGGGCTACATAGTGAGACCCTGTTTAAAAAAAAAAAAGTTGCACCAATCAGAAGGAGACTAGAGAGGAGACTCAGCAGGCAGAGAGGAAGGAGCAGACTGAGGAGGACTGGGCAGGAGTTGGGGATATCAAAAGAGGACCAACCAGGCTGTGTAGCCACTGCTCGCCTCTCCTCCAGTAACTAATGGCAAGCCATCCATTGTGGCTGACGTTAATGCTTCCCGCCATCCGTCTCCTACTCATTAAATTACCATTTTGTGGCCAAAATCTCTCCCTCTCATAATTGATAAAAATCTCCTTTTGATGTTCGGCATTGTTGGGGGAAAATGTTTTTTATTCTTCATTGTGTTTTTAATATAAATGTATTTTTTATCAAGATCTGCCGGGAAGGCAGGACGAGGACAAGCCTGCAGGAGGGGTACTCTCCTCCCGCCCCACACTGATCCTTCTGTTCCGTTCCCAGAACACTCCCTTGGTGGCCTTCTTAGAGACACTCTGGGGAGACAAACCAGGTGCCAGGACAAACAAGGGTAGCATTCAGGCCAGGAAAAGCAGGTCAAAGGATCTATAGATGACTGTGGGCCAGTGAGGCTAGCTGAGACCTGAGAACAGGCAAGCTGACCTCATCGGGCCCCTGCCAGAGTAAGAGCACCCACCAGGAACAGGGAGACGAGCAAGGACTCCCAGGGCTAACACCATACCTGCACAGGAAGGGCTCAGTAAACACATGTTCATAACAGGAGGACAGGGAGCAGATGGGTGGGCACCTGTGTTCAGTCTACCCGTGCTCACCCACAGCAAGGCCACCCTTAGCAGAGTCTACAAGAAAAGAAATGGGAACTAGGACGCCCAACACCACAAAGCTAATAAACCAACGGGGAGTTTGGCTCCTGCCCGTCAGTTCAATACAAACATCAGGTGTCGTGTGAGAGGACCAGGGGTCCAAGCACACGGCTCGCCTCGAGGGCCATGTGGAGAACTGGGGAGGTTTATCTGGGCACCATCCTGGCCTGCCCACTGTGCCAGACACCAGAGCGAATGCTACTCTAGATGGAATTTTCTCTTTGGTTCTTTTGTCCGGTGCTGAGGTCAAAGCCAGGGCCTTGCGAAAGCTAGGCAAGGACTTTCCCCACTGAGCTACACTGGAAATCCAGAAGCTGGCCCTTGTCTCACTATGTAGACCAGGCTGGCCTCCAATTCTCAATCCTCCTGTCTCCACCTCCACAGTTCTGGGATTGCAGACCTTCCCATCCAATTTATTAGGAAAACAGGTTGCCCTTCATATGTGAGTGGGCCTCGTGCAATTAGATGATATCCCTGAGGCGAGAGGGAAGTCTGCCAGCAGATGGCCTTCACATTTGAACCTAAACTACAGCACTGGCCGCTCTGCCAGCTCTGGACTTGCTAACCTCTATAATCACATAATCCAATTTTTAAAAAGCCAATGTATCTCTCTATTTATTTACATACATGCACATTATACATGCATATAAAAATACATATATTGATCTCTGTTCAGTTTCTCTGACTAACCCAGAGTAACACAGGAATGAAAATGTCCCCAGCCCTGGCAGAGAGCTAAGAGCCTGAAGGAAGGGCGTCCTGCAGAGGACATTTTGTCCTACTTCCCACCAAGGTCGCCCTGAGCCAGCTGCAGTCCTGTGTGTCCCTACCCGGGCTATCCCCTCCCCTACCTGCCCTTCCTTCCTGTCTTTGTTCTGGCTGGTATTGCACCCCACCATGTTGTCTCTCTGACCACTACCCCCAGGTTGAATAATCAACTGACATCTTTAGGGCACAGGCTTCTTCTCTCTTCTTCTGAACTTTCGATCCGACCCGAGAAAAACAAGACAAACAAACCATCCTCCACATGTTCCTGTGGGCGTATCTACCTCATCCTCATTGACACCCCAAGATCTCTTCTGAGTCTCCATAGAAACTCCAGGCATGTATTCCACCAAGAACACTAAACACCTGCAACCTATAGCACTCATGAAAACATGATGCACTCAATGCTGGCAGCGATGGGAAGCCACACACACAAAAAGCTGTTTCTATATTCCTACACTCCTAACAGTGGAGTTCAGCAGCCTCTATATTCCTACACTCCTAACAGTGGAGTTCAGCAGCCTCTATATTCCTACACTCCTAACAGTGGAGTTCAGCAGCCTCTATATTCCTACACTCCTGACAGTGGAGTTCAGCAGCCTCTATATTCCTACACTCCTGACAGTGGAGTTCAGCAGCCTCTATAGTCCTACACTCCTGACAGTGGAGTTCAGCAGCCTCTATATTCCTACACTCCTAACAGTGGAGTTCAGCAGCCTCTATATTCCTACACTCCTAACAGTGGAGTTCAGCAGCCTCTATATTCCTACACTCCTGACAGTGGAGTTCAGCAGCCTCTATAGTCCTACACTCCTGACAGTGGAGTTCAGCAGCCTCTATATTCCTACACTCCTGACAGTGGAGTTCAGCAGCCTCTATATTCCTACACTCCTAACAGTGGAGTTCAGCAGCCTCTATATTCCTACACTCCTGACAGTGGAGTTCAGCAGCCTCTATAGTCCTACACTCCTGACAGTGGAGTTCAGCCACTTCTATATTCCTACACTCCTGACAGTGGAGTTCAGCCGCTTCTATATTCCTATACTCCTGACAGTGGAGTTCAGCAGCCTCTATATTCCTACACTCCTGACAGTGGAGTTCAGCAGCCTCTATATTCCTACACTCCTGACAGTGGAGTTCAGCAGCCTCTATATTCCTACACTCCTGACAGTGGAGTTCAGCAGCCTCTATATTCCTACACTCCTGACAGTGGAGTTCAGCAGCCTCTATATTCCTACTCTCCTGACAGTGGAGTTCAAATGCAAAGGACTGACATAAACGTGTTCTGGAGGACAGAAGCCACACAAGGGCTTCCCCTGAACAACATTCCCACATTAGACTCTAGCCAGTGACCTCATTCTCTTTAGCCTCTCACACCGTTCCAGAGGTAATATTCTATATTCCATGACAATAAACCTCCATCATTTCTCTTTGGATTGCTCTGTTTTGCTTTTCTGTATTTCAACAAAGTTTCCTTATACAGCCCAGACTGGCCTCAAACTCATGGTCCTCTGATGTGGGATGTCCTGCTGTATATGTGTTGTTTTTATTGGTTGATAAAGCTGTTTGGGCCAATGGCTTAGCAGAGTAAAGTCGGGCAGGAAATCTGAACAGAGATAGAGAGAGAGAGAGTAGGTGGAGTCAGAGAGATGCCATGTAGTTGCATAAGGAAGAAGACACACTGGAACCTTACTGGTAGGCAACAGCCTCATGGCAATATACAGATTAATAGAAATGGGTTAATTTAAGATGTAAGAGTTAATTAATAAGAAACCTGAGCTAATAGGCCAAACAGTGTTATAATTAATATAGTTTCTATGTGATTATTCAGGTCGGAGCAGTCTCAGTTTACAGTTCTCAGCCTCTCAGTGCTAGGATAATGGATGTCCATACTGTGTTTACATGCTTGGACCATTTGCTGAAATGTGATACATCCTGACTCACCTGTGTTTTTGGGCAGGCACGTGTGTGTGTGTGTGTGTGTGTGTGTGTGTGTGTGTATGTGTGTGTGATCAAAGATGGCCAATAATCATTATCACTTCCTAAGTTCCACTATCCCCAAACCCACTTGTAAAAGAGAACCACATCTCTGCACTACTGAGCCAATCAGGCTCAGTTTCTCAATGGCTTCCCTGCTCCACTATCTACATGTCACTCCCTTCCTCCTTCCTTTGCCCAGAACCCCTTCCAAGTCCTTCCCTCGCTCAGAGGCCCTTCAAAGCACGGCCTCTGCTCCTAAACACTACACTTTAGTCAACAAAGCTCAGTCACATCCTGCCTGATGCCTCTCCTATGACTACACCTTTGCTGAGCCTGCGTCATCCATCCATGAGCCCCTCCTCCCATCTGCAACATCTCTAGCCCCACCAGTCTACGAAGAACCTTGGTCAGATACCACAGGTTTCAGAAGATCTCTCTGCTTAAATGGAACCACTCTCTTGAAAACCCCTTGGACCCTGGTGCGACCGGGCATTTATTGCCTAGATCAGTCTATCTCCTGTCATGGGGTCTGGAATAAGGTAAAACCATTCCACATCAGGTTCAAAATAGTTCCCTTTTCGCATATTCCAGCTGTTTCTAGAAGCAAGGAAAAAAGAAGAAGGAAGGAAACGGTGTAGAGCCAGCCAAAAGGCTGTTAGAACTGGTGGGAGGCCCCAGAGGGTACCTCCCCAGGTGAAGAAGACATAAGGATGGGTTCATGGCCGTCCAAGGGACTCATACATGAGGCCAAAGACTGGGTGGGGGCAGGAGGTGCAGAATTCTTGCCTCAGGATTAGGAAACAAAGAGAGACGGGATGGGGCTAACAATTCCCTTCAAGGGTCCCTGTGATGGTCAGTATTAGCGGTCAATGTGATGGTATTTAGAATTATCACAGAAATGAACCTCCGTGTGTCTGTAAAGAATCCTCTCCGTTGGGTTAACTGAAGTAAGAAGACCCACCTTGAAAGGCCTGTGGCAGGCTGGGGTCCCAAGTCGAATGAGAAGGAGGCAGAGCTAAAAAGCAGCATTCACTGCCACGGGCTTCCTGACTGCAGGTTCACTGTGACGGCCTCCCACTCCTGCCACTGTGCATGAAGGACTTCATGACGGACTGTGCCCTCAGACCACGAGCCACAATAAACCCCTCCATCCTGGCATTGCTTCTTATCCGGTATTTACCACAGCAATAAGAAAAGTAACTACGGCAATTCCCGATGGCCTGAGGTCCTCCCGAGGGGAGGTAGAATGCCAGGAGTCCAGGGCTCAAGCCTTTAAAACACAGAGCTTTGGAGAACAGAACAGACAACAGCCTTGTGACTAAGGCCTGCATCTGCCCCCTTCATGGTGAAGAGGTGTTAGTCTGGCTTCCTTGGGTCATGCCCAAGAATAAAAAGAACCTGAACCTCATTCCCAGGGCATCCCTTGGCAGGAAAGGGCCGGGGCTCCACCACACACCCCTGACTTGTGAACTTAGGTGCCATCTGCTGGCCAAGAAAGGTACTGCATTTGGACCTGTCGCCCTAAGGGTAGTCAGGAAACAGGGTTGACTCAATCCAAGCCATGGTCACTTCTGAGACAGCAGGAAATGTCCCTTTCTTTAGAGACCAGCTCTTGGGCCTCCTCTTATTACTTTCTGCTGACCTTCACTTAGCCAAATGTCCCTCAAAACTCTTCTAATCCAGTCCCTACGCAAGAATGAAGCCCTTCGATGACCTTTTCTCTACACCGATAGGACCACCTGATGCCAAGGAGCTGGGATTCATCTGGAACCAAATGTAACCATGGAGTTAAGAGTCCAGGGATGCTGTAGACTCCATCTTATGCACCATCCCTAGAGTGGAGATGCCCTCTTAGACCAGCCTGAACTACCTGGAACAGGAAATGGCTTCAGTGTACAACTGATGTTCAGGGACTCTGGGTGGAAGGGGTCCTGGAGAAACATGAAAGCATCCTCCGCTCCTGCCCACCCTTGCTGTAGTCTGAGAAGCCGGCGTACTCACACAGTCTTTGAACTTGGGATGATCTTAAACTTAACTTGGCTGATGAGCCAAGGACTGGGGAGCTAGGAAAAGAGTGATATACATGATATTCAGTTTCTATATCCTGGAAACGAGGGGCAGAGCCCGGCTGCCATAGGAGGGCCTGCAGCTGGAGGGGGCAGGAATTCACGCAGCCTGTCAACGCTGTCCTTAAAGAGAGAGTTCTTCCCCAGCAGTGTCATGGGAGGGGTTGGGGGAGGAGAGAGCGCAGAGTGAGTGATTTCCTCCGCCCTCACACCCCCACACTCACCTACCCTGCCTCCCACACAGCCCCGTTCCCCTCCCCTCCACCCACAGATGAAAAAGTGTGTCACCAGGGAACAAATGCCACCTTCCCAGGGGGTGGGGGGACTGCCTGAGTACCTATGGCACTGGAGGTTTCTAAGCCCCCCAGCAATGAGGGACAGCCACTCAGAACTGTGACCTGGACACCACTCTCGCAAGAGAACTACAAACCGGGGCAGTAGCCATACAACCGCTAGGCTTAGGACTACGTGGCTAGAGGAAGCTGGAGAAGTCAGGAGACATCTTCCAAGCCCAGACATCCTGCAGCCAGCTGGTTGGCCCGCTGTGACTGCTGACACCTCTGACCTTTCACTTCCCCCTGCCCTGGCCTGGTCTAGAAGCCACTGACCTATTCTTGCCCCACCCCTCACCCAGATGATCCCAGGGGTTAATCTTCTACCATCCCTCTCTCACATCCACCCCTGCTGAGCTGCCACGTGCCAGCAGTGATGCCTCAGCACTGTTATTTCGTTTCAGCTTGGGAGGGGGGTGAATCTCACACTGTTGGAAGCCAGAGGCCAACAGTCACAGCGAGAAGCAAAGGCAGGCCGGGCTAGCACCAGGTCAACCCTGACCCTGCTGTCCCGGGCTCCTCTATCCCAGCCCTGCCCCTCCTATGCTCCAGCTTTCTCCCTGACTCCAGCCCTAAGTCGGGTCTGCCATTCATTCCTTCTCTCTCCTTCTGGAAGAATCATTCCTCAGAGTTGGAGGCATCTGTGTCTGACCCAGGCCCCACAGAATCAGACCATAAGCCTCTGCAGGCCAGGCCATCGCTGATAGGTAGGCACCCCTTGTCTGGGTGCTGGATACTTACCACCAGCTCCAAATATCAGGAGGGGGCCTCTGTGCTCAAATTTTAGCACACAGTGTCTCAAGGCTGGGCCTGAGCTGCTGCTCAGCCACCTGCAGTGGGTACTGTAATCCTTCCCCGCGTCCAGAGCAAACCAGTGGGGGGGGGGGGGGGGGGGGGGGCAAGCAACCATACCCAGGTTTAGAAAAACAAAGCAAAAAACACCTTGCGGGTCACCATCTTGAGGGTGAAGGTGAGACAAAGACCCTTTCTTCTCTTTCTCTGTCACTCCAGGGTACAGAACAGACATGACAAGTTGAGTTTTGAGGAGCTCAAGTGCCTCTACTTTAAGGAAGCTTTTTTTTTTTTTTTTTGAGATAGGGTCTCACTATATAGCTCTGGCTGTCCTGGAATTCACTACATAAACCAGGTAGGCCTCGAACTCATAGAGATCCACCTGCCTCTGCTTCCCAAGAGCTGGGATTAAAGGCAAGCATGCAGTACCATGCCCAGCAGAAGCCTTCTGAGTGACAGAGACCACTGGAAATAGAATGGAGGAGGACCTCGGGCAGTAAGCATTCCTTCCCTGGAGATCAAGCAGGCTGGATAAGTGTCTACCAGAGGAGCCAATGCAGTGAGCTGGACGGTCTGCTGATGGCCTCCTAGCACAATGTGTTATCCCTCAGCTGCAGTGGAGTCTGCACTAGTTCTCACCTCACACTGCTGTGAGGACTAACTGTGACAGTGTCACACACGACAATCATCAGCATGCAGTAAACCCCGAGCAGCTGACAGACTGTATTAGGTCAAAGCATCCACACCACCTTAGGTCACCAGCCAACACTGCTGAATATGGACATCTCATATTTCAGCTGATATTTTTTTCCTGATGGTCACTGAGGCTCCTTCTAGCTTCTGGTTTAGCACTGAATGTTGCTGAGACATCTGATTCCACACCAGTGATGGCCACTCAGTACCCTAGGCCCAGGCAGTAGGAACTGTTTTGTAAGGGCTCCCCTTTGCTCCGGTCCCTCCCTGCTCCAGAACAAGGTACCTCCTTGCCCAGGTCTTCCCGGATGACCTGTCGGACCTCTTGCATGCTGCTCTGTGGGGCCTGACTGTGCAGCACCTTCAGCGTGCTGGTGTACTCCTCTGGCAGCAGGTAGTCCAGAGCCCCCAGGTGCTGGCCCACCTTGATGAAGGTGCCCCGGTTGGCACAGCAGAGCTCACAGAGACGTCTGGCGGAGCGGAGATGCACCTGCAAGGGACAGGCAAGCCAGAGAAGTGAGAGCAGCCTGTTCCCTAGACAGTATTCCCTTCTGCCTCTCTGCTCAAACACCTTTGTTTACTTCCCGGTGCCCAGGGCAGGTACACACACATACACACACGTGCACACACACACGCACATGCATACACACACGTGCACACACACAAACACACGCATACACACATGCATACAAACACACAAACACATGCGCACACATATGCACGCAAACACATGCACACAAACATGCATACACACATGCACACACACATTCATATACACACACATGCACACATGCATGCACACACACACACACACCCCTCTTTTCATCTTTTACTTTCCTGGTACCCAGAGAAGTCAATTCTAATCTCACACTGAGACCAGCCTCTGCACACAGCCTGGTGACTCCAGTCTCCTCCCATTCTATCAAAGCTTAACTGGACGGAGCCTCGCTCACCACACAGCTATTAACCAAGACAAACGTACTGGCTCATTCAAGGGTATACCGAGCTAATACTTCTGCCACCTACTCCCCAGCCATCGAATACTTCAAGTTGTTTGCAGTTCCACCACTGACAGGTTGATAACAGTAATAATAGTAAATAATAACAACTATTCATATATATCATATTTTTTAATCCTCAAAGTAGTTCAGGGAGGCAGAGTTGATACCTTTAAAAGTAAGAAAATCAGTTGTCTTATTTAGAAAATAGAAACAAATATCCAAGGAAAGGCTACAAAACACTCCAAATCTGGGGCTTCATTCCCACACATGGAGCAGACAGCTGGGCAGGTTTTCAATGACGGGACCCTTTATTGACACTCTGATGTGACTTGGTCCTACCTGCATTGAGAGGCATCCCTACATGCATCCAGGCTGGTTCTCCTGAGTCATCAGTCGAGCCCAGCTAAGGGTCTTGAGATTAGGGGGTGCTACCTTATTAGGTGTCAGATCCCGGAGTTACAGATAGTTGGGTGCTGGAAATTGAACCCAGGTCCTCTGGAAGAGCAATCAGTGCTCTTAACTACTGAGCCAGCTCTCCCGCCTGGGAGCTACAGCTTCTGAGTAAAGATGGGCCTGGCATGTAATTTAGGAGACAAGGAGCCCCAGTGTGCTATGGGGACCTGTTATCTGCTTCCACCAACAAGGTAGCAAAGGAGTTTGAACCCTGAAGACAGACTTACACTCCCAGGTGCCAAGAAGAAGAATGATAATTAGCAATAAACCCAGGTGAAGAGTTAACCTGAATGGAAGAAATGTCTTCCTGTAAATTTAGTTGCCAGGTGAGTCACACAGCACACTGTTCCTTTAGACAGTAGTTCTCAACCTCTGGGGATCAAACAACCTTTTCACAGGGGTCGCCTAAGACCATCAGAAAACACAGACATTTAAATATGGTTCATAACAGTGGCAAATTATAGTTATGAAGTAACAACAAAAATAATTTTATGGGTGGGGCTTGCCACACGGAGAGATTGCATTAAAAGGTCACAGCATGAGGAAGGTTGAGAACCCCTCTTCTGATAATAAGAAGAGAAAGTTGGGGGCTGGTGGGATGGCTCAGCAGTTGAGAATGCTTGCTGCTCTGGCAGAGGACTTGGTTTGGTCCCCAGCACCCACATAGGAGCTCATAAACCATCTGTGACTCCAGTTCCAAGGGATACGTGCCTTCTGACCTCCGTAGGAACTCAGCACACGCATGGGTCACACCCACACATGTGGGCAAACACTCAGACACACAGAATAAATAAAAATTTAAGAAAAGAAAAAAGAACCCTGCAGCCCTGAACACCCCCGTCCCAGCTCCAGGCTGTCTTCGGGCCCACAGGGACCCATCCATTTCCAACCCTGTTGTATGGCTCTGACGCTCATCACAACCCATTCTAAGGGAAAGCTATGGTCCCACAACCCCACCCCCTTCAGTGGAGTCCTCCAACCTTGATGCAGATGGGGTCCAAGGGGCACCAATATTCTGCTTCCTCTAGCAGGAAACAGTAAGAAATTATTCTGGACTTGGAGAGTGACCCCAGAGGATTTAGAGTTGGGAGATCCCTGCGAAGTGCAAGAACGGGGAGCTGAGGATGCAGCTCATCTGGTAGAATGCCTGTCTAGCATCCATAGGGCTCGGTTCAGTCCCAGAATCACAAAGAACTGAAACCAGGACGAAGCTATTCAGTGTCAGACAGTGGAAGGACGTACGGAGCCGGGTTAAGTTAGCCATAGCTGTCGAGGCTAAGCTGGAGTTCTGAGACGAGATGATGTGGGCTATTGTGGGCAAATGATCAGAACGTGTGAGTCTGTGTGGGGTCAGAGGCCAACATCCAACGTCCTCTTCAATCACACTCCACTTCAATCTTTGAGACAGGTTCTGCCACTGAAGCTGGAGCTCGTCCAGTCCTCTGCACTGGCTGGCCAGTGAACTCCAGGGCCCCACCTCCCTCCTGCCCCTAAAGGTAAAAGATATTAGTAAATCAAACCCCTGTAAATGGAATCATCTACACTGCCTCTCAGCTATGGCTCCGCCTCTTCTCTGATCCCAAAGCTAGGCATCAGGTTTGGGCAGCAGGGGGATTCTTTAAGGCATAAACAGAGGCCAAACATTGCCCTTCATGGTTCCAGGATCCAGAGGAGATGAGCAGCCAGCTGGAGCAGGCACGGCTCAACCTAGAACCTCACAGGTTAGTGGTGGCCGTACCCTCCACATCTTGTGGTCTCCTTCTGTGAGCCAACCAATGCACTCCATAACATGTTGAGCACCCAACCATCTGTCCCTACGGTTTCGCTTGCTGCCATGCCCACTAACAAGTTGCTCTGCCAGCCAGCAGGCTGCCCGAAAGGTGGAAAGAGCTTGGCTACCTCATCAGACCCAGCCTTGTTCTCTGCCCCAGCATCTCCACGAGTAGCTGCTATGTGCGTTTACCGTTATCGCCATTAGAATTTCACTGGACCTCTTTTAAGAGTTAGCCATCTTTCACTACTTAATAATTCTTTACATCCAATTTCCTCCGTTCAAATTACTTATGTGATTAGAAACTGGGTGATACACAGGGCTAAACCCTGGAATTAAATTTGCAATGATTAAGATGAAAATTGAGGGATTTTTCAGATCAAGGGAACTATTAAAGCCAGTGTGTGTGTGTGTGTGTGTGTGTGTGTGTGTGTGCGTGTGTGTCACTGTGTGTATGAGTGCCACTATGTGTGCAGCATATGTTGCTATGTGTGCCTGTATGTTATGGGGTACCCTGGGAGCAAGAGTGTGTATGCACATGTGTGTATCATTGGCAGACCTGCCACTGTGCTCTTTAAGCTAGATTCCCATCTACATGTCCCTTTGGTTGTGAGTCCATTGGCCTCATCCTGTCCAGCACCTCCAAAAGGAAACAGGGTTCACTGTCCCTCATCTGTGGCTTGAAACAGTGACAAATGTATATCTTTTTTTTAATTCATACTTTTAAAATATTTATTTATTTATTATGTATACAATATTCTTTCTGCATGTATGCCTGAAGGCCAGAAGAGGGCACCAGACCTCATTACAGATGGTTGTGAGCCATCATGTGGTTGCTGGGAATTGAACTCAGGACCTTTGGAAGAGTAGGCAATGCTCTTAACCGCTGAGTCATCTCTCTAGCCCCAAATGTATATCTTGACACAGAGGAATGGTCACCTTCAAACACTGTCTAAGCAACACAGGGATCCATGGTTCACCCAAACCCACGGAGACCACCAACCCTGGCTCAACTATCAGCTCCTGGGTACAGAGGCTATATGTGCCTACAATATAGTCTGTGTAGCTCAGGGTAAGTCACCCAGCCACCAAAAATGTTGACCAAAAATGGTGACAAAGATAGGTCATATAGTCACAAAACTGGGATCCATGAAACTGTGTCAGCACCTACTGCAATATAGCACCCCCATTTCCACTAAAGACGCCCTAAGGTCACCTTAATTCAGCTTTTAACACACACACACACATACACCTGAAGTCATCTTCATCTAGCTCCTAACACACACAACACTCAGAGACAAAGAGCACTGCCACTTACAAAAAACTTAAAATATTCTGTTATGGTGAAAAACCCAAATGCTGAATACTAGAGTAACACACAGACCTCCACGGTCCCTGCACTGCTCCAGCTCCCACAGGTCCACTGTCCTTTTGGATCAGAAGCCAGGCTCAGTCTAACATTCAGGAAAAGTTCCTGGCAATATGAAGTTTCTGACTTTCACTCACTCCATGGTGCCTGAGCCTGCTGGTGGCACGGAATCCATGGAGGAACGGAATCCATGGAGAAACAGAATGATTCCTTCTTTCTGGGACCATCTTCCAGCCATACACATACGCTTGATGAACAAAGCATCTCCTGACCTCGTCACCCTCTTGAAGCACGCATCTTTGAGCTCAAACACACCCAGAAGTATAAGAGAGATGAGGTGATAGACAAGACTGCCCAGTCAACTTCCTGTGATATAAAAAATGCTCTGGTCTATGGCCCACAGAGTGGCTAGAAAGTTCTAGGCCCTCTCACAAAAAGTAAGAGATGGAGCGAGAAAAGAAAGGAAGGAGAGAGGGAGGGAGAGAGGGAGAAGATAGAGATACACATAGAAGCGGAATGTTATTCTAAACATACGGACTTCAGGGTCCCCTCAGAGACCTCCCAATTCCTGCCTCTACCTCTGACATCTGGTACCCATCTGCTCAATGTACCACAGTTATGCCCTTACCTAGAACCTGGCTTCACTCATCAGTTGGATGTAAGGGCGCAGCACCTCCTCACCAAGATCCCCAACACTTGCCTCCCATCCCCACTGAACTATCACAGAACAGCTGGCATGGTCTCCCTGCCCGGGCTCCTTCTCCCTTCTCATTCCCAGTTCAATAACATGCCTTATGATTACCTCATTATCACCTTGCTGTAATGAGTTTTAATCTGGCCCATATTAATTAAAAGCATTGTTATTCGACACCTTGGTTTGTGGTTTGAGGGGGGGGGGGGACAATGAATGACTAATAAGATAAACCCAGGGCCGATTAATTACTGATCTGAGCCAATGGAGCAAAGAGCCAAGCAGGACCATTCATTTTCTCTCTCTCTCTCTCTCTCTCTCTCTCTCTCTCTCTCTCTCTCTCTTTTCCTCCTCCCCCCCCCCCACCGGGAGAAGGAGCCCTATCTCCCTAAACTTGGCAGAAAGTTACCAACATCAGACTGAACCCACAGGGACCCCATCAGAACTGTTCAAGTTTGGGGATATCATGAGAGAAGTGCCCCACAAAAGATGGGAAGGAGTGGGGGACAGTGAAAGATAAAGTCATAGATTCCAAACGGAGCCAATCGATCTTGAAGATGATTAAGTCTATTGTGCGCATGTCATAATGAGCTCACTGCACTGCACATTAACATGTGCATAAAGAAGACAAAGATGAGCACAAAGACAATGACAATGAACAGCAGCATCACCGTGGGCAAGTTACACAACTTCTCACAACTCGGTGGTCACATCCATAAACAATAGCTACCTCATGGGGTTGCTGGGAAGTGGGTCATATATGCGCTGCTCTTTGCCAAAGCAGGTATTTCTATACTTGTTGTAGGGGAATCCGAGAAGCGTTTTAATCAAGTATGGTAAGATACATAAGCACTGCCATAATTATAATGAAGGAAAGTTTAGAATTTTAGTCACAAATCCCCAGAAGTCATGGCATACCACGTGGGGTGTCAAGGAAAACTACCAGGGTAGGTAGAAAACATGGACAGAAGTCTTTGTTGCAGGTTCTACAGGAAAGACAGGTGAGACAGCAGCTTAGGACTGGCTGGCTTGAGTCGTTACTACAGGCTCTGGAGCTCAGAAGCTGTGCCTAGTTGACTGGGACCTGGTCCTGGACATTTAGAGCTAAGGGAATGAAGTCTTGAGTGTAAGAGCTGAAGGGAAGTGGCTGGAGAATATGAATTCTGCATCGGTAGGTTTGCCTACAAAAGTCACAGCGCCAAGAGAGACGCAAGCTCTCTCAGACTCAGTCACTGAGAGGAAAAGCCCGTCTAATGCCTACAAAGAACTAGGACTTCAAAGCATGCAAAGAGGATAGAAAATTCCACAATAGCTAATATGATCCTCTAGTTTTACCCCCTCAGCAGCCTCCTCCTGTCCCATGCACTGAGGGCACAAAGGCCAGCATTACCTGCCCAGACCGTTCTCCAACCATGAGCTGGACAGAGCCAATGGCCTCTCTGACATCACACTAGTGTCCAATCAGTGTCTCAAGCATAGCATGTCCTTCCCACCACACCATGACCATAAAACATGACACCCCCCCCCAGCCCCATGCTTCCCCACCTAAGGGAATGGCAACTCTAAACTTGGGAGTCTCACTGGCCATAGACTTTGATGTCCCAAAAAGGGGTTTCTCTTACCTTCACATTTGGAACACAAAACAGTGCTTTGAAAGACCCGGTGCACTGTGCAATGAAGGAAGAAAAGACCCCACAGTGTCCAGGAAGGAAGATGGACCCCACGGTGTCCAGGAGGGAAGATGGACCCCACGGTGTCCAGGAAGGAAGAGGGACCCCATGGTGTCCAGGAAGGAAGATGGACCCCACGGTGTCCAGGAAGGAAGATGGACCCCACGGTGTCCAGGAAGGAAGAGGGACCCCACGGTGTCCAGGAAGGAAGACGGACCCAACGGTGTCCAGGAAGGAAGAGGGACCCCACGGTGTCCAGGAAGGAAGAGGGACCCCACGGTGTCCAGGAAGGAAGATGGACCCAACGGTGTCCAGGAAGGAAGATGGACCCAACAGTGTCCAGGAAGGAAGATGGACCCAACAGTGTCCAGGAAGGAAGATGGACCCAACAGTGTCCAGGAAGGAAGATGGACCCGCTTGACTGCAGAGTCTCTGTGAAAAGGACTCTCGAGTTAAGGAGATGGAGTTGAGTCTAGAACGAGTTCACAGGACAGGAGAGAGAAGTAAAGAACAGTAATAAAGGAAAATGGCCCTCTGCACAGGGCCTGTCCCCTGGTAGTCAGCTTAAGGCTGATCAGCATACAGACATGCAAAAACTGCCTGAGTCCAGAGAAAGAACAACCCTATAGATTAGAGTTAAGTAGCAGGACTTACATGCGGCCTGGTCTTACCATCCAGGCTAGAAAAGTCTCGTAATTCGTGGGACACTGTTCATACCCAAGAAGTTCCAGCCTCAGTAGCTAGCCAGAGATAGCCTAAATATTGCCTCATTCATGACTAACAAATATTAAAGCAAGACCTGAAAAGAAAAACTAACTATGCCCCAGAAACTCAGCAATGCCCTAGATCAAATTTCAACAACATCCATTACAGAAATATATTAACACCCATAAAGAGAAAGTACAGTTTCTAACATCTAAAGGAAAATTAACAGATATGCAGAGGATCGAGAGAGCATGGCATATTGTGTGTCATGAGAAGAGGGACAAATACCAAACAATATCAACTCAGGCCCAAAACCAATGTGACAATTAGTAACGAATGCCACTGAAGACAAGCCTGGTGATGCAAGCCTGGATTTCCAGCACTCAGAAGCTGAGGCAAAAGAATCCCAAGTTCAAAACCTGCCTAGACTATAAAGTGCATTTAAGCCCAGGTAGGAGGACTGCGAGTTGGACAATCTGGGTGCATCATGCCACCGCACTTCTAAAAAAGAAACAGAAGTCAAAATAGATACTTTCCAGATCAAAGAAAGTCCCTAGCTCCTAAACTTGGGAGTCTCACTGGCCATAGACTTTGATGTCCCAAAAAGGGGTTTCTCTTACCTTCACATTCGGCGATGGGGTTTTATGGCAGCAGTGTAAAGTAACTAGAAGGAACTCATCATGTAACTCCAGCAGGCGTGGAACACGCGTGTAGACCAGGCTGGCCTCAAACACACAGAGATCTGCCTGCCTCTCTCTCCCAGGCTCTGGGATTAAAGGCGTGTGCCACTGCATCTATCTGGCTTTCTCCGAACGCGGATTCTGGGATTTGAACTCAGGTCCTCATGCCTGTATGGCATGTGCCATCTCCCCAGCCCAATACCTGTACCTAACTGGGAATAGGGTTTTAGACTGAAGGAATTAGTCTCTAGTGATGGAATTCAAACTGCTGACAATGGCTGAGGGAGGCAGGAAGCAAAGAAAGTTGTCCCAGCATCCCCAGGATCCGCACAAATGAGCTGTCATGACAGCAAGCACTCAGCAAACGAGCTGCAAATTTAAGAGAATAACGACGTTGTTACTGGCAACCTGCAGCTCCTCCTGCCAAAGAGCAAGCCTGCCTCCACAGATGCCCACAGGAGTTGGGGACCTGCACTCTTCAAGCTGGAAAGTAACCATTGGCCACTTGACAGGGAACCTCGTGGCCAGAAAAGCTACAGAGAACTCTTCCTTCCCTCCACCTGCCCCTTAATCACACATGGTGAGAAGATACGTAATTAATTTGTTCTCACAGTCGCTCTGTGGCCGGGAAAGTGAGGGCATTTCTGGAATGGCGATCATGGACAAGAATAGCAAGCACTAAGACCATGAGCAGAATAACACAGCAGCCAGCCGGCCTCCCCTCTTTTCTCTCCACACTTGCTCAGGATACTGGCCTGGATGTGGGATGGCATTCTCTTCTCATAGCTATACAGCCCTGTGCTTTCATGACTGATGGTAAGAAACCAAACCAAACCTGCTGCACACTGTGAATATGTATTATTCTCACTGGTTAATAAAGAACTAACTGGCCAGGAGCCAGGCAGGAAGTATAGGCGGGACAGCCAAACTGGGAATGCTGAGGAAGAACGGCAGAGGGAGTAGAGTTGCCAGGAGACACGGAGGGAGGAAGACATGCTGAGGACAGGTAAAGCCACGAGTCACGTGACAACACACAGATTAATAGAAATGGGTTAATTTAAGTTGCACAAGTTAGTAATGATAAGCCTGAGCTTTAGATTGAGCATTTGTAGTTAATATAAGACTCTGTGTGGTTATTTGGGAGCTGCTGGTGGGACAGACACTTCCAAAAGTTATGGGCAAGAAGGCCTCACTCTTGGAAAGGGCATGAGGCTGGGCAGCAGGCTCAGGGGCATGTGAAGGTATTAGGTAGGGAATCTAGGCAACTGACCATAGGTAGCAATTAGATGATGTGATCGTCAACGTGACAGGGTCTGGAATCAACTAAGGGGCATGCTTTCACAGAAGAACTATCTGAGGGGGAAGACATGCCCCAAGAGTGGACAGTACCCACAGCTGCCCAGAGAGAAGGTGATCTGAGGAGAGAGTAGTGTTGCCTTTGCCTGCCTGCCTTTGCTTCCTGAGGTTAAGTCCCTCTACTCTGTGGCTGTTGCTCCCACTGCTGCCGCCATCCTTCGCCAACGTTAGAACCCAGTTCCTTGGACCTTCCTACAAGGACCGAAGATCAGTGGGTCCGTCCTAGGAATCTTCCAGATCTTTGGTGTCAGACTGGAGCAGCAGAGGCATCCGTCCTCCTGCACTCTCGGTCTTTCCAGTGAACAAACAGCCACGGCTGGACAACCCAACCTGTCCACATCAGCTAATGTAATTATTCCACTTCGGACACCTTCATGCTCGATGTTCTGTTCCTCTAGAGCGGAGGTTGTCAACCTGTGGGTCGCGGCCCTCTGTCTCCAGAAATATTTACATTGTGATGCATAACAGTAGCAAAATTACAGTTATGAGGTAGCGGTGAAAATAATTTTATGGTTAGGGGGTCACAACATGAGGAACTTATAAGGGTCACAGCATTAGAGAGCCAGAGAACGACTACCCTAGAGAATCCCAACTAATGCAGATGAAATTAACACTTGTTAATCTCATTATATGTACTTATGACACTGTGATTCCTTAGCAAAGTGTCCTGGTTTAGAGACAGAGACTGGAATTACAATTTAAAGTTCCCCAGCAGTAAGCAAGCAAAAGAATTACGGCAGTGTATTTCAGGTAGGGGCGCCAGATACAACATTCACGGAAAGAATGGAACGTAATATAATGTAATGTAATGACATTTGGAATTTTTCATAGGGAGATTTGTTTTCTTAACAGATCCAACAGCAGTTCACAGTCCTGCGGAAGAAAGGAAGCTTGTTAATAACCCCCATGATCTTGATAGTGAGATTAGCGGCATTGCTCAGGTGCGCCCAGGTAATCTCCACAGTGCTCAGAAGTGAAAGACAAAGGCAGAAGAGAACCAGGGAGACAGCAGCATGAGAACTGGACCAGATGCTGCTGGCTCTGAAGGTGGGGAGAACCTGCGGCATCTCTAAAACCAGAAAAACAGTCAGGTGTGGTGGTACACACCTTTAATCACAAGAGAAGCGGGGGCAGAACAATCTCTATGAGTTCAAGGCCAGCTTGATGTACATAATGAGCTCTAGGCCAACCAAGGCTACACAGTGAGAAAGGAAGGAAGGAAGAAAAGAAACAAAATAGAAATCAGAAAAATCAAAAATCCAAGAGATCGATCCTCCTCCTGAGCCGCCATAGGGAACACCACCTTCATTTTGTCCCAGAGGATCATTCTGGGCTTCTGACCTCCAGCATCCCAAGTCTGTATTGTTTTAAGTCGCCATTCAATAGTAATGTTTCAGTAACCACAGGAAACTAACACAGCGGCTGTCTTGAAATGCTTTATTTCTTAATTGATGTTTCTAAGGGAAATCTAGCTCATATGGAGTCCCCAGCCTTAGGGTAGGTTCTTGGAGGCTATTCCCCATGCTCTGGCACACTGGCTCTTCCCAACCCCAGCCTCCCTACCTCTGCCCTGCAATCCCTGAAGCTCCCCTCAGGGTGGCTTGTATTCTGCCATTGCCCTGCAGCCCTGCAGGGATCCTGGTACAGGCATGAGGAAAATTAGAGTCACACAGGAGCCTTATGGCATCCATCCCCAACCATTGCTAGAATGACCACTGCAATGTCCAAAGGTCACATGACAGGGATCATCCACCACTTTCAGGGGCAGACCTTGACCATGTCCCAGTATGGGGGCTGGAACCTCTTGAGAGAACCCATCATCAGTGTGGCAAGGTAACACAGACACAAGGAAGGAAGAGGCACACCTAGCCCCAGCCAAGGCCACTTTTGCAGAGCCCCAGGAGCTGCAAAGCCAGCTCTGACAGCCTCCCCTTCTACCCTTGCTGGCTGCTGGACAGCCCTTCAGACACAGCCCAGGTCAGAGAGCTCTCCTTAACTCCGCTCTCAGTGGCTCTTTATCCTGTGACTACATTTTATCTCCTTTAGGACACTCAACAAGAGCTCAAAATATCTTGCTCGTTCCCTCGAGAACGCATCTAAGAATATACACTGAGCCTACTGTGCCAAGTGTACCAACATGGCAGCAAGCAAGAGAGACCAAGCCCTTGTCCTCTTGGAGCAAGGCGCTCTTGTGAGATGCCCAGCTGTTGCTCGCCTCCTGTCCCCTCAAGAACGGACTACTGTATACACAGCATCCCACAGAGTGGCAGACATGCCATAGGTGCTCACTAAGCAGTGGCTGCTCCATTGGTTCTATGAATGTTCATGCCTGGATACTCTGCCCAATACGGAGCATAGCATGGAGATGTCCCCCCCTTGCCATACAGATGATCAGGATGAAGATCTGTTCCCTAAAGAAAGGCCTAGGTTGAGATGAGGGAAGAGGCAATACCCCAGTTCCCAAACTTCTTGGTCCTAAATTAGCCGCCAACATGTGCCACTGTTGTCAGTCAACAGTTTATTTGTATATTTAAGCAAAATTATACTGCTAATTGGACATATGTCTCATGGTTCTACGAGGCAGAATCTATTAAAAGGTCTTGCTGTCGCAGGCAAGAGCTGGGAGAGGAGTTTTTATTCGGGGACAGGAAGAGCGCTGAGTGGATTTTAATTTGGTAGAAAATAGCTGCTTGGGGCCACAATAGTGAGAAGGAACAGGAATGAAGAGCAGCCTGCTCTACTGCTGCGGCTTGGAGCGAGCAGCCAGACCACCTACGCAGCTGCAGTGACCACCTACACAGCTGCAGCCAGCCCACCTACACAGCTGCGGCGACCACCTACGCAGCTGCAGTCAGCCCACCTACACAGCTGCAGCCAGCCCACCTACGCAGCTACACACAGCCCACCTACACAGCTGCGGTGACCACCTATGCAGCTGCAGTGACCACCTACGCAGCTGCAGTCAGATCACCTACGCAGCTGCGGCGACCACCTACGCAGCTGCAGCGCTTTCCTCCACACTTCACTGGTGAGATCACGCCATCCACAGTCCTATGTTAGAAGTGCGGTCACAGAAGCAAGAGCACCACATCCATCATGCCTGCTCAGGTCTGAAGCTGTCCTCACAGCCCCTGACCTCCTGAACTCCTTAATGGTAAGGTGGGAGAATTCTTAAATCCAAGGGGAACAGATCAAAAGGCTTCAGAAGAAATGGCCAAGAGCTGAAGGGATGGTGGGTAGGCAGACAGCAGAGTATCAAGACTTAGCAGCCCATCCTCTCTGATACAACTAGCAAATCCATGCCTGTGTGGCTGCCGGCTTGAGGAGGGCTGGGTGCGCCCCATCAGGAAGTAGTGGGCACAGGTTTAGGAAGGACTATACCATGCAGCTCATCTGAGCCCCTGGGGTGTGCTGAACAGCAGCCTTCCTTCCCAAAACACACGAGCACACAGAGAGAGAGAGAGAGAGAGAGAGAGATGCAGACACATCCTAGCCCCTGGAACTTAAAATTGTAACCTTATTTGGAAAGAGAACTTTTGCCAACATTACTGAGAATTTTCAGATGTGATCAGCCCAGAGTACCTGGGAGAGGCGAGAGACATGTCTATACCAATGACAGCTGTCCCTACAGGAAAGAGAAGGGACGATGGAGGCCAAAATCGGAGAGATGCAGCCACAGGGCTGCTTGGAGCTCCCAGAGGAGGCCAAAGATTCTTCCCTAGGACCCCATAATAGCACAACCCTCTTAGTCCTTTGATTTGGGGCTTGAGGCCTCTGAAACTACAGGAGGATGCATTGTTGTTGTTGTGTGAAGCCACTCATTAAGTCATCTGTACAACAACCACAGGGAGGTAATTAGTGGTGACCCAGTGATTAGCTGTGGACCCCTAGACAAGTCACTTAAGGAGCCTGTGACAGTTTCTTCATCTGAAAGGGGACTGACTGGGAAAGAAGGGATCACCTAGAAGAAGGGCACAGGAGAGATCAGTGCGAGCAGGAACAAACAAGAACAAAGTCTAATAACATATGTATGAGGATGCATTGGGGAACCCAGTGCTTCATATTCGAACTAGGAAATTTACTTCTTAAGCTTCTTTACAATGGGAACAATGGGAACTACACAGCTGGATGGTCTAGGAGTTAGGACGGATGACAGAGTCCTTAGCATCATACCTGTCTCGTAACTGCTGTTCGGATACATGTGAACACCTGCTCTCAGCATCAGAGAGCCTGTCTTTGTCAGACTGGGATGCATCTAAAATGGGCAACAGCAGGTAGAAGCTGGGTTTCTGCAGTTCTTGCCCTGCTGAAGGCCTTGAATTAGGTGCAGTGTAGAAGAGTAGAGAGAGAGAGTGGCCAGATTCAGCAGCGGAGAGAAGGTGGCCATGGTGGGTGGGTACCAGCCAAAGTCTGGTCCAGCATCCCTTACAGATGATTTAGGCTTGTTTCTCAAAAGGTGACCCTATGCCAGTGACAGCGTGAAAAGGGGTTCAATAGGCAGTTGTAGGTAGTACAGGGAATGCTATTTGCATGTACATTAAAGAGGAGAGAGGGCCAGCAAGACAGCTCATCAGGTAAAGGCACTTGCTGCCAAGATTGAAGGGTTCAGTCCCCAGGACCCATATGGAGAAAGGAGAGAACTGACTCCTGCAAGACACACACACATACACATACACACATGCATGCACACACACATGCACACACACATACATACACGCTCGTGTGCACATATGAACACAAACATAAATAAGTAAAGGTAACTGACTTATTTACTTGAAATTTACTTTATGATTTTAAAGCGATGACTTGCTGTGGAATAATCCTCTTGTATATTGTAAAGATTTATCACTCAAATTGGTTTAATAAAACACTGACTGGCTAGTAGCTAGGCAGGAAGTATAGGCAGAGAGACCAAACTAAGGATGATGGGAAGGAGAAAGGCAAAGTCAGGAGACTCTGGCCAGACCTGGAGAGGGCATGATGGGTATGCCATACTGAGAAAAGGTACCACGACATGGCAGAGTATAAATAAGGAATATGGATTAACTTAAAATGTAAGACCTAGTTACTAATAAGCCTGAGCTATTGGTTGGGCATTTATAAGTAATATTAAGCCTCTGTGTGGTAATTTGGGAAGCAGCTGCTGGGTATTTGGGACCAAATGGCTCCAAGACAGGAAACTTCCACCTACAAAGGCTTACTGGTTAAGAACACTGTTGCTCTCGAAGAGCACCCAGGTTCAACTCACAGCACCCACATGGTGGTTCACAACCACACATAAACCCAGTTCCAGGGGATCCTATGCCTTCTTCTGACTTCAGTGGACACCAGGCACACACCTGACCACACATACACACATGCAGGTAAAAAATGTACACATAAAATAAAATGAGTAAGTCTAATTTTTATTTAAAGGAGTTCAAAACTGTAATCTTACCAATATTAGTTGTTCAATGTTTCACATGTTTTAAAATACAAGATCTATATGCAGATATGACAAAACGGGGTATTATTAATGGCCAAAGTCCCTAGGCCACTAATGAGCCGAGACCAAGTAAGAAGGCACTGGAATGTCCTTGGGCCTACAGAGAGAGACCACCACAGGAGAGCCTGGTCTCCAGGAAAAAGCTGCAGTTCCACCATACCTCCCCCGAATGGAATGCAGGGTCTCCTAAGCCTCCCAGACTGCCAATCCCAGGATCACAAAGGCTTCAGGCTTAGGGTCCTGAAGAGAACTGCACTGATTTGTGGTATTCAGGAAGACTTGGGGACACAGTAGTCCAGAAAGGAGATGCCAGCTCAATCACAGACTGCCTCCCTCACCCCCAGCGACCCAATCCTCAGGTGACCCCACCCCAGTACATTACACGCAGCTCAGACTGCAGAATTTATCACAGGCACTAAGAAAGCCAGTCACAGAGATAGCAGGGATTCAATTTCCCTTCTCAATGCAGAATGTTCACTGGCGAAAGCTCATGATAACCACGGGAAGCAGAAAAAGGAGGTCTTAGGGGCACAGGGCGTAAAAAATCCACTGAAAAGGACCCACACCAGGTGAACAGGCACCACATATGCAGAGGAACTGTGGAACAATGATGCAATCTCCATGCTCCAGATTAGGCTTTCTCTAGCATGCACCCACTCACACTACTCTGCTGGAAGCCAGCTGACAGGGGTGAAACACAGTAATTCCAGCCAACAGGGCAGAGTTGTGAAGACAGAGCTGTCTTCCATGCCTGCTTGGCCTCCCCAGCACACAGTAGGAGTGACTGGTGGGGAGAGATTGGGTCTCCTTCCCTGCATAGCTTCTGAGCCTCAAGCAGCACCTAGCATAAAACAGCTAAATCAGCTAGAGGAACAGTTAAATAGAAAAATGGTTTGGGCTGGGTGTTGTGGTCCACATCTTTAATCCCAGTACTCAGAGGGCAGAGGCAGCAGATGTTTGTGAGTTTGGGACCAGCCTGGTCTAGAGAGCTAGTTATAGAACAGTCAGGACTATTAAACAGAAACCCTGTCTCAAAAAGCCTCCCCCAAAAAAGAGGAGGAGAAGGAAAAGTGGAGAAAGAGGAAGAGGAGGAAGATGAAGATGAAAAAGGAGAAGGAGAAAGGAGAAGAAGGAGGAGGAAGAGGAGGAAGAGGAAAAGGAGAAGGAGGAGGAGGAGAAGAAGGAGGAGGAGGAAGGAGGAGGAAGGAGGAAGAAGGAGGAAGAAGAAGGAAGAAGGAGAAGGAGGAGGGTTTGAGCAGGATGGTGCTCACATCTCCTAGAATATTCCCGAAGAACCACGCATTGCCATGGTTCCCCTATGCAAACCTGAAAGACCCCAGCTTAGCTACTGTAATGCCATTTTGCAAAGCCTTCACACAAACAAATGTAAGTTCAAGGTAAAGTCAGTACTCCTAGGCGGTCAAACAGGATATCTATGGTCAGACACCAGGCCTAGGAGGGGAACGAACAGTTCTGGGAAAAACTACATGTACCCTAGATAGAGCCAAGTCTGTTATTATTATCAGACCTTCATGTCTCCGGGGAACTTGTCCCCTAAATGAACCCATCGCCTCATTCGAACTGACCAATGAGATCCCTGTAACCATGCATTGCTTCTGTATGCCTGCTTTTGCTACCCTTTTCCTATAAAAAGACCTTCTCCCAGCCTGCAGGTGCGCAAGTCCTCCGAAAGGACTTTGCCGCCCACAGGTACCTGTGCCCACCCAATAAACCTCTTGCTAATTGCAGCCAGTGGTGTCGACTGTTCCTTGGGTTAGGAGTCTCCTCCTGAGGGAAGGACCACTCTGAGGGTCTTTCATTTGGTGCATTGGCCAGGAAGCTGAGACCCCCACCCAGGGATCACCGACCCACCACCGGGAGGTAAGCTGGCCAGCGCCCTGTCTGTGTCTGTGTCTGTGTCTGTGTCTGTGTCTGTCTGAGTCTTTTGTCGTTCTGTCATTCAGTAAGATTCGATCGGGTCTATCAGTATCTGGCGGGCCAGGGAAGGAGCTGACGAGCTCGGACTCCCCCCCCCCCCCCCCCGCAGCCCTGGAAGACGTTCTAAGGGTGTCTGGAGCCTTTGGGGCTCAATCCGTAACTGGAGGACACTCCAGTATCCGTAGGGCTAAGAGTGACCAGGTCACTCCTCTAGTTCCCAGGAGGCCTCCATCTGAATCGGTAATGCTGCGCAGCTTCTGATTTTGAGTTTGGTTTTGGCTTTTTGTGTCTTTGTTTTGATGTCCTTTGTTTTTGGTATATCTGTTTGTACTCGAGTCTAAATCTGGTACCATGAGACAATCGTTAACAACCCCTTTGAGTCTCACTTTAGATCACTGGCCTGATGTCCAGGACAGAACAAACAATCAATCGGTCGAAGTACGAAAGAAGAAATGGGTGACTGTCTGTTCGTCTGAATGGCCCACATTCATAGCCGTGGGACGGCACTTTTAACCTTGATATCATTTCCTAGGTGAAGGAGCGGATGTTCGACATAGGACCTCAACCCCCTCTTACTCCCACGGCTCCTAAGGCATCCCCTCCCCCGGGAGGGGAGCCGCTTACCCCCCTTCCCTCTGCTCCAACCCCTACTCCCCCCCTCCTCTTCCTTATATCCTACTATCCTCAAGAAAAAAATCCACTTTACCCCTGCCTGTTCTTCCCCCGGACCCTGAATCTCCCCTCATAGACCTCCTATCGGAGGAGCCTCCTCCATATGCAGGACCAGCGAGCCTGGAGGGACCTGAAGCGGCCCCAAGGCACCCCCACAAGAATCCCCAACCCCCTCACATACGGCTGGCCGACTGAGGGGCAAACGTGAGCCACCGCCTGATTTCACCTCCCACGCCCTTCCCCTCCATAGGGTCCGAATGGCCAGCAACAGTACAGGCCATTCTCAGCTTCTGATCTATACAACTGGAAGCAACACAAAACCCCCCTTCTCCAAGGACCCAGTGATACTAACTTGATAGAATCTATCCTAGTTACACACCAGCCCACCTGGGATGACTGCCAGCAGCTCTTGCAGGCTCTGTTGACCTTGGAGGAAAAACAAAGAGTCTTTTTGGAGGTGCGGAAGAATGTCCCGGGCCACAATGGATGCCCGACCCAGCTGCCGAACGAGATTGATGTGGCTTTTCCCTTGACCTGCCCTAATTGGGACTTTACCATGGACGCCGGTAGGGGACACCTATGTCTTTACCACCAGTTGCTCATAGCGGGTCTCCAAGGGGCAGCACACCACCCCACTAATTTGGCTCAGGTAAAGCAAGTGATACAAGGGAATGAGGAGACACCCTCAGCATTTTTAGAAGGCTTAAGGAAGCATATAGAATGTATACCCCTTATGACCCTGAGGAGCCTGGACAGGCCACTAGAATTTCGATGTATGTCTTTCATTTGGCAGTTCAGCCCAGATATCCGAAGCAAGTTGCAGAGATTGGAGGGTCTGCAGGAATATACCTTACAGGATTTACTGAAGGAAGCAGAAAGAATTTTTAACAAAAGGGAAACTCCGGAGGAGAAGGAAGAGAGATTGTGGCAGAGAATGAAAAAGAATCAGGAGAAAAGAGACATAAAAATAATAAAGAATTAAGCAGGCTGCTGGCCACTGTGGTTCAAGGACAAGATAAAAAGGGAGGTAGGCTGGGAGAACTGAAGGGGGCCAAAGTGGATATTGACCAATGTGCCTACTGCAAGGAACGAGGACACTGGATCAGGGACTGCCCCAAGAAGCCCAAGGGACCCCGGAAGCCTAAACACCAGGCCTCCCTATTAGCTCTGGATGAGGACTAGGAGAGTCAGGGCCAGGAGCCCCCCACCCCGAGCCCAGAATAACTCTTAAAGTTGGGGAGCAACCAGTTACCTTCCTAATGGACACCGGAGCCCAGCACTCAGTCTTAATCCAGGAACCTGGACCTCTCAGTGACCTATCAGCTTGGGTTCAAGGGGCAACCCGAGGCAAGAGATACCGATGGACAATGGATCGGAAGGTTCAATTGGCAACTGGTAAGGTGACACATTCCTTCTTGCATGTTCCAGATTGTCCCTATCCTTTATTGGGTAGGGACCTTCTCACTAAATTAAAGGCCCAAATCCACTTTGAGGACAAGGGGGCTCGGATAACGGGCCCTAAGGGTGGCCCCCTCCAAATTTTAACACTCCATCTGGAAGATGAATATAGACTTTATGAGCCTCAGGAGCCACAAATACCTGACTTGGCCTCCTGGCTTAATGACTTTCCATTGGCATGGGCAGAAACTGGGAAAATGGGGTTAGCCCTGCAACAGCCCCCACTCGTCATCCAACTAAAGGCCACAGCTACCCCCATCTCAATTAAGCAGCACCCCATGTCTCATGAGGCATATCAGAGTATAAGACCCCACATAAAAAGGCTGCTGGATCAGGGCATTCTCACTCAGTGCCAATTGCCATGAAACACCCCCCTCCTGCCAAAAAAAAAAAAAAAAAAGCCGGGGACTGGGGACTATAGGCCAGTGCAGGATCTGAGAGAAATTAACAAAAGGGTGGAGGACATACACCCCATGGTCCCCAACCCTTACAATCTATTGAGTACTCTGCCACCATCCCACGTTTGGTACACAGTATTGGACTTAAAGGATGCTTTCTTCTGCTTGTGGTTGCATCTTAAGAGCCAGTCCCTTTTTGCCTTTGAATGGAAGGACCCAGATTTTGGACTTTCGGGTCAATTGACCTGAACCAGACTCCCCCAGGGATTTAAGAATAGCCTGACCCTCTTTGATGAGGCCTTACACCGGGACTTGGCAGACTTTCGGGTTCAGTACCCCGCCCTGATATTGCTCCAATATATTGATGACCTCCTTCTGGCAGCCGCCTCGGAAAAAGAATGTCAGGAGGGCACAAAAGCCCTCCTACAGACATTGGGACAATTAGAATATCAGGCATCAGCCAAAAAGGCTCAGATACGCCAGAAACGAGTCATTTGCCTAGTTATCAATTGAGAGATGGACAGAGATAGCTGACCGAGGCGAGCAAACAGACTATCACTAACATCCCTGCTCCCCAGAACCCCCACTAGCTGCAGGAGTTTCTGGGGACAGCAGAATTCTGCTGTCTCTGGATCCCAGGGTTTGCAGAGATAGCTGCACCCCTGTACCCCCTAACCAAGCAGGGGGCAATGTTCAGATGGGAAAAGAAATAGCAAAAGGCTTTTGAGGACAATATCAAAAAGGCTTTACTAACCTCACCCGCATTGGGCCTTCTAGACATTACCAAGTCCTTTGAACTGTTTATAGATGAAAAGCGGGGATATGCCAAGGGGGTCCTGACCCAGAGACTGGGCCCCTGGAGGCGTCCTGTGGCCTATCTGTCCAAGAAATTCAACCCGGTCGCATCCGGATGGCCTCCCTGTCTACGGATGGTAGCAGCTATTGCAGTCCTTACTAAGGACGCAGGTAAATTGACTCTGGGCCAGCCATTGACCATCCTGGCACCCCATGCAATGGAGGCCTTGGTCAAACAGCCTCCAGACCGCTGGCTTTCCAATGCCCGCATGACTCATTACCAAGCCATGCTCCTGGATGCGGACCGGGTGCAATTTGGACCTGTGGTCACTCTCAACCCCGCAACCTTGCTCCCCTTGCTGGAGGAGGCAGAGCAGCATGATTGCCTCCAGATCCTTGCGGAAATGCACAAGACCAGACCGAACCTGACGGATCACCCTCTTCAGGACACTGACTACACCTGGCACACCGATAGTAGCAGCTTCCTGGAAAACGGGGAGCAGAGGGGGGGGGCAGCAGTAACCACGGAAACTGAGGTAATTTGGGCTGAGGCCCTACCAGCAAGCACCTCACCCCAAAGAGCAGAACTCATCGCATTGACCCAGACACTCCAGATGCTCCAGATGGCAGAAGGTAAGAAACTTAATGTCTATACGGACAGTCGATACGCCTTTGCCACTGCCCATATACATGGGGAAATTTACTGAAGGCGAGGGCTCCTGAACTCAGAGAAAAAGAAAATTAAAAAGAAGACTAAAATCTTGGCACTACTCAAAGCCCTATTTCTGCCCCAAAAACTGAGTATTATGGACTGTCCTGGCCACCAAAAGGGCCACAGCCCAGAGGCAAAAGAAAATCGATTGGCAGATGCTGCCACCAAGGAGGCTGCCCTAAAAACAACCAGCACCTCCTGAGCCTTCCCTCTGACTGATTCAGAAAATACAAGGCTGTTCTGATGTCCACTGCCCTATAGTCAAGAGGACACCGACCTCCTAAAGAAAATGAGGGCCACCTATGACCCCAAAGAGCAACATTGGGTCTTCAAGGAAAAGACTGTTATACCAATGAGACATACCTATGAGCTGATAAAATACCTGAATAAGTTGACCCATTTAGGACCAAAGAAGATGAAAACCTTACTGAAACGACAGGAAACTGGCCCCTACCTTCTAAACAAAGATGGGGCCCTACAAAAAGTAACTGATAAATGTAGAGCCTGTGCTCAAGTAAATGCAGGCAAAACTAAGCTTGGGCCAGGGGTCCAGATACGGGGACATCGTCCTGGTTTACACTGGGAGATTGATTTTACAGAAATTAAGCCTGGTCTCTATGGATATAAGTACCTCTTGATGTTCGTAGACACATTTTCAGGATGGACAGAAGTCTTCCCTACCAAACATGAAACTGCAAAAATGGTGACCAAGAAACTCCTGGAAGAAATCTTTCCCAGGTATGGGATGCCCCAGGTCCTGGGTACTGATAACGGGCCCGCCTTCGTCTCCCAGGTAAGTCAGTTGGTGGCCAAGCTTTTGGGGATTGAATGAAAATTACATTGTACATACAGACCCCAAAGTTCAGGACAGGTAGAACGCATGAATAGGACAATTAAGGAGACTTTATCTAAATTAACGCTTGCAACTGGCTCTAGAGACTGGGTGCTCCTCTTGTCCCTAGCCTTATATAGGGCCCCCATGGACTGACTCCTTTTGAAATACTGTATGGGGCCCCACCCCCATTCATAAACTTCTTTGACTCAAATATTGCTGATTTTGCTAACAGCCCTTCTCTGGAAGCTCATTTGCAGGCATTGCAGATTGTGCAAAGAGAGGTCTGGAAACCACTCGCTGCAGCCTACCGAGACCAAATGAACCAGCCTGTGGTACCACATCCTTTCCAAATAGGAGACACTGTTTGGGTCCGCAGACACCAGACCAAGAACTTGAAACCCCGATGGAAAGGTCCTTACACTGTCCTCCTGACTACCCCAACGGCACTAAAAGTCAACGGCATCGCAGCCTGGATCCACACCTCCTACGTCAAGGCCGCCCACACCCCGGGGGAGGCAAAGCCAATTGCAACCCCAACGTGGAGAATCCAACGCACCCAAACTCTTTTAAAGATAAGACTCGTGCATGGGGCCCCTTGACCATTATATGGGCCCTGCTGAGGCTGGGAATGACAACCCAAGGGAAAAGCCCACACCAGGTGTATTCCTTAACCTGGCAAATCCAGTCCCAGAGTGGGGAGATTGTTTGGGAAACTCAGGGACAGGTTGGCACAGAGACAAAAGATGTTTGAGTCACAACAGGAATGGTTCGAAGGATGGTTTAATAAGTCCCCATGGTTTATTACCCTGTTGTCTTCCTTGATGGGTCCTTTAATCATCCTCCTCTTGATACTCCTGTTTGGGCCTTGCATCTTAAACCACTTGGTCCAATTTATAAAAGACAGGCTATCCGTCATCCAGGCCCTAGTCTTAACCCATGAATACCAAAGGCTAAGACAACAGGAAACTGAGATTCCATAATTATCTTGAGTAAAAGATTTAACTCAATGCTAAAAGAAAATGGGGGAATGAAAGACCCCAGCTTAGCTACTGTAATGCCATTTTGCAAAGCCTTCACACAAACAAATGTAAGTTCAAGGTAAAGTCAGTACTCCTAGGCGGTCAAACAGGATATCTATGGTCAGACACCAGGCCTAGGAGGGGAACGAACAGTTCTGGGAAAAACTACATGTACCCTAGATAGAGCCAAGTCTGTTATTATTATCAGACCTTCATGTTTCCGGGGAACTTGTCCCCTAAATGAACCCATCGCCTCATTCGAACTGACCAATGAGATCCCTGTAACCATGCATTGCTTCTGTATGCCTGCTTTTGCCACCCTTTTCCTATAAAAAGACCTTCTCCCAGCCTGCAGGCGCGCAAGTCCTCCGAAAGGACTTTGCCACCCACAGGTACCTGTGCCCACCCAATAAACCTATTGCTAATTGCAGCCAGTGGTGTCGACTGTTCCCTGGGTTAGGGGTCTCCTCCTGAGGGAAAGACCACTCTGAGGGTCTTTCAAACCAAGATCCTTAGAAAGCTTCCTGAATAGCCATCCCCCTCTAGGCTTGAGGGAGAACTGTCCTCAACACAAGCAACAGTTCAACAGCTGGACAGTTGATTCTACTTCCAGAAGCAAAGAGCTGACATCTACTCGCTCCTCAGAGGGTCCGCTCACCCCTCACTGGGGAATATAATTGTTTAATGAACTGCTTGTCTGGCTGAGCAGGTAGGGAAGAAACTTCTGGGGAAGAAGCTCTATGGCCTGTGGCCCTCCTTCCTCCTCCTGTGTACCCCCCCAGGCCCACCCCAAGGCGGAGGGATAACTCCAGCAGCAGAAGCTAATGGGAGCCACCACGTGAATATCCTGACTTCTGCTTTTTACCTGCTATCGTGTTTTCCTTGAACTGGAAGCAGATAACAAACAACAGAGTGTAAGGTGGAAAGAACATGAGAATTTTTTGGGGGGGGGGGGGGCTGTGGTCTAAATGTCACTATCAAGCCTGGGATGGTGGAGGAAGCCAAAAGAGTCCCATCACTGCCTTGGCCTTTCAGTCCAACCTTACACTGGAAGCTACACCTAGCTGATGCTTCTCAAGTTCAATGGAATAGTCACCTAGAAAGGCCTTTTGATAACCACCACCCCCTAGCCCATTACTATACTCTAGTTGGAAAGGGAATTCTTTTTTACATCCAAACACCCTACTACTACCTCAAGATTCTAAGTGATAACATCAGACCCTTCCTCCTAAATGCAGATCTTGGCAATACCAAATTCAATGCCTCACCTCCAATCTAAAGCAACCTATACTCAACCAAGGTCAGTTACAACAGTTCTCAGAGTGTGATGGGCATAAAAGATTCTCATAGCAGACTTAGATATACCTTCCATCTCAACTACATGCTGTTGGGGAACCCCTCTTATTAGTTTCACAGGGGGTGGGGTGTCTCAGTGGGACATGAAGCTAAACTCTCTCTTACCTCTCCTGCTTGGGACAGGAGGAGTCATGGATTAGATTGGTGGGGACAGCAAGACCAGCTCATTCGTACTTCCTCTCTTCTTCTCTTTCCAGATCTGCTTACCTGCCTAAGAGGCACCCCCATGACTGGTGTGTCCATCCAGAAGCCTGGATAAGGAAATCTATCCAGTTAGGGGTAATGTTCGGCAAGCTGACCCAAACTTCACACTACAACCTAGCATTTATCAGTAACATGGCTGACACTTACAGCATCCTGCATCTCCTTGGCTCTGCTTCTCAAGCTGGAAGAGAACGTATTATCCATTACCTCCTCAAGCCCAAATACCACAGTAACGAAGAAAATAATCCTGTTGAACTCAAGCACCTTACACAGGGCCCAGTGGTCTGCAAGTAACACAATGTAAGGTCAGCTGAAAGGCTTTGTAGGTTCAGGGCAATCGAGATCAAGGTCCCTTCCTGTGTTATGACATTCTTCTCCGCCTTCTCTCTGTGTCTCTGTCGTGTGTGTGTGTGTGTGTGTGTGTGTGTGTGTGTGTATGTGTGTTGTCTGCTTCTGTCCCTCTGTGTGTGGTGCCTGTCTCTCTGCTTCTGTCCCTGAGTATGTGTCTGTCTGTCTTTGTCCCTGTGTGTGTATATTTGCCTGTCTGCCTTTCTGTCTCTGTCTCTCTGTCTCTTTCTGTGTTATGTGTGTGTGCACGCCTGCATGTGCTGTGGGACAATGGTTTCACCCTGTAATGATTTGTTTCTTGTACTTGTTTAATAAAATGCTGATTGGCCAGTAGCCAGGCAGGAAGTATAGGTGGGCGACGAGAACAGGAGAATTCTGGGAGGAGTAAAGAGTCAGTCTGTAGTAGACACATAGGAAGGCAGAAACAGAGCAAGCAAGGTAAGAATGCCTCACTAATCAAAGGTACCAAGCCATGGGACTAACACAGACAAGAATTATGGGCTAATATCAGTTACAAGAGTTAATAAGAAGCCTGAGCTTATAGACCAATCAGTTTATAATTAATGTAGGCCTCTGTGTGTTTATTTGGAACTAAATGGATGTGGGACCTGGTGGGTCAGAAATATCAGTCGAGGCCCAGTCATTCACAGTCACTGTGGAAAACATGTCTCACCAGGAAAATTAAACAATCCAGTGCCTACTGTAAAAAAAAAAAAAAAAAATGCTGTTCTGGATGATGGAATAGACCTGGAGGATGAGTCAAAAACTTCAGCAGGAAATAGCAAATGTATATTTTGGCAGACTTCTATAAATGATCAAAGACCAAAGCTAAGAGTGCGTATAAATGGCATTGTAATTGAGGGATTACTAGACACAGATGCAGACTATCATTACTCGAGAATATTGGAATCCAGATTGGCCTCTTCAAAAGGCAGATATTCAATTCCTAGGAATTGAAACCCTATCTCAAGTAAAACAAAGCATGAGGTGGGCTGAATGCATAGGGCCAGAAGGACAGAAAGGAAAGCTGAGGCCATATGTGGCTAATACTGCAGTGAATAATGGGACCATGACCTATTGCAGCAATGAAATACCCAGGTGAACGTTCCTGCAGGCCCAAAAATTCATGTTTCTGGGAAAGATACTATAAGATATTATAAACAAAGGTCACCAGCCATTTAGGCTGTACAAGAACACAAAGCAACTAGCAAGCCTTCAGAGATACTAATGGCCTTGCTTTTAAAATGATTAACTGAGAAACCCATATGGGTTAAACAATGGCCTTTAACAGAAGGTAAACTTCAGGCTTTAGAACAGCTGGTACAGGAGCAACTAGATGCTCACCATATTGAGGAATCAGCCAGCCCTTGGAATTCTCCTATATTTGTTGTTAAAAAGAAATCTGGAAAATGGAGAATGGTGACAGATCTAAGAGTGGTCAACATGTGTGTCTGTCTGTCTATCTGTCTGTCTCTGTCTCTCTGTTTTTATCCCTATGTGTGTGTGTATGTGTGTGTGTGTGTCTGATTGTCTCTTTCTGTGGTGGGTGGGTGTGTCCATCGACAGAATAAAAGCTAAAGAAAATATTCAGTAACTAATGACTTTAAACATTCTAATTTCACTTAAGACTTAATAAAACTGTACTTGAGAATACTCTATGACTTTCTACTCAATGATAAGAAACCTGGCATCAAGTCCCTCTGTGACTTGGCTCTAATTCTGCTTTCCAGTGTGTCCTAGTCTCCGTGTTTGAGTCTGCTTTGTACCCCAAAGGTTGATGTTTTAAATACTGGATTCCCACCTCATGTTGCTATTTTGTAGGCTATTTTAGGAGACAGGGCTTGGCTGACAGAAGACAGCCAAGAGCAGGCCTGTGAAGGTTACACCGCTTCCAGTTCTGACTGGAGTACTCTGCTTCCTGCCTGGCTAGCTGTGAACAGTTGCTTTGTGCTCACACATGGTGGGCCTTGTATGCTCACCACGAGGGACTGAGATGTCTTTGAATCTGTGAGCCAAAATCAGTCTTCCCTTCTGGAAGACATTTCTGTTGGGTATTTGCCCACTACAACACAAGGTAATCAAAACATACTGAATTATCCTCTGCTTCCTATGGATGCCCCCCCCCATCTTAGCCTTAGCCTTAGCTAGAATCACTTTGTCCCTGAGAATGTATGTCTCGTTTTACCTTTCAACTCTTAGCTTCAATACTGCCTTAAGATACAACCCTACCCACCCGAGGCCACTCTGCTCTCGTAGGCCTTAAGTGTCTTACCTGCCCTAAGACATCTGTCTACAGCCATACCACCCTGAATGCACCTGATCTCATCTGTCTTAGGCCATCTAGAATTATACAAAAAAGGCAATATACTGGGGCAGGAGAGATGGCTCAGCAGCTAAGAGCATTGGCTGCTCTTCCAGAGAACCCAGGTTCAATTCCCAGTACCCACATGGCAGTTCACAACTGTCTATAATTCCAGTTCCAGGGACCTGACACCCTTACATGGACATACATGCAGGCAAAACACCAGAGCATATAAAAATAAATAAAATATAAAAATATTTAAAAAGGCAATTTACTAAGGGGGTAAAAGGTTGGCTTCTTCCTGTCAAAGACAAAGATGACACAGAAGAAAAAGGAAGGAGCCAAAATGGAATCTTTGGAGCTGGAAGAAAGAAGGGGCCTTCTTTCTCATGTAGAATCCCAGTGTGTAATGAAGACAGGGTGAAGAAATCAGGAAAAGTAAGAAGCAGGCCATGGAGTAACCCTGTAACCCTGTGTTTTGAAATCTCACCTACAAAGAAAAATAATTCACATGCTTACATATACCAAGTTTCTCCTCTCTGTCCATTCAACAGCTGGGGCCATTGCCACATCCTTATGGGAGGGAAACAGAGGTGCTTGGCAAGGACTAGGATCAGATGAGATGGGTCCTGGTCCACAGCGGCTCCATTTCAACCCTACACCATACAAACCACTCCTTGGCATCATTTTCCTTGAATTAATTGATCTTTCCATGACCTATCAAAATGCCAATCATGCTTCAAACCCAGACATTCTTCTCCGAGAGTTCCCAGTATTATCAAGACTCATTGGTTACAATTAACACTCAGTGCCAATCACCTTAAACAACAAAAAAGAATTTACTGGAAGACATAACTAACCGAGAAGTCCAGTGAAAGACTGGCTTCAGGACTGACTAGATACAGGAACTGAGATCACCCAATTCTTTAATACCAGCTTCACCCACAAATGGGCTTTCTCTTCACAGTGGCAAGGTGGCTACCAGAAGAAATTAGCCAACAGCCTATGCTCTCTGTTAGCACAGCAGAAGAGAAAGTTGAAGTTCCAAAAAAAAAATGTCTTGGACCTAATGTTCACTGGTCAGAACTGACTCTAGAGACCATCCCTAAATCAGTATCTGGGACCAGCAGAATTGACCCCACCAACTGCTTGTGGGGACCTAAAACTCATACAACTCAGTGTGTGTGTGTGTGTGTGTGTGAGAGAGAGAGAGAGAGAGAGAGAGAGAGAGAGAGAGAGAGAGAGAGAAAGAGAGAGAGAGAGAGAGAGAGAGAGAGAGAGAGAGAAAATACAATATGGTAGATCACCAAAGGAAAGTCCAGAAGTTGTTCCCTATGAAGAGGATACACACTATAACCCAATCCTTCATTCAGAATCAGCTCCATCCTGTCCTGTCACCTCCAGCCTCTTGAAGGGACATCTACACTAGGAGTGACTTCCTTCTGGACGGTGAACGTGCCCATTCACACAAACCTCAGCTATAAGCGCCCAGGCACCAGGGATCCAGTTCTCCAGAGCCCATCCTTACCCCTTCAGCTGCCTACAAAGCGTCATGTGCTTTCTCTCCTTCCCCTTCGTGACGCAGTGGGAACACAAAGCCAGCCTGCCAGTGCCAACCTTGAAAGTGCTTCAAGTCACTGACTGCTGTCCTAGTCCCCTGGCTCTAACACACTCTGGAGCCTGGAGACGCTGGCTTGACAAGCTAGATAATGACGCTTTTCCTTGCTCACTTCTTTATCAGTCACGATGACGAGAACACTCCTGCAGCATCTATCCCTGCTTTTCTGTTTCTGCTGGATCTACCAGGAACAACTCCCAGGCACCAGCCGACACTCCGCTATCTGGTACATCCAGCCACCACGTGCTGCCCTCTCATCAAAAGCCTGGTTGTACTCTCCTCACCAGATCCCCGAGCCGTCAGCTTCTGGGGGAGCGGCGGTATCACTGCCTTGCAGATGACTGACTTACTGGAGAGCAAGTCTCTTCACAGCCCACCTGTTCTTCAGCCTCCCCAACACAAACCTCACCCTAGTCCTGGACTAGAAATCCCTGAAGAATGTCACTGTGGAGGATTCCAAGGACCACAGCACAGAATAGATGGAGAGAGGACATGGGGAAAGCAGAGGGGAATGACACCTCAAAGACAATAGCCTTGAGATATTACAGTGAGCCCTTATGCCATTCATTCAATTCTTCAAACCTTTATTCAGAACCAGCTGTGTCCCGGACCTGGGAACTCACATCATACACCAGGTCTCTCCTCATGAAGCCCTCCTTCGAGGAGACCTCTGATTTACCAGCGCATCTGCCTTATCTTTCACTGACTCCAACGGTGACTACATTATCCTCGAAGTACAATAGCCATCTCTAGTTTACAGACAAGGAAAACAGCAGCTCCACAAGCCTAGAGGACATTCCCAAAGCCAAGGCACAAACACAGGACTTCTAAATGAAAACCTTAGTCTCTTTCTGTGGCCTCTCCAAAGGCAAGAGCATAGCCTGACACTGAAATAGACATTAAACATACTCCATCCTATGCATTATTTTTTAATTATTTAATTTAATTTAATTTTACATGCATTGGTGGTTTGCCTACATGTATGTCTGTGTGAGGGTGTCAGATCTTAGAGTTACAGACAGGTGTGAGCTGCCATGTGGGTGCTGGGAATTGAACCTGGGTCCTCTGGAGAAGCAGCCAGTGCTCTTAACCACTGAGCTATCTCTCCAGACCCCTAGGCATTACTGCTATGATTAAATATACAAATTGAGAGCCCCAATCTCCAGTGTAAGAGAAGCAGCAGCTTGTGAGAAGATGTGTAACTAACCATCATATATGGCAGAAATAAAGACACAGTGACTAAATTACAGGAAGATAGCTCTGGAAAGATACACAAGAAATGATGATTGCCTCCAGGCAGGGGAATTGGATACCTGAGGAACAAGGGTCATTTTCTCTATTTCAAATATTGTATACTTTGAATTGCAAGTCATTTGAATGCATTTCCCATTAA
Source organism: Microtus oregoni (assembly GCF_018167655.1). Lineage (NCBI taxonomy): Eukaryota > Metazoa > Chordata > Mammalia > Rodentia > Cricetidae > Microtus > Microtus oregoni. Next base: position 10,004,788 of record NW_024543068.1, read on the forward strand.
ATAGCACTTTGAGAGTACAATCAGCCAAATCCTGAGTGTGGAAATTCTACAGGATAAATGATTTGGCTCTTCGACAAGTGAATAACTAAATAAAAAATAAAATAAAGAAAGGGAGAAGAAATAATAAATTCTAAAAGGCTCAAGAAATGTCAACAAAATGCAATATGCACACACATACATACATACATACCATGTTTGGATTCAGGTTGGAACAAACTAATTATAAGCAGACATCTCAGGGCTGGGAGATGGCTCCATGGGTAAAAGTGCCAGCATGAGAACCTGGTTCAAATTCCCAGATTCTGGGTAAGAAGGCAGATGCGGGGTCATACACCTATAACCCCAGCACTGTGAAGGTAGAGACAGAAGGATCACTGGGACTTGCTGACTGCCAGCCCTATTCCAGGTTCAACTTAAGGAAATCACACAGAAAGTGGTAGAACACAACATCCAATGTATACACACGCACAGCTCACACATACTCATGAATAAATAAATAAATACTTTAAAAAGCCATTTCTGGGAGAAAGGCAATTGGACACAAACCAGCAATCGCTGTGCAATTGCTCATCTCATTAGCTGTGACCACAGTATTATGGCTGTGGATTTTCAAAGGCCTTTCTCTATTAGAGACACATGCTGAAGAATTTATACACAAAACAATATGGCGCCTGAGGTTTCATTTAAACACTTCCGAGTGAGTAAACAAAAGAGAGAAATACAAATCACACATTCCTCAGACAGGACAGTCCCACGGGAAGGGAGGGGTGATTATTCTCTGCTCTGTTCTCTGTTACATTTGTGGACAGTTAAAATGTGCGTAATGAAAAGTTTAAATTCAAGTTTTTATTAATTATCCCATCCACAAAGGACGCCTGGAAGGAGAGCAGCAGAGAGGAGAGGTATCCACACTGAGCCCAGAACTATATATAACTAAGTGTTTTCTCAGGACAGTCCAGCTGAACCACCTGAGCAAAGACGCACCGGTCTATTGTCAACCTCTCTGACCTCATGTTTGATCCCTCATATCCCTGGTACTGCTAATACATCTACATCAGTTACTACATTCTGACTGAGGAGGTGTGTAAGGTCCACAGCTCTACTCCTACAAAAGGCCCCAATGACCTTCAGAGGATAAAATAAAAAAAATAACCTTTCTGCCTAATAACACAGCTTAGAAGTCATTATCCCTCCATAGGCAGCCTACATCTCTGCTGTCACCAGAAACACACAGTGGCCTCCACAGCTGCACTTTATAGATAACAGCCTTAGTATGTGCCTTCGTTAGGGTTTCTATTGCTGTGAAGAGACACCATGACCACTGCAACTCTTATAAAGGAAAACATTTAACTGAGATGGAGGCTTACAGTTTCAGAGGTTTAGTCCATTATCATCATGGCATAGAGCAAGGTGGTGTGCAGGCAGATATGGTGCTGGAGAGATAGCTGAGAGTTCTTACATCTCAACTCACAGGCAACAGGAAGTGGTCTGAGACACTGGATGTGGCTTGAGCATATATGAGACCTCAAAGCCCACCTCCACGGTGACACACTTCCTCCAACAAGACCACACCTACTCCAACAAGGCCACACCCTCCAATGGCGCCACTCTCTTTGGGGACCATTTTCTTTCAAACCACCACAGTGTGGAAGACCCAGTTTGATGTGGGATGGCAGTCTAAATACTAAGGCACCTGCACAGGAAGGAGCAGGTAGTCTTCCACTCCCTTTGTCCCAAACCCCATGGCCAGTGGCCACTACCTCAACACCCACTCTGTCCTCAGCCCAGCTTTCCACAGAAGTAAACTGGCTGTGCTCATTCTTTAGACATCCTGGCCCAGTTCTGATGGGCCCCCCCCCCAAGTCCCTTACCTGGGATCGACGCTGCAAATACTCCTCTGAGCCATATGGGACACTCCTCAGGGAGGTGAGATAGTCATAACTGATGACGGCTGTCTGTGAAACAGGGGAGGAGAAAGCTTAGCACTGAGGACAGCAAACATCACACCTCTACCAAAGCTAGAAGTCCCACACAGGAGTTACTGGGTCTATAAGGGTAGCTGGTCCCACCCCTTGGATGCTCAGCCCGCAGATCTTAGCCTGGATGCTTCTTCCTGGCCTTCAGGGGTGAGCACAAATGGCACTCCTCCAGAGATGTCTGATCTCAAGTTCCCTTTATGGACACCAGGAACTGTCCATAATTGATCATAACCAACCACCTGTAAACTCACTTGCCCATTTGCTTCCTTGTTTGTGAACTGTTTGGATTTAAGGGCTGGGCTTTCCTACTTTTTACTGATCCCCAGCCTCTTTTACACCACACAGGTAGATAGTCAATAAATACTAAACAAATGAATGTTGTTAAGTTTGAGTTTCTAGTCTAGATCCTCTGGCCAAAACTCTCCCATGGGAGGAGAGGGGGGAGCCTTATCCACAGCCAATCAGAAAACCACAGGCTTCCAACATATCTCCAGCATGGAGGAGCCTTGAGCCCAAACTTTCCTTTTCAGAGGAAGTCAAAAGTGTTTGTCTGCAGCCAGGCAGTGGTGACACATGCCTTTAATTCCAGCACTTGGAGGGCAAAGGCAGGAGGATCTCTGTGAGTTCGAGGCCAGCCCAGTCTATAAAGCGAGTTCCAGGACAGCCAGAGCTGTTACACAGAAAAATCCATCTCGAAAAAAATTACGAAAGGAAGGAAGGAAGGAAGGAAGGAAGGAACAACTTAATGGCTGGTTTATAAAAGTGCCTATTGATATTTTCCTGTCTACCTTCCTTCTGGCTATTCAAATCCTAAGGGTCCACTCAAATCCTTATTCTTCATGATACTCATCCTGACTCCCGAGTTCCAGTGCTCACTCCTACATCTGACCACGGCAGCAGTCCTGATGTGTGCCTGGCTTTAGACTGCTTTTGAATGCATCCATGTATATGTTCCATGATCCTTCAAAGGCTCCTTCAAAGCTGAGCCTAGATGGAACAATCTGTTTTTACCCCTCAAAACATAAAACAGCGGGCCTCAAAAGGCACTAGGTAAACAGCTAGAGATGATTTCGTATCCCATAGCCTGTTATCCCAAAGCCTGATTGTCTATTTGATTCTTTAACTCAGTTTCCCCTTGAGGACACGCACCAAGTCAATGGCCTCCCTCTGAGAACATTTGACAACACTGAGTTCTCGGGAAATAAACTAAACAAACGACATCATGATTCATATCCACATGGGGGGAGCAACAGCAGCTGTTATCTATGCTCACCAGCAGCAACAAAGGAGAGAGAGCATGCTGCGTATGGTTGGCAATCTAGTCTGCAAAGACCGTACTGCAGGGTCTGGGAGAAGAGCCGTAAGCAGAGGTAAGGAGCCATGATGGGTACTGGAGAGATGGTCAGTGGCTAAGCTGACTTCCTGCTCTTGCAGAGATCCTGGATTAGTAACCAACACCTGGTGGCTCACAACTATCTGTAACTTTAGTTCCGGGGGATCTGACATCCTTTTCTGACCTCCAAGGCCTGCATATGGTGTGCATGCACGCATACTTACATACATACATACATACATGCAGGCAAAACATCCATAGACAAAAAATAAATAAATCTAAAAACTTTTCTAAAAAGACATAACACCAAGAGGATATTGCTATTGAACCACCAGAGAAAACATCTAAAGTCAAATATTCAAATCAGATTCTCTGTTTTTGGATGGAGTTCTCCCAGCCCCAGAAAAATCAACATGTAAGTGCCAACTCTTCATATTAACTCACTGGAGTGAAATCAAGTTTGCTGCCAGAAGTTTTTCTTTCTAAAGAAGGATTGTGTACGTAAATATGTGTGCGTGCATGCATGCATGTATGTGTGTGTGTATGCATGTATGTGTGTGTTTTCAAAACAGGGTTTCTCTGTATGGCTCTTACTGGCCTCAAACTCACAGAAATTTGCCTCCCTCTGCCACCCGAGTGCTAAGATTAAAGGCCTGTACCACCAGGCCTGGCTAAAGATGGATTTCTTTCGACTTGTGATTTCACAGTGTTCAATCCATGTTGGCTTTGCCCCATGCTCTTGTTGCAACACCATAGTGGTGGGAACCTGTGGTAAGGAAGGCCTTCTAAAGAGTTCACCTCAGAGCAGACAGGAAGCTCAAAGATGGCAGGCAGAACTGGACTGTCAAAGTCTTCTTCCCACTAAGTCTTCTGTCCTCGGCACTGTCCAAGGAGTACTGCCCCTCTGAGTGATCACTACCGTAAGACACAAGCCTCAGAGGCTTCAGTGCAGGGACCTGGCATGACCCTGTTGTGTTCAACCACAGAGTGGCAGGGGTTGTTACAGGACCGAAAGCCTGTGAGGATGCACACATGAGCCTGCAGCTCTGGAGACAGAGCTGACATGCCTGCATTTCCACAAATGCCAGCACACCCACCAGCCACACCCACGGAACACCTACAGGTAATGCTGTAACTCCTCTGCTACCCCCAAAGGAGAAAAACCTACCGTAGCAACAGCTCTGCCCACCCTAACAGCGCCAAAGTCATTGGGGTCCAAGTAGTTGTTACTGTAGAGGTAGACACCAGAGGCAGCAAGAGCCACACTGGTCCACGAAGCAAGCTTGAGAGCCTTTCTGGCCATGTCCCCAGACCCTGTGCAAGAAAGGAAGGTCAAGAAAGGTTAGCAATTAAGGGTTTCATAGAGTGTCGGTCCAGAATACAAATCCCAGCTCTGCCACTCACAGATCGATGACCTTAATGTCGTTTTCTTAATCCCATGGGACCTCAGTTTCTCCATTTATAAAACAAGAAAATGCCTACCTCAAAATTAAGATGAAGTGAAATAATCACATAAAGTGCTTAGTATAGCACCTGGTACAAATCAATTCCCAGCATCCTTCCTTCGACAGCACCAGGTGCTGTTCTAGCTACAGTGGAGGAGGCGAACAACCTACAGTTCTTGTCTATATGGAGCGTACGCTCTAGGGCGGGGCAGCGGAGAAGCAATAAAGATACAGAGCACGCTATCAGAGCTACCAGGAAGTGTCAGGAATCAGAGAGTCGAGGGGTTAAAGGATCCAGAAGTGGGTGCTTTTTAGACAGGAAAAGCAGGAAAGGCATGTTCACTTTGGGCACTTGGCACTAGTGTTAGAACAATACACAGCCACAGACACCATCAGCCTTGATGCACAGATCGGAAGTTGGCAGACACCTGCCAAAATGGTAGCTAGGTAGAAGCAGCCAGTAGTGCCTCCATATCTAGCCGATATCCAAAATGTCTACTACAGGCAGATGGTTCATACTGTGCTCCTGGGGGAAGACTGATGCTACCCTGTCCATACTCAGTCCTTGGTGTCTATTGGGAACCAAACTTAGACCACTGGGCAGAAAGACCCTATCCGCTTTTACTCACCCCTCCTCCTACCACCAGGTGGCTACACAGACACTGTTTGGTGACAGTGCACCCAATGGACTACCTCCTCAACCATCCCTGAGTACTCTACAACCAACTAAGCCCTTGACCCAGCTGCAGGTGCCAAAGGACAGGCCCCAGACAGAAAGGAGCATCACCAAGCCTCCTGTCAGTGCAAGGACTTCAGAGACACAGTAGCAAGATGCAGGTCATCACCTCGTAAGTGTCTGCTCTGGCCCCGTTCTGTCACCTGGTTTCTCTCTGCGTAGAAGCTACTGCTACAAACAGTCTTGTCTTCCATTTCTCTGTAGTCTATTTTGACTCATGCCTCATAACACAGACACGGGCTTTCCTTTAAAAATACACAAAGCACATCTTTTTCCATTCTTTCACTTTCAACTTAGACTTTACACCATTTCTTTAAAGAGCATATAGTTGGCCTTCTAGGCATACATTCAACTAGCTTGTGCATCTGTACTGAAATTCGCCACCTTCTCTCGACCCTTCCTACTTTTCCTACCTGTTCTGCTTCTTGCCTTTCTTTTTTTCAAGATTTATTTTATTTTATTTATGTGTATATGTATGAATGTGTATGTGATCGCATGCCCAAAGGAGACCAAAGAGGATGTCAGAGTCCCTGAAGCCCAAGTTGCAGGGAGTTATGAGTCCCTAGACACAGGGGCTGGGAACCACGTCCAGTCCTCTGAAAGAGCAGCAAGCACTCTTAATTGCCAAGCCATCTCTCCAGCCTACTTTCTCTCCTTTCTTGACGTCTCCTGGACCCAATGATACTTTGCATTGAGATCCATCATGTTTCCTCTTGCTGCTGCTCTAGTTACTGTTGAAGAGACACCAGGACCAAAGCAACTTATAGATGAAGCATTTGATCGGGGACTTGCTTACAGTTTCAGAGGGTTAGTTCATGGTCATCATGGCAGAGAGCATGGCAGCAGGCAGGCAGGCATGGTGCTGGAGCAGTAGCTGAGAGCTCACAGCCTGATCCACAGACAAGAGGAAGAGAGTGAGAGACTGGGCATGGTGTGGGCTTTCGAAATCTCAAAGCTCACCCCCAGTGACACACTTTTTCCAGCACAACCATACCTCCCAATTCTTCCTAAACAATCTACCAACTAGGACCCAAGCATTCTGACTGATGAGCCTACACAGGAGTAGGGAGGTCCTGTCATTTAAAACAGCACAGTAACCTTGTTTTCCTAGCCCAGAATTTGTCAAGGATGGTCTGAGGGACACCTGAACTGAAACTAGCCTTTGTGCCGCTTCAAAACACAGGGTGCTGAATCCCACCCTACAGTCCGCTGAACCACCAACTCTGCAGTAAGGCTGTGAGCAAGCTCGCGGTGACTTTCCTCAAAAGCTCAGGTCAGCAAGCACTCTTCCCTACCTGCACTCCAAGTGGATGCTGAGGCCACGCAATATTGCAGGCACCCAGTCCACTCTATTATTCATTGTCGATTGATAAACGCTGCTGGTAGAGGAGGCAGATGGAGGCTAGACTGTTGGGGATAGAAGAGCTTAATTGTTAACATCCTCCACTAACTCTCCCAGACACCTATCGGGTCAAAAGTAAGATGTATGACCATGGTTATGATTTTAATAAGAAAAAAAAAACCTACAGGCACATGTGTCAAACACCGGGCTGGCAATATTTTAGGAGGTTCTAGGAAAGTCAGGAAATGGGGGTCTAATTGGAAAAGGTAAGGCTTTGAAGATTAGACTGGTCCTTGGCCATTTCCTCACCTGCTGCATCCTGTCCACCAAGAAGAAAGCATCCTCAACCACAAGATCCTACTGCCATGATGTTCTCTGCCCAAGAGCATGGGAGGCCAAATGACCCCGATATGAAACTATGAGCAAAATAAATTCATTCTCCTTTTGCCTATATCAGATAGCATAACGAGAAAAAGAATTATGATACAGTCTGTGGTGTTTTGATTACGAATGACCCCCCCCATAGGCGCACATATTTGAAAGTGTGGTTATTAGGGAATAGTACTACTTGAGAGAGATTTAGGAGGTATGGCCCTGTTGGAGAAGTGTGCCACTAGGGGTGGGCCTTGGCTTTCAAATACTTAAGCCAGGTCCTGTCTCCTCCCTCTCTCTCTCTCTCTCTCTCTCTCTCTCTCTCCCCTCTCTCTCTCTCCTGCAAATCTGGATGTAGAACTCTCAGCTACCTCTCCAGCACCATGTCTGTCTTTAAGCCACCAAGCTTCCCACCATGACGACAAAGAACTAAACCTCTGAACTATAAGCCAGCCTCAATTAAATGTTTTCCTTTCTAAGAGTTGCCTTGGTCATGGTGTCTGCTCACAATGGCAACCCTAAGGCATAGTCATTACTCTAAAACAGTGGCTCTCAACCTTCCTAATGCTGTGACCCTTCAATACAGTTCCTAATGTTGTGGTGACCCCCAATGATAAAATTATTTTCGTAACTACTTCATAACTTTAATTTTGCTACTGTTGTGAACTGTAATATAAATATCTGTATTTTTGGATGGTCTTAGGTGACCCCTATAAAAGGGTCATGACCCGCAGGTCTCTGAGAATCACTGCTCCAAGACCTCAAGATCAAAATAGAAGTAAACACAGTAAGTCAGCTATTAAATAGAGCAATTCTCTTCCCTCAGTAGGCTTATTGGTTGGTTGGTTGGTTGGTTGGTTGACTGACTGACTGACTGACTGACTGGTTTGAAATAGAGTCTATGTAGCCCTGGCTAGCCTGGATCTCACTATATAGACAAGGATGGCCTCAAACTCCCCACTTTCCCAAGCTGATGCCTATGTAGAAACTAAAGTTCAACTCTGTGCATACAGCTACCCAACTACTCTCAACTGACTCACAAGGGCCAAGGTCTTAAGAGATCTGCCGCCAGATTTCTCGAAGGATCTCTGGCCCTTCCACCCTGACCTCCACTCACTCTATTCCAACTTGCTAGTTTTCCAACACGCCACAAGCTGCACTCCAAGGAAAGTAAGGAAACTATGTGTGCTTTCTTCCTAGAACAGAGGCCACCAAGCTCTTCTACAAAGGGCCACACAGTAACTACTTTTACCTTTGGGGGCTACTCCATCTCCAAGGCCACTCCTCAACCCCCCATTCTAGTGCAAGGCAACCAAAAGGGCCACGTAAAGCAATGGGCCTGGTCAACTGTGGTCCCCAGGATGTAATAAGCCAGACTGTAAGTGTGCCAAAACATTTACTAACTGAATTAATCAATGAATGGAACACCTATATGCCCCATGAGGCCTGTGTAGAGCCAGTAACACAAGTCTCTAGATGAATATACCTCAGACTTCCAACTCAATAGTCATTCTCTCCCTATTACCCCCATACTGCCCCTCACCTTTGCTCCTCTGAAGCCCACCCTCCTGCTGTACCATCCTCTACAGCAGCCCATGATGGACTGCAGTCTCGCCTACCCTTGAGACCACCTCTGAGTATCAAAGGAACGGGGAGGCAATCCCATTTTCAAACCAATGTCCTCAGTAATAAAAGCAGTAGGAATTGAAATACATAAAATAGATGATATAAGAGCCAAACTGTGTCTAAATAAATTGGAGTTGGAGCTTTCCATAAGGTGTCAGAGAGTCTTCAACATATAAATGAGCTGTTTCCCTCGGGGTATTTTAAAAGGCCTGTCACGCATGAAGTATGTCTGTCAGTGAAAAACACCTTTCATTATTAAGGCGTCTGCTAATGAATCACCTGCCCCGTTCTGTTTTCTTGCCTTGACTTTCACCTGCGTTACCTCTGAGAAAGCCCCACACACCTTACAGGAGGTCTGAGGCTACCAAGAGCCTAAAACATAATCACTAGATGACATTATTAGCAATAATCAACCTTTACAGAGTTCTCTACGCACGCAGGGTCGGGTGGGGCACACTTTTAATCCCACCACATGGTGCACTCACCGTGTTAATATTCTACACAGAGCAGTAAGATGAGGCAAGCATCATCCTCCCAGGTAGAAACGAGGACACAAAGACACAGAGTGTCCAGCCCCAGGTGGCACAGCCAGTAAACTGGTAAAGAGATGATATAAACAGGACTTTCCACTGCAAATGTTCAGCCAGTCCTTTTGTTCTTTTTAAGATTTATTTTAACCTGTGTGTATGTGTACGTGTGTCTGTTTATTGTTTCTGTGTGTGTCTCTGCACGTGTGTCTGTGTATGTTTCTGTGTCTCTCTGTGTGTATGTGTTGTCCATGTGTCTGTGTGCGTCTCTCTCTCTCTCTCTCTCTCTCTCTCTCTCTGTGTGTGTGTGTGTGTGTGTGTGTGTGTGTGTGTGTGCAGGTGCCCGTGGAGATCAGAAGGGGAACACAAGATCCCCTAGAGCTGGAGTTACACATTTGTGAGTCATCCGATGTGGGTTCTAGGAACCAAACTCCAGACCCCTGAATAAGCAACACATCTGAGCTCATATCCATAAGCCAGCTCTCCAGCCCCATCTTTCTCTTTTTTTAACAATATATCTCATTGGTAGTGAGACTTGGACCTCAAGATACTAAGGAAGTCCTTACTACTGGCTTAAAGTAAACAGAGCTGCTGCAGACAGAAGCTATCTTTTCTGACCTGCTACCAAGCCCCCAAAGAGCCAAGCCTGTGGAAGGCAGTGTTGGCAGCTCTGGGAGTCACTAATACCACGTCAAAGATCAAGCAATATTCCTCATTAGAAATGATACATTCGAGCCTGAAGCGCTGACCAACATGGATGTTTAATTGTCAAATCAATGGGAAGAACGAATTCTTTGTCTCTGGGCCAGAGGAGACCCCCAGTTTGTCATGACACCATATACCAGGAAGCTGAACAAGTGGAAGCTGACGGTCAAACAAAAATGTCCATCTCAAGGACAGAACTAAATAGGAAATCAAGCACTGATTGTGAATGGCCTTTCCAACTAACGCCTGCTGGCCACCCCTTCCCAGGCCACATCCTGAGAATACCAGCCTGAAATTACAGCCCCCACTCATATCCCCCTCGAAAACACCACTGAGGGAAGTCACGGAGGCAGCAAATTCACTTTTTCCCAAAAGTGACCCTGGCTACCTCCCATTTCCCACAGAGATTATTGGACAAATGAGCACTAATTTGTTTTTTATTCCTTCTCCAAAACAGAAAAGACCCAAAAATACTCTTGAAGAAAAACAACAAGATGAGTCAATACCCAGGAACAGCTGACCTGAGGAGACTCCCAGTCTTTGCCATCATACAAATAGTGGTAAAGTTCAATGCAAGAGCGAGCTTTAACTACACTGTCTAGAGTGTAATGGCTAGAAGTTACTCAGATCAATATCAATTAAATTAAGGAGTACCTGACCAAGGCCAAGGTTCCTCAGCAGATAAGGAAAATAAATCTTACCCAGGCACAGTCGAGAAACATCGAACTCAGCTCATCTTAGAAAAGGGACTAACAGCGTAAGGCCAAGAGCAAAGGGCAAGCAAGCAGCAGAGAAGTCAGTGAGCTCCCCAAAGGTGCTTAAAGCAATAGCTCACGTAACTCACACAACTGGATTCCCAGGTGGTATCCTTGGAGTTTCACTCAGCAGACAAGGAAGTGGAAGGAACTGCCCAAGGAAGGGTTAAGAGCCAATGGAACAAAAGCTTGAATCTAGGTGTGTCTGCTCGGCCACCAGAACAACAGGTGGATATAAACAAAGAATTGGCTGGGTCCTGGGGTGGCCAGTGGTTCTCTGTCATGGACACTGAGACCTAGGTGACCCAGTGTGCTGTCTATTGGGGTTGGACAAGACAGGAAGGGATGACAAAACCAAGCATTCTTCTCATTCACCAGACCTTCTCCGACAAAAATCCAGTGGGGTGGAGTCTATTTGGAAAGAAATGAAATGCAAATTCTCTCAGCGGAGGTAAAAATCTCACACCATACGGCCTGTTGAATACCAATCAAGCAAATAACACAGTAAAATAAATTATGCTCTAGCCCAGGGGGAAAAAAATGATACGAGTGACGAAACTACGTGAGTATACATATATAATGTAATGGGGAGGAGGGTGGGCCATAGGAAAGCAATTCCGGGGGGGGGGGGGGGGACGTACAGCTACAGTAGTGAAGCTGGCAAACATGGACAAAAGCAAAAACAAAAAAAAAAAAAACACAACCATAACCAGGTATGAAGAACTTATGGATTTTTTTTTCTTTCTAAAATAGTAGCATCCAAATCACGGTCCCCAGGATAACAACATTGCATCTCCAGGATTCATGTTGGACATGCTGATTCCAGACTTCAAATACCATCCTAGAATCAGAAGTTTGGAGGGGAGTGGGCAGAATTCTGTAAAGTAACAAGCCCTCCACATAATTCTGAGGCAGAATTCAGCCTGAGAACTACGGTGACGAGAAGACGCTTAAAGAAAATTTGTGAGAAAACAAAAATCTAATTCCTATCAACTCAGCAATTCTTTCTCGAGCGCCTACTAACCACTAAGCTTCCCACTCGGTGGCAAGTGAACACCACTTAAGTCTGGGACAGCTGTACTGGGTGTCTTCTAATGGCTTTCTCTCCATAAACCAGCTGGATGCACAGGGCATCTGGAAACTAGACTCGCGGATCAAAAGTAGATTGGCGCCTGTTGCAAGCTTAGGTGACCTGGACTCTAGGGAGCCCCTGCTCTTCACCACTCCACGCTCACCGCCCCCGGCTACCTCCGCATGGAAGCCCACAAGGCCACCAAGGTGTGAATGCTTCTGGCGGAGCCACTCGCAGCCCCTCTCCACCTCCGCCTACTCCGGTGCACGCAAGGTTGGGCCACCAAAGTGACCAGTTCACGCTAACGACCGCTAGGGCACAAAGCTAGAGTCGCAGAGAAAGGGGGCGGGGCACTGCGAGTCACCAGAACCACGTGGTCGCTCCTACTGAGGTGACAAGGTCACACGCCCTTGTTTCCTCCCAGCTTCGCCAGGGTTGCAAAGCCTGAGCTCAGGAGATGAGGAGCAGGTCTGCACCCGCTTCCCCGCGCTCCACGTGCCGCGATCTGGATGCCGGGTCTGCCCTGGCTCGGTGCATGGATGCTACTCACCCAGAGGGAAGAGAAGCAGAACCGCGGCAGCCGGGATCCCAAACTCCAGGAAACCGTACCTCCGCCACCCCGGCGCTTACTAAAGCCGGCGCCGCGCGGCCTGCCGGGACTTGTAGTTCTCCTCGGTTCCTTAGGCCGAGGACTCCAGCCAGAGCAACTGCTATTCTGAGACTAACTACGCCACTCTCCATCCCTGAGCCAGAGAGGAGTCTTTCTCTGTCGTTTCTCTCTGCCTGAGATACCGACATGGAATCTTATCCAGAACGTTTTTCAGGAGTCCGGTTATGGATTCGTATTTAGTGGGAGGATGCAATTGTAGATCTGTAGGTTTTAAGTAGGCATTAGAATGAGTCGGCGAAGAAGAAATTTACTGATGGTTGTCAAATAGTAAGAATATGCAGATGGATCTGAGTTATCTGTGATCCTGATATATTGAGCTCTAATGACCAAATGTTGACTTACATGATGTACTTTGAAAACATTACAAGACATCCCTACTATAAATATCAGAAGGTGTTCCCGTTGTGAGAAGACAAAGATAGAATGGGGGGATTCATCTGTCAATTCAATGTAATTCTAATCAAATCTCCAACAGGATTTTTACCTGGCCCTATATGATCTAAAGATTATATAGGAAAACACAGAATAAAGCATAATCAAAACATTAGTGAAGAACATGTTTCCAGGACTTGGACTTCCACATTCCACAAGTACAATTAGGCCATGAAAATGAAGACCATGTGACATTGGCATAGGCATGAGTAGAGGGATGGAATCTCCAAAAGAGCCCAGAAGCCTCCAGACCTCTGTGAAAGCTTGATTCTGATAGGCAGGCATTCCAGATCACCGGGGGAAATGGGGGTTCCAGAGCATGAGCTGAACCCTACTTATCTGTGGGACCCTTCAACTAGCTCCACGTGCAGAAACTAATTGAAGTCAAGAGTCCAATGAGAAAATTAAGGCAAATTTTAAAGTAAACCATCCTCATGAGCTCAAGAAAGGGCTTAGGTGTCATATGCACGAAGTGTAAAGGAATCCTTGATACATTTATTAAATCAACTGTATTAAATGTAAGAACTTAGCTTCATTGAAAGGCATCATAAATGAAAAGTCACATATTTGATTGAGTGTGGTGGTGCACATTTAATCCCAGCACTCGAAGGGTAGAGGCACGTGGATCTCCGTGAGTTCAAGGCTAGCTTGGTCTACAGAGCAAGTTCCAGGACAACCAAGACTACATAAAGAGATCCTGTCTCAAAAAAAAAGGAAAGGTGGTGGGGGATACTTTAAAAAGAGTAAAAGAGCCACATGAAGACTGGAAGAAAGTGATCGCAGAGGCTGGAGAGCTAGCTCATCAGTTAAGAGCACTTCCTGCTCTTACAGAGGACCCGGGTTCATTCTCCAGCACCCACATGGCAACTCACAACTACCTGAAACTTCAGTTCCAGGGGATCCAGTGCCCTCTTCTGACCTTTGTGAGCGTCAAGCACACATGTGGTATATACACATATATATAGGCAAAATACTTATAAAATCAAATTAATGAATCTGTTTTGTCCCACGGTGCACAAATAATGGGGTACAGATCCCTGAAGTCTAGGAACAAGAAGCTGTCTTTATTCCAATCGCGCAGGGAAAAGAAAAAGAAAAAAAGAAAAAAAACCTCCAGCTCGCTGGGGCCACTAGTCAATAGAAACCAGTTTGAGCCTCTTCTTATAGTAAAAATTAAGCATAGGTATGGGTCAAAGAGCTTTTACAATCTTGATGTTAGGCTTAAAGTCATGTTACATTTTAAGATTTACAACTTTTGATCATAGGATGCAAACTTAAGATGCTTGCAGAAGCCTGTGGATGATGAAGCTGTTTTTCACTGACCCTGAAAAAAAAATGTAAGGCAGAGAGTAGAGTGGGGGGGGGCAGTTAAAAGCAAAGCAGGGAGTCTCTGATAGAGGCCATACGTAGAAGCTAACCTTTGCCTGCGGTAACTGCCTAGCTAGAAGGCAGGAAGCAATTGTTAAAAGTTTACCATTGTACGCAGGTAGCTGCCAGAATGTCAGCTCTTACAGCACAAATTAATTGTTACAAGTTAACAGTGGCTGTCAGCTTCAACTTCCTCAGAATGTGTTTGGGTTTATGACTCATATATTCTGGGCTCTTCACTAGCTTAAAAAAAAAGATAAGGAGAGAAAGTGAACACAGCACAGAGAGAGTGATGACATAGAATTGACCAACATAGTCCTCACCAATTCAAATTTACAGTTCATACACACTGAAGATCAATAATGTCCAGATGGGGCAAGAATCAGTAAAGTTACATATGAGTCAAGGAATATCAGGCACAAAGTGGGAAGCATTAACTCTGTCCAGGAGCAAACTAAAAGTTGGCTCATAGGGTGGGAATTAAAAGTTGAACAGGGAACTCCCCGAAGGAAGAGTGTTTGGGGGAACAACCCAGGAACAGAGAAAGTCACCCAAAAGCACTGAGATGGAGCAGAATGCGGCCAATGGTATGGTTCTGGGGGTAAAATGTGTGTTTGCTACACACACCTGATGAGACGTGTTGGACCATCACACCACATATTGGTGAAAGGAATGACTCAGCTCCACCAGGATGACCTCTAACCTCCACATGTGTCCACATGTGTGCTGTGCACGAGCCCTTGTGCGTGCACACACAGGCACACAAACATACACAAAATAATAATTAATTTACAAAATTTTAAAGGTTGAGAAAAGTATAGCAAAAGACTGTGATATTTAATTTTCAAGGGGTTGGAGGTGATGCCCAGTCATACAGCACACTCTTAGCGTGGCCGCGGTCCTGAGTTCAATTCTCAGGATCACAGAAAATAAAGAAATAAATCTCCAGATGAGAGCAAATGAATGTATTTGCTTAGCATGAGTGAAACGGCGGGGGTGGGGGGGGGACATAATTTGGTTGCTATAATTCAACAGTAAGTTTGACTAAGAAACTGTTAGTGCTACACGCCAGCACTTGTCGCTGAGGAACGGAAAGTGTAAAGCGCTTTCAATTTATATAGTGAATGTGTAAACTTTCATATTAAAATTTAATTAAATTGATTTTTCAAGTTTGCAGACTCCCAATTAAACATGATAGATTAAACACACCTACTTAAATCCTCTCCCTTCTGAAATCCCGTGAAAATTATAAGGGAAAAAAAAAAGAATTAAAAATGCTTCTCACCCAAGAACACACAAAAAGACAAAGCAGATAGAAAAATCAGAACAGAGTAAGAAGCTCCAAAGCAGACAGGCAACTGAGGTACCTTTAAAACAAGTAGTGACTGAATCCTAACCCCCACAAGATTCTTATTTTAGAGTCTAGATTGGGATCTGGGCCTCAGTAATCCCCCAAAGGCTCATGGGTGGTTTCACCAGATCAGTTGTCTTAGGGTTTCTGTTGCTGTGAAGAGACACAATGGCCGCAGCAGCTCTTTTTGTTGGTGGTGGTGGTGGTGGTTTTTTTCTCTGATAATTTTTTATTACTTTATAAATAATAGGAATCAAAATCTCCACTTTCTCCCCTCCTCCCACTTCCCTCCTGCTCCCCCACTCCAAGGCCCTCCCCACTACATCCAGGCTTAGGAAGGTGTGCATCCAAACAGACTAGGATCCCAAAAAGCCAGTACATGCAGTAGAGACAAATCCCAGTGCCATTATCATTGGCTTCTCAGTCGGGCCCAACTGTCAGCCACATTCAGAGAGTCCAGTTTGATCACATGCTCATTCAGTCCCAGTCCAGCTGGCTTTGGTGAGCTCCCCTTAGATCAGTCACACTGTCTCAGTGGGTGGACCAACCCCTCCTGGTCCCAACTTCTTTGCTCATATTCCCCTCCTTCTGCTCTTCAACTGGACCTTGGGAGTGCAGTCCAGTGCTCCCATATGGGTCTCTCTCTCTGTCTCCATCTGTCGCTGGACGAAGGTTCTCTCCTGATCCTCTCAGCTCACACTTACTCCAACAAGCCCACACTTCCTAATAGGGCCCTGTGGGCCTGTGGGGCCATTTTTCTTTCAAATCACCAGCCAAGGGAAAGGTTCTAGCAAGGAGGTAATGTGCTATGGTAAAAAAGAAGCTGCACTGAGAGTTGTTCTCAGTCACATCGTGTTTATCTACAGAGCCCTCAGCATCCTCCCAGGCCATCCCTGGACCAGTTATATTCAGCTTCCATGGGCAGGATCCAGATATAGTACTTTGTGGAACTTCCGAGGGGTTTTAGTCTATAGCCAAGATTAGCAGCCCTTAGTGCAGACGCAGTGAATTATGTTTGCACCACGTGCCTTACAGCAGATTTTCTAATTTGATGGAATCTTTGATTCCTTCTTGATAAGCATTCCATTTTCTTGGCCTCTACTTACTTAGGAAGTCCTTGTAAGAATCAGCTGAATATTGATGTGCAGAGTTGTTACATTACATATAAAAATCCACCAATGCTTCTCTCCCCTGGCTCACCACACTCCAATGAGAGTAGCTTCTTTTTCATTCCTCAGCCTACCAAGCTGGCTGCTGCCCTCACACTTGCAACTCCCCCTATCTTCATAGGTTTGCTCCATCTTGGAATGTCTGTTCTCTGTGCTAAGGTCACTTCCACAGACAGGCCACCTGTGCTGGCTACTTTTATGTCAACTTGACACAAGCTAGAGTCGTTTTGGAAGAAAAAAAAAAACCTTAACTAAGAAAATACCATCACCTGATTGGCCTTCAGGTAAACCTGGGATGTATTTTTTTTATTCATGATTGATATGAGAGGGTAAAGCTCACTGTGGGTGGTGTCCCCCTGGTCTGGTGGTTCCTGGGTTCTATGAGAAAGCAGGCTGAGCAAGCTGTGAGGACCAAGCCAGTAAGCAACACTCCTCCATGGCCTTTGCATCAACTCCCGCCTCCACATTTCTGCCTTGAACTCCTGCCCTGACTGACCTGGATAATAGACGCTCTTCTCTCTATGTTGCTTTTGGTCATGGTGTTTTATCATTGCAATAGAAACCTAAGACACCATCCTTGTTTAAAACTGCCCAGCCACCCCAACATTCTCTGAGACTTACTCTATCCCCTTTATTATAACATTTTATTATAGCACTTTTTACTTGAAATGATATCATTCATTTCTTCAAATGACTTTGTCTGCTGCTAGAATATAAATCTAGGACATCGAGGATTTGGATCCACAGTGTCTGGCATAGAGTCAGTATTCTGTGCTGAAGACAGAATGGTGACAGAGACAAAGTCCCTGCCCTGGTAGATAGAGAGCATCATTGGGCTAAGGTGGAGAAGGAAAGGAAATGATAAGAAAACAGTTTATTACAGTCATGTGCTATAATAAACCCTAGGGAGGAGAGACGCAGGAGTGGGACAGAAAAACTGGGCAGAGGCTACTGATCCCCACTTTGGAGAGCATTGTCAGGTAAGATGTCACAGGTGAGGAAGCCAGCCACGGTGGTAGGAAGAGGGCTAAGCGTATTCCAGAAAGAAGAAACAGCAAGTTTGAAGACTCAAGGGTAAAGGAAAGCTTGGTGTGTTTGAGAAACAGGAAGGAATCCGGAGTGACCGAGGCAAAGACAGTCGTGTGCAAGAAGGTGGAAGTGCCGGGCTGGGCTACACCACATAGAGCTTGAAGGGTTTAGATTTTAATCAATGCGTGATAGGAATCCATCAGAGAGTTTTAAACCAGGAGCGGGGGTCTGACCAGAGAAACTCAATAGAAAATGCAAAGTAAGCAACAAAAGCCAGAAGAGGAACATTTCAGAATCTCCCCAAGCCCCAGCTGTGTTTCTGCAGCAGCAAGATCCGAGGCTGGTGATTGAGTATTTAGGATTTCATGCAAGATGGTGTGTGTCTCTGTTCCCGAAATGAACCATCTGCAAGAAGACGCAAAGAACAGGGTTCCTCTTAAAGGCCGGAAACAAAATCACTGTAGAGGAAGCAATTAGGAAACTGCTCCCCATGTTCCAGGGCAAAGGAAAGAACAAAGAGCCTGTGGTAAGCGAGGGAGCAACGCCAGTGTGATGGCCAGTGGTACCCAAAGGTGAACGGTGCCCTTCAGTGAGAAGAGCAGCTGTATGAAGCACTGACCGAAGCCAGGAGGCTTGTCAGTGCCTTCCCAGGATGGAAAACCGGTCACCATCCAGCTGTGTTATCCGCATGCCAATCTCCACCCCAGCTACACTGGGGTGCAAGGGCTGGGATAGCAGAAACAGGGTCTAGTGTGGGGCAGGGGGAAGACCTCTTGGGTCTGGACAATTTCTAGGCACCTGCCTAGTCTGCGCCACAATGCGATCAGCTGTTCTGGGCCTGTCGGAAGCAAAAGGAATGTTTATGATATCAGAAAGAAATCGATAACGCTGCAACAAAGCACCATGACCCAAAAGCTTCCACTTTCACCTTGCTGTTCATCATTGAAGGAAGTCAGGACAGGAACCCAAACAGGGCAGGAACCGGGAGGCAGGAGCTGACGCAGAGGCCATGGAGTGGCGCTGCTTATTTGTTTGCTTCACGTGGCTTACTCAACCCACCTTCTTATAGAACCCAGAACCCCCAGCCAGGCATGGCACCAGCCACATTGGGCTTGGGCCCTCTCTCATTGATCACTAATTGAGAAAATGCCTCACATCTAGGTCTCAGGAAGGCATTTCCTCAACCAAGATTCCTTCCTCTCTGATGATTCTAGCTTAGGTCAAAATCAGCCAATAAAGTGAATAATCTAGAATTTCTGACCTGGGAGTTGAGTACCATAATAATCAAGCTGAGGAACCCCACAAACGGCATAGTAGCTGGGAGCATCATGGTCTTCATCTGTTCTGAAAGGAAAACTGCCTTGTGAAAACACTTCACCCAACTCAGTTACAGCAAAAGCCATATGAATTCTTCTGTGTATGTGCACGTGGTGATGTGTGTGTTTGTGTGTGTGTGTGTGTGTGTGTGTGTGTGTGTGTGTGTGTGCAGCTGCACAGGCTGGGAGTGCACACTGGGCTAGTGTCCATGTGGCCTTCAAAGACAGCCTCAATGTCTTTCCTTTTTGAGACAAAATCCCATTGGCCTGCAATTGGGCAAGTAGGCCAGCTAGCTAACCATCAAGTTCTTGGATTCTTGGAATCCCTACGTGGGTGCCTCCCTGGTGCTGGGATTACAAATTTGTGCTACCACACCCAGTTTTGTGCAAACTGAGGTACTCATATTTGCAAGACAAGCATTTTACCCACCTGAGCTCTCTCCCCAGCATCCTGTGTGAATCCGAATCCTAAACAAATTTCTTGAAGTGAAATAAATGTGTATATATTTATATACATACTAGTCTGGATGCTTTAAGTATATTTTTACATTTACTCTTTATGATATATGCTATCACTATTATTATTATCCCCCATTTTACAGTTGAGCAAAATATGGTCCAGAAACCTAAGTATTTGTACAAGATCACCCCATAGACACAAAGCTGAGACAAAGCCCCATGATCCTTGACTCCAAAACTTCCCTCTGAAATGGGAGGCCCACTTTGACCAGTGATGGATTCAGAAAAAGAATCATTTCAGGCAAACATATAAGGCCAAAGAAAGTTGCACCCTAAGGTCCTCAACCCATTTTGATAGGAACAGAGGAAAATGGTAAATGGTAATTCCTTTTAACTGGCCAGTCATTGACCACAACTCCCACTAATTGACCACAGGGTCTCAGGGTCTTCTCTTGTAGAGCAAAAGAATTTCATAGGTAGAACTCCAAGGGTTCTTCTAACCTTCATAGTCCATGATTCTTCAAATCTATAGCAAGTTCTGATCTCCTGTTGATGTTCGCACACTGAAAAAGTGAAACTCGTGTAGAGGGTACCACTGAGTAAGCCTCTGCACTGAGTATTCTCTGTATTTATCCCAGAGACTCTCTCCATCCTTTCCTTCCCTGTGCTCCAAGAAGCTGGCCTCTGCTGTGGAATATTCCTTCTGAACACTGTGAAAATGTGTTGTTCTCATTGTCAATACAAAGCTGATAGGCTGCTAGCTAGGCAGGATTTTCAAGGCAGAGAGAATTCTGGGAAGAAGAAGGGCAGAGTGTGAGGAGTCTCGAGCCAGACACAGAAGAAATAACACGAGAAGTTCATAGAAGAGGCCAACAAGCCTCAGGGCAGCACATAGATGAATAGAAATGTCTTAGTTTAAGTTGCAAGAGCTGGATGGAGATAAGCCTGAGCTATCAGCCAAGCATTTATAAACTTTTTAAAATCTTTCTCATTTTAATTGTTTGGATAGGAATGTGCTATACATTTTTCCCATTCCCTTTCCCTCCTCTCCTCTCCACTTCACTTTCCCCCTGCCTCCCCGTGCTCCCAATAAACATTAATAATTAATATTAAGTCTCTGTGTGGTTATTTGGAAGTGACTGATGGGAAAGAAAAGTCTGCCTACAGGCCCCTGTACAGGCTCCATGTCCGGCAGCCTCTGTCTTCCAAATGGGTTTGTTCAATGTAAACCTGAGCAGGAACTAGAACGTGTATGTCCATTTTTCTTTGCTGTGTCCAAATACTTTAAAAGGGGGAGAAAGATTTATTTTGGTTCATCAGTTTGAAGCTTTCTGTCCATAGTCAGGCAGCCCCCAGTGTAGTGGAGCTGTCTTAATTAGGGTTTCTATAGCTATGAGGAGACATCACAATGACTATAAAGGGAAACATTTCCCTGGGGCTGGCTTACAGTTTCAGAGGTTTAGTCCATTATCCTCATGGCAACGCGCAGCAGACGTGGTGCCGGAGAAGGTACTAAGAGTTCTACATCTTGATTCACAGGCAGCAGGAAGCAACTCTGCCACACTGGACATGGCTTGAGCATAGGAAACCTCAAAGCCCCACCCCATAGTGACACACCTCCTTCAGCAAGGTCGCACCTCCTAATAGTGCAACTCCCTATGGGGGTCATTTTCTTTCAAACTACCAAAGGAGCTGTGTGAACAACAATAGGAGCATGTGACAGACAAAGATGGCCACCCCAGGGGGCCAGGAAATAGAGCAAGTCAGCCATCTTCTTTCTTCCACTTTGGTTCAGCCTATCATATGGCTAATTTGGAGTAGATCTTCTCCATTTAAGTAGTTCTTCCCTCCTCAATTAACCAACTCTACAAAAATCCCTCAGACACGCCTACAGGTTTGTTTCCATGGTGATTTGAAATCCCATCCTGTTGGCAGTCAAAATTAACCATCACAGCAACAAAGACACTAGAGGAGGCAACCTTGCTTCTCCAAAAATGCCACATCATGTTCTTCTGTTCATCAAAAGAACGATGAGGCTCTGGTGTGGCAATGGACCACGGCAGAAAAGAGAGGGAGAGGGGAGAAAGGCAGGTAGGTCAAGAGAAACATCAGAAAGGCTTTTCCCAGAAGAGATAATGCACAGCTTTAATTCCAGCACTCAGAAGCAGGTGTGCCTCTGTAAGTTTGAGGCCAGCCTGGTCTACATAGTGAATCCCAGGACAGCCAGGGCTATATAGAGAAACCCTTTCTCAAAAAAAGAAAAAGGACAAAGAAAAAAATAGGCTTTTGTCCAAAGGAAGAATAAAAAAAAAAAAAAGTGGGGGGGGAGGACAATGCCCAAATGCAACTGCAGCGAGCAATTACAGAACAATAGCTAACTGTTTTCTGTAATTAGAGGGAGAAAACCATCACCAGTGAGGATGAGAGCTGCTTTGTCTTCCTGGACCCTCTGCACCCAAAGAAGAATGGGGCTCATGTGAGATGCAGACCAGGGACTTCAATGTCTTTTTTAGTTGTCTTGGGAAATTAATCTCACACTAGCCTTCCAGTGCCAGGAAAGGAGGGCAGAGCAGGCGGCAAGGACTCTCTTACTTGGAGAGACAGGCAATTGAAAATGTGAGTCGTATTGAGGCCAGTGGCATCCTGGGAGAGGAAAGGGTCTACGCGCTGATAGCTGCAGGTGGGGAGGTTGGCATCTCTGCAGGAGGAGGAGGAGGCAAATGGGCTCTGGCACCATTTCTCATCCCCCCCCCCCCTTTAGCTAAACTCCCAGGTATAAATCCTCATATTTTATAATAACCATGGATTACCACCTATAAATTTTTGAAGGTTTTTTTTTAATCAACAGTTAGAATCACTGTGGTATATGTCAACTACATTTGTGCTCATTCACCACATAGCAGCTCACAGCTATCTGTACCATCAGTCTAAAGGGATCAGAGCGCTTCTTCCGGCCTCTGAGGACACTGCACACAGGTGCAGACAACATGGAGAGTCTTCCAGCAATCAGGTTATTGGTGCTGGTGCACAGGCCCAGGGGATTAACACCTGTCTTAGTTAGGATCTACTGTGACGAAACAGTGACCAAAAGCAACTCTGTTTCACTTACACCCACAGTTCATCACTGAAGGAAGTCAGGGCAGGAATTCAAGACAGGAACCTGGAGACAGGAACTGACTCGGAAGCATGGAGAAGAGCTCCTTACTAATGCTTACTCGGCCTGCTTCCTTATGGCACCAAGGACTGAGAGCCCAAATACGGCACTACTCAAAATGGGCCTGGCCACATTGATCACTAATAAAGAAAATGCACTGCAGAGTAGCCCATGGGTCAATCTTATGGAGACATTTTTCTCAATTGGGTCTTCCCTCTTCCCAAACGACTCTAGCGTGTGTCAAGTTGACATAAAACTAGCCAAAACAACCCCCAAAGGCTGAGGCCCCATCAGTAGGACATGGTGATGTACACCAGGAAGGAAAACACTCGAGAGGTTGCTGGCAGGAGGATCATGAGTTCAAGGCCAGCTTGGAGAGCTCAGCTGTCGTGTGCTTTCTAAATAAATCTTTTCTGCACCGGGAGTCTAAGCTCCTGCTGCCACAAAGAAAGTATTGCGTTATTATATCTATAATATACACTCGCCTTCATTTTCTGTAAGCTAAGGCTCCTCTCACATACAGAAATTTTAAAAGAGTTTTACACAAATAAGTTTTCTGAGCAGAGTTTAAGGCTTTCTTGGTGGCTGGAGGGTCATATCCATAAGTCAGAATGATATGTGTGCCACACGGGGCAGAGCTCGACTGACGTCATGCCTTCCCTAATATGATGGGATGCTTTCCCCAAACTATAAGCCATAATAAACCCTCCCTCCTCTCTAAGAGAGAGAGGGATGCAGGAATTCCTTCTGAGCTTGATGAGATGGATAGAACTATTTCCTTCTTGCTGTTATTCAACATGCAATATCTTTTCTTTTTTTCATGTTTAAATCCTATTTCTTTTGCGTGTGTGCACATGTGTGTGCACCTGTGTATGTGGGCAGAAATACAAGTGCCCTAATGCGTGTGTGGAGGTCAGAAGAGAGCCTGTGGAAGTCGGTTCTCTCCTTTCACCATACGGTTATCAGGGAACAAACTCAGGTCAGCAGGCTTTACCTACTGAGCCAATTCACTGACCAAATGTCTTAAAAAATTAATAATTAGGGCCAGAAGAATGGCTGAGAGGATAAAGACATTTACCACGCAAGCCTGACAACCTGAGTTCAATCCCAGAACCCACTTAAAGGTAGGAGAACACTCATGGCACAAAGCTGTGCTCTGCCCACTTCAACTCACTATGGCATACAGACCCACACGTACACATCACATGTGTGCATACACACACACACACACACACACACACACACAATAATACTACTAATAATAAATTTTTAAACATAAAAACTGCCAGCAGTGCTGGTGCACACCTTTTATCCCAGCACTTGGGAGGCAGAAGCAGGCAGATAGATCTCTGTGAGTTTGAGGCTGGTCTGGTCTACAAAGTGAGTTCCAGGACAGCCAGGACTGTTACACTGAGAAACCCTGTATAAAAATATAAAATAAAAAATAAAAAGCACTCCCACATCCTTCCTCATATACAGACCATCACACTAAATGGCTTATTCTATGTCTAGGCATAGAAATGTATGAGATGATTTTAGCATATTTCCAGTATTAACCCTTCATTACTACAACGGAGTAAATGAGGAAGGCTAACTTAAAAGGAAAAGGGGTTTCTTAGTTACCGGAGGTTGGAAGTTAAACAGCATGCTGATAACTTTGTAAAGACAGCCTTGACTATATCACAACATGGTTGCAAGAGTGTGTGTATATCTCCCTGTTTTTTTTTTTTAAAAAAAAGAGAGATTCATTTTTATCTTATATGTATGGGTGTTTTGCCTGCATCTTTATCAGTGCACCATGTGTGTGCAGTGCCTACTGAGGCCAGAAGAGGGCACTGTATCCTTTGGAACTGGATATACAGATGCTTGAGAGCCACGGTGTGGATGCTGGGAATCTGAACCCAAGTCTTGTGGGAAAGTAGCCAGTGCTCTTAATTGATGAGCCACATCATGAAGCATCTGTTACACCCTCTTAAAAACCTTATCTAATCCTTATCACTTCCAAATGGCCTCACTCTAAACACTATAGTCAGGGTAGTTTCTACCCTCTTGATGTCATTAGCATCTGACTCCAGAAACTAAACTCCTGTCTGAATTTCAGGATGTGATCCATACTCAACTAATCCATCACCATCTTGTTTAACCTCAAAGCAAGGAACCTATCAACTTCTACCAGAATTGGACTCTGAATCCAACATAAAGAGCCTCCTATTCATTCAGTGTGCTTGGCGTGGTGATACGTGTCTTTAATCATGGCAGTCAGGACGAAGAAGCAGGCAGATTCTGAGTTTGAGGTCAACCTGGTCTGCAGAGCAAGTTCCGGGACAACCAGGGCTACACAGAGAAGCTTTTTCTCAAGGATCAAAAAAGAAAAAGTGAGATAATTTATGCTACATGAGCTAAAACCATAAATGGATTAAACCACATTAAAAAAATTTTAACTCCTTGAATTCATTATGATACAAAAATAATGAGTCACCTCTGAAAGCTGCTAGGAAACCACATAATTATTTTTAAAACATGGTTGTTAGGGGCTGGGAATGTGGCTCAGTATCTGTGATGTTAATCTTGAATGCCAGCTTGATTGCACTAGGAGTTACCTAGGAGATTCACCAAGCACAACTCTGGAAGCCTATGCGAGGGAGTTCCAGAGACAAGTGGTCGGGAGGGCTCTAACCTACCAATGCTTTAATACATTGATGGATTCCGAGTTTGAATATACTAGTGAGAGGTAGTGGAACTGTCGAAGCCAGTTATGGAGGTAGTTCATTGAAAGCATGCCTTTGCAAAGAAGGCAAACCGCTTTAGAAGGGCATCCTGGCCCCTTTTCCTCTTACTTTCTGTCTCATATTTAATAAGAGGCAAACCGCTTGTCTGTACCGTATGCTCTTTGGCATATCGTTCTGCCTCACCATGCAGGGACTGGAAGCAATGGAGCCAGGTGACCACGGACCAAAGCATCTCAAAGTGGAAATTAAATCTTTACTCCTTTCACTCTTGTCCGGCAGGTGCTTGGTCACGGTGATGGAAGTTTCCCATGGTGGTAAATCCTTGACATACAAGGATTGAGTTTGATGCTCATCACTACAGCAGAGGGCAGGAGGGTTAGAGATGCCATTGGTGATAGAGCGTATGTCTATCATGTGTAAGGCCCTGAATTCAATCACCAGTTCCTCACACACAAAAATATCTATGTATATATTCTATAGATCATATATTTTATGTATATCAATATTGAGACTGTACTTATTAAAGAGAATCAAATGCTTTCTTTTGTGCTCTATTTTGAGAAGACAATAAAATAGTTGATGAAAGGAAATTTAAGAGGGATTCTTTCTTCTGATTGGTTGGATGGTCAACTGGTTGTTTATTTTTGTTGTTGTTGTTGTTCATTTTTTTTTGAGATGGGGTCTCATATAGCCAATACTACCCTTGAACTCTTGATCAGGAGGCTGCCTCTGTCTTTCTAGTGTTAGACTTTCAGATATATACCAATATGTCTTGCGGAAATTTTTCCTTTAAAGAAGTATTCCATTTGGCCAGGTGGTGGTGGCACATGCCTTTAATCCCAGCACTTGGAAGGCAGAGGCCGGTGGATCTTTGTGGGTTCAAGGCCAACCTGGTCTACAAGAGCTAGTTCCAGGACAGGCACCAAAGCTACAAAGAAAAA
This sequence comes from Microtus oregoni, assembly GCF_018167655.1. NCBI lineage: Eukaryota > Metazoa > Chordata > Mammalia > Rodentia > Cricetidae > Microtus > Microtus oregoni. The sequence continues at coordinate 10,031,298 of NW_024543068.1, forward strand.
AAAAAGAAGTATTCCAATTGAAAAAGGGAAAATAAATGGCAGAATTAGACCGTCATCAACTTGCAATCCTTAATGATTGACGGGTGTAACATCAACCATGAGTGACGGCTAGCAAGACATCTGATCCTTCAAATAGATGCAAATGCCCCCACATTGTTTTAGCCTTGTCCCACCTCACCGAAAAAACAAAGTGAATGTCTGAATGTTGTCAGGTCTCTAATATTAATGAAGGATCTATGTGAAATAGACAGAATTCTGTACAAAGTGTTGAATAGCATCAAGCCATTACATGACTGACCAGCAAGACAGCTCAAAGGATGAAGACCCTTACCACCAAGCCTGACAACTCAGGTTCGATTATCCAAGATCCACCAAATGGAAGGATTAAAGGAATTCCTCTTGCCCCCACACATTCACCATGGCATGCACATGTGTGGACACATGTAATAAATAAATAAATGTAATAAAAATAAATTACTAAATCAAGGCTGTGGGATAGTCTCCAGGTCAAATGATCCAGTTTCTTTGATAAAAGCGAGTGGAAATAAATAAAGGGGGTGCTGGCAGGATGGCTCAGTGGTTTGGGGCACTTATTGCTCCAACAGAGGACCTGGGTTCAATTCCCAGCGCCCACATGGCAGCTCACAACCATTTGCAACTTGAGTTCCAGAGGATCTGATGCCCTCTTCTGACCTCCTCATGCCCTAGACACACATGTAGTACACAAACATACATACAGGCAAAACAACCATAGAAATGAAAATAAATAATTTTAATGTAATTAATATTGGTATTACATCCTAGTTTTCCAACCTTTGAGTAGGTTTGAAATTTTTATTATATCAAATAGTCTACAGGTTCATGTTAAGAACTTTTAATTTCAGAGCCGGGCAGTGGTGGCTCACACCTTTAATCCCAGCACTCGGGAGACAGAGGCAGGAGGATCTCTGTGAGTTCAAGGCCAGCCTGGTCTACAAAGTGAGTTCCAGGACAGGATCCAAAGCTACAGAGAAACCCTGTCTCGAAAAAACAAAAAACAAAAAAACAAACAAAAAAAAACCTTTTAATTTCAGAAAATACATTTTAGAATACTCATAATCCTACTTTCAGAGATAATCACTTCTATTAGTTTACAGTACAGCCTTCTAACCTTTTAAATGGTATCTACTGTGTATATCCTGCTATGAATATTTAATATTCATATATTAAAAATATATTAATTTTTAATCTGCTTAATTCAAAAAAGACATTCTTTCTCTTTTCACTAAAAAGTCCCAAAAATATTATTCTTAATGTTTACAATTGTATTTTTAGTTTCTAAAATTTATTGAATCATTCCTCTTTTTCATTTTTCATTTACATATCTGGGTGAGTGTATGCCACATGGTTGGGGTGCTCCATTGGTTACGAGCCACTTGCTGTGCTGGTGCTGAGGTATATCCACCGAGAAGACTGTTTAGACATGGGTTTAAGCCAATAGAAAGTCTTTATTAGCCGGCCAGTGGTCGAGACCCCAGTGCAACCCCGAGCCTTTTTCAGGGTGAGCTTTTAGGCACAAAACCACATCCTTGGTTACTGTGCTTCAGTTAGCAATAACAGTTAGCCAGAACCACAGAACCAAAAGGCCAGGTCAGTACATTCAGAGACTTCCCCAGAACCATGGACTTTGATGAATTAAGTTTTTGTTTTCATATTGGCAGGTGGTGCTATTTACTTGCTGAATTTTATGACCTGAATGTACTTTCCATCATGGTGTCAGTTGTGCTAAAGTCTGGGGACCTGTTACACTGGGAACCAAACTCGGGTCCTCTGGAAGAGCAGCAGACCTCTTAAACGCTGAGCCAACCTTTCCAGCCCCTCAATCCTGTTTCGGCTGCTAGTGTTTGCTGCTATAGACATCCTCGGCATTCTCCACTAGAGGGAGCACTGATGGTGTGTGTGTGTGTGTGTGTGTGTGTGTGTGTGTGTGTGTGTGTGTAAGTTGAATTAATGGCATAGCACACACTTGTAGTGCCAGCACTGTGGAAGGCCAAGGCAGGAGTACTACAGGGCCAGCTTTGACAACACAGCAAAGATCTCCCCCCATCCCATATTAAAAAGAGAATATAACATTTAATTTCAACACTTCGGAGGCAGAGGCAGGTGAATCCCTGTGAGTTTGAAACCAACATGTTCTACATAGAGAGTTACAGAACAGCCAGGGCTGCATCAAAGACCCTGCCTCAAAAAAAGAAGAGGAAGTGAGGAAATATAAACATTTTTCAAGTGCATAATAAATACTGCCAAACTTCCTTCAAATACAAAGGATTTTATACACTTCTCTAACAGCAATGAGAGTAACGAGGAAATGTCCCTTATCCCTAAAATGTTTTTCTGTTTTTGAGGCAGGGTCTCACTCTCTGCCTCCTGAATGCTGGGATTAAGGGTGTGCAGCCACAACCAGCAAGAAATCTGTAACTGGTTATAGAATCAATTCGCACTCAGAACAACCTTCTGAACACTTTTAATTTGCCAGATTTAACAAAGAGCCTAAGTGAAAAGAGCAACTAGTAAGTGTGTGGAAGGCAGACACGCCTGTCTTTAGTTTCTACCAGCTATATGACGTTGGTGGCGTTAAGGGCTCTCTCTGGGCCCGTCTCCTCATCTCTAAAACAGAGGAAAGAATGGTATTTCTTGGTGGACCACACCGTGAGCCCAGTACTTGGGATGCTAAATCTGGCATTTTGCCTCTTGTTCAAGCCAGTCTGGGCTATATAGTGAGTTCCAGGAAAATATCAGGAATACAAAACGAGACCCTGTCTCAAAAAGCACAAATAGACAAACGAGCAAGAGTCACATTTCCTAGAGGTCATGGCCACTGAATGAGATGATTAAATTATGATGTATTAGCTATTCTTTCCCAGAGACTGTTCTTGACCTGGCAAATGTTAGCTATAACTGTCACCATTACTGTCTCTATTGTAGTTTGGCTCCTAGAAGAATAAAATTAATAGTTTAGTGATAGTGATTTTCCTTTACTTGAAGGGAATGTTTTCACCGAGCATTGCCGATAGTTCCTGGATCCATTCAGATGCTTTAAGCTGCTACAAGCAACAGATACCCCAAGGCAAGCCGACGTAACTGGAGCGCTTGGAGATATGAAGAGCTCACACTGCCTATTTTTGTAATTCTTTGGGCTCTGACCCTGAATGCTGCTTGAGCCCTGCCTATGCTAGTGTCACTAGAGCAAAGCTGATGTGACCCGAAGCCCATGTTCCTACTTTGACTTCCAGATCAAAAAAGTCCTTTCCCACTTACACCCAATTAAATCTTATTCTCTCCATAGCCCTGGCTGTCCTGCCACTCGAGCTGTAGACCAGTCCTGGCTGGCCTCGAACTTACTGAGCTCTGTCTGCCTCTGTCTCTCAAGAGCTGTGTCAAAAATATGTGTTCATAGCTAGGGAGATGACTCCATCAGTAAAGTACTTGCCATGCAACTCCAAGGACATGAGTTTACTCACGAGGGCTCCTGTTCAAAGCCAGGCGCAACAGGGCAGGCCCACAATCCCAGCACTAAGGGGACAGAGACAGGGAGATCTCTGGGGCTTTGCTGGCCAGGCAACCTCATTGAATTTGCAAGCTCCAGGTTCAATGAGATATGTGTCTCAAAGTAAGTTGAAGATACCTTGGGCTGGAGAGATGCATCAATGGTTAAGAGCGCTGGCTGCCCTCCCAGAGGACCCAGGTTTAATTCCCAGCACCCACATGGCAGCTCACAACTGTCTGTAACTCCATTTCCAGGCTTCCATGGGCACCAGGCATGCATGTAGTATATAGATATAAATACAGAGAAAACATTCATAAAACATACACATAAAATAAAACAATAATTTTTTTTAAATGTAAAGAACGGAATTAAGAGCCCCAAACAGATCTGTACATATGGAAACTTGCTACATGGCAGACGGCCCTGCAGATCAGCCAAGGAAGAACAGGCTTTTAAATAAACGCTGCTGATAAAGCTGAACATCCATGGAGAAAAAGCGAAATTGGACTGAGTCCTATCTTGCATCACAGACAATATGCAATTCCACCCGGTGGAGTTGATGTAAATGCAAAAGGGATGACTATAAAGCTTCTACAAGATAAGAGCTAGCACAGGAAAGACTTTCTCAAACAAGATGCAAGGAAGGCCAACCACAATGGAAAATATCCAGAAGTATGCTAACCGCAGAATTAAGTTATTTTGTTTACCAAAAGATATCATTGTGAGAGCAAAAAGGCAAGCAGAAGAGTGGAAGATATTGGCAGCAGATAAAGGACTGGTATCCAGTCACATGTAGAAGTCTCACAAAGAATTAGGAAAATGCAGGGGGACTTTCTCAGTGACCAGAGTCTTAATTATAAGTGCTCGGCCAATAGCTTAGGCTTATCTCCAGCCAGCTCTTACAACTTAAATTAACCCATTTTTATTCATCTAGGTGCTGCCCTGAGGCTCATTTGCATCATCTATGAACTGCCATGTTGCTTCTTCCAAGTCTGACTTACGATCCCCCAGACTCTGTCCTTCTTCTTCCCAGCATTCTCTCTGCCCCCAAAATCCTGCCCAGCTATCAACCATCTTTTTATTAACAATGAGAGCAACACATTTTCACAGAGTACAGAAATATTATCCCGTAGCAGAAAAAGACATGCAACGCAGAAATAAATTGAAAAAGAAATCGAAGGTAGGAATGACAAGATGGGCACAGTGCTTGCTATGTAAACAAGAAGACCTGAGTCTGATCCCCAGCATTCTTTAGGTAAAAGCTGGGTGTGGTGGTAGTCTTGGTAATCCCAGCACTAGAGAGGCAGAGACAGATGGATCCCTGGGCTCGCAACCCAGCCAACCTTAAGTTCATGGGCTGCATGAATTAGACGCATTAGTTTATTTAAAAAAAAAAAGCTAGTTGCAGTGGTTCAAACCTTTAATCCTAGCACTGGAAAGGCAGAAGAAGACAGATCTCTGTGAGTCTAATGCCAGCCTGGTCAATAGTGAGTTCCAGGCCAGCCAGGGCTACAGAGACCCTGTCTCAGAAAAGGGGGAGTGGGGGAGTGGGGAAGGGTTGAGGAGGTGGGAGTAGATCTTAAAGCAGGTATGGGGAGAGTGGGAAGTGAATGTGCTCAAACCCTACTGTATGAAATTCCCCCAAAATTAAAAATATTATGCCACCAACAAAAAGTGGACAATACCTGAGGAACGGCACCCAGAGTTGAATTTAGGTCTCCACATGGAACTAGATGGTGAGAACCTATTACTGAAGACATCATAGGCTTTGGATACAAAGAGCAGTGAAATCAACTAGAGCTGAGCTGGAAGCATCTTCCCTGGTGCGCAGAAGGTGCTGTGCAGGCTGCTGGGAGGGAGACAAGATTATCAACGGCTTTACGATGCGGAGGACCGTGTGTGCTACAACACTGCGTGCCAGGCAAGACATGCACATCCTGCAATAACGACAAGAGTAATGAGAGGCCAGTCGCTTTCTGGTTGGATCTGAGGCCTGGTTCATGGGAGGGAACACATGCCTGGTACAGTATGGCTGGGGAGGTCACAGGCCCTGGTGGGGAAATCTGTGTTTTGTTAAACAGAGATGTAATCCAACTGCCGTCTAAATATTTATGTTTACACCCCTAGACTAGTGCTGCTCTCAACCTATGTCAGAGAAAACACTCTGTTGTTGTTGTTGTTGTTGTTGCTGTTGTTGTTGTTTGCGGGGGCCAATGGTTAATGCAGAGACACACGACAGGTCAAAGTGCTGAAACTAAGTGCCTGTTGAGTACTTGGCCTTAGTTGGGGCATCTGTATCACTCCATCCGAGGTTCAAGAACATGGTGGGAGAAGAAGCAAAAAGACAGTGATGCTAGAGGACTAAGGGGAGGGCCATAAAAGACCACACCCAGCAAAGTCCACCCTTTAGACATGCAAAGTCCAGGGGTTTATATGGTATTCACAATGCACAACCATCATCTTCTAATTTTAGAGCTTTTTACTTCTCATCACCCCGAAAGGAAACCCTCACCCACGAGGAGCCATCTCTCCTTTCCAGCCCCTGCTTCCTGCATACCTCAGCCCCGGGCAACTGCCAATCCACACTCCCTATGAATATAGCTCTTCTGAACATCTAATATAAATGCAGTGGCGCAGCAGCTACAATTTCATGGCATATTTCTTCCCCTTAGCATAATATTTTCAAGGTTCATATACATTGGAGCCTGTATCTATACATCATTCCCTCTTACCAGCAAAGACTGTAGTATACGGACTTACTACATTTGACTTATCTATTCAAAAAAACGTGTTTTTGTTTTTAAGATTTTGAGGAATTACCAAGTGCTTTCCCCAAACAGTTGCACCATTTTACATGCCCCACCAGAAATGCACGGGAGTTTCATTTTCTGTTGCTGTGTGTTTCTGGTTTTATCTTCTTTTTACGTGTATGTTTATTTAATGTGTGTGTATGCATGTGTGTGTTACATGCGTGTGGGCAAACAAGCTACACTGCATGCGTGGAGGCCAGAGGACAACTTGTGGGAACTGGTTCTCTTCTTCTACCGCTTTAGTAGTGATTAAACTCTCATCTTCAAGCTTGGCAGCAAGTGTCTCTTTGTAGGGCATCGAGGAAGCTATGAGCGAATGTATCTTTTTGACACCAGCGTGGCCCGTCAAGGACTCTGAGATCAGTTGACCCACGGTAAATTGGTAAAGTCGTTGCTCATGCAAGCCAGGCTCAAGAGGGATGGCAAAGCTGCTGGTTGTCTTCTGAGACACAGAGTGGGAGAATTCCACCTGCCACAGAGAAACTAGTTTCTTTCTTTCTATTTAAGATTTATTCATTTAGTTTATGTGTATAAGTGCACTATCAGCATGTATGCTTGCATGCCAGAAGAGGGCAGCAGAGTCCACTATAGATGGTTGTGAGCTGGCCATGTGGGTACTGGGAATTGAACCCAGGTCCTCTGGAAGAGCAGCCAGTGCTCTTCACCGCTGAGCCATCTCTTCAACCTGAGAAGCTAGTTTCTATTATTTAAAAACCTAAAATAGGATGGGCAGGTGGTTCAGTGCGTAGTGTGCTTACTACGTAAGCATGAAAACCAGAATATGGATCACCACAACCCGTGTGAAAATGTGGGTGGGCCTGGAAGCCTGCCTATGGTTCCAGTATGAAGGAGATGGATACAGGGGGTGTGTGACATAAGCTGGCTGGCCATGCTGGCCTAATGGCACATGGTGGTTTAGTAAGAGTCCCTGCCTCCATCTGTCAGTAGAAGAAAGATCTAAGAAGAGACCCAGTGTCAACCTCAGACCTCTGCACGCATATGTACTTTCAAAGACATACACACCCACTCACATGCATATACACTTATACATATGCACATGCAAAGAAGCCCGGAAATGTTTCCTGCCCTTCATCTGAAGAAATAACCCATTGTTACTGTTGCCGTATAATTAGGCTGTGAAAGAAAAGTTTCCCAATATTGGGAGCTTGTGTTCATGGCATTTTGAAGCATCTTTGGGGAGCCAAAAAGATCCCAGAGATTAAGTGCAGTTGGACTTGGAGCCAGAAAGGGCTTGGCCATAGGCAGGGCTCTCAAAATGGTCTTTCTCTGCAATAAGTAGGTCTTCAGAGACACTACCCCACACACACACCAGAAGCAGTCTAGACAAGGAAGTTCAAGATTAGATCAGTAGACAAAAGAAATAACAGAAGTTGCTTCTACTTTCTCTAGACCGTCCCAGATCCTTATGTCACCCACCACCCAAACATCTGCAGGTCCTACTAGGCCCCACCCATAAGTGGTATATGACATCACCAAGAAGCAGTCTCTACATGTTCAGCACCTGGTTGTGCTCCCAAGCATCAGGTACCACCTGAGAAGGACCATGACCTTTAAAGCAGAAACCAGGGGGGCTGGAGAGATGGCTCAGAGGTTAAGAGCATTGCCTGCTCTTCCAAAGGTCCTGAGTTCAATTCCCAGCAACCATATGGTGGCTCACAACCATCTGTAATGGGGTCTGGTGCCCTCTTCTGGCCTGCGGGCATACACACAGACAGAATATTGTATACATAATAAGTAAATATTTTTAAAAAATAAAGCAGAAACCAGCTGGGAGTCATGGTGCATGCCTGGATCCCAACACTTGAGTGGCTGAGAGGGAAAAAAATTTGAGTTTCATCCCAGTTTGGACTACATAACAAGATCTTGTTGTAAGAGAAATAAAAACAAGCAAACAGAAGAAATAAAAACTATTTTTTGCTGGGCCGATGAGATAACTCAGTGGGAAATGACACCTGCTACCAAACTTGATGACCTGAGTTTGAACCCCAGGATCCTCACAGTAGGTGGAGAGAGCTGACTCCCAAAAGTTCCTTCTGACCTCTACATGCACCTACGTGCATACATAGCCCAATAAAATACTGGTTATAGAAAGAGTGGGTGTGGAGGGGAGGTGGGGAGAAGAAATAGGAGGAGAGAAGGAGAGGAGGGAGGGGAAACTGTGGTTGGGCTCTGGGGTGGTTTGAATGAAAATGGCCCCCAACAGAAGTAGCATTTGTTGGAGGAAATGTGTCACTGTGTGGCGGGCTTTGAGCTCTCTTTTTCTCAAGCTTCCCTCAGTATGACAATCAGTCAACTTCCTGTTGTCTGTAAGATGTAGGACACTAGGCTATTGCTCCAGCATCAGGTCTACCTGCACGCTGCCATGCTCCCCTTCACAATCATAATGGACTGAACCTCTGCCACCCTCAAATTAAATGCTTTCTCTATGAGGGTTGCCGTGATCATGGTGTCTCTTCACAGAAATAGTATACCCTGACTAAGATAGGGCTAAAATAAATGAATAAATTTAATTAGTAAAAACATTATTTAATTAAAAAAATTGTGTGTGTATGGACGTTTTGCTGTCTGTACATCACATATGTGCCTGGTACCAAGAGAGGGCAGAAGCGAGCTCTGGATCCCCAGCAGGTACCCATCCACGAAAGCTTGTGTGGAGATCAGAGGGAACCCTTCAGCCCTCTATTCTCTCCTTTCATCTTGGGAATCTCTGGAATCAAACTCAGGCTGTAGGCCCAACAGCAAGTGCCTTTGTCTGCAGAGCCATCTTGTCAGCCCATTAACCAATATTACCGTATCACCGTTTTCCCCTTCAGGGTAATTAAACCATAGCCATCTACACCGTACCGCTATAGATCCTCGGATCACAGGCAGGCACAGGCTGATGGAACACGGTATCTATCTTATTACTTCAGAAAAGGGAAAGGAAAGTAAATGAATGGCCTCAGATACCTCAGATGGCTTTCTTCTGAACCCCAGAACACTTGCTAGTAACGAAAATGATCAAAATAAAGGACAGGGCTCAGAGCAAGGGGTTAATTGTTTCCCGCCAAGCTATTCAATAGAAAAGGAATAATTATCTTGGACCTAACGCTTCATCCCCATTAGATCCTTGTGTTTCACATCCCCTTAGGATTAGAGCCAGTGTTCCAAGGGAATAATTAAATCTGGGAAGAAATGGGGTCTGCAGGTGCCACGGAGTTTTTAAACAGGAACTCTCGGAGCTTGTGAGGACGCAGACAATAGAAACACTTCTCTCCGACTCGCCCACCCGAAGGACAGCTCAGTCCACAGGAGGTACCGGATCGAGTCTCAGCGAATGCAAAGGGACCCCAACTCTAAGCCTTCTGGAGTCAAAACTCGATTCTTCATACTTCAGAACATTTTTGGCTAACTTGATAAAAATTACTGTTATGCTTAGTATTCATATAAAAGCAGATTATACTCATGATAGAGGAAAAGATGAAACCCCTAAGGATTCATATCCTGAGAAATGTGTACAATCTATGGGAAGTCAACTTCAGAATGTTATTGGAAGATATGGAAGATGTGGGGGGAGGGGTGATGGAAGATTTTAATAAGTCAAAACCTAGCACACTTGTGAGTGAGTAAGAGCACATTAGAGTGTAAAGATAACAACTGTCTCCAAGAAAAATTATAGGCAACTCAATGCCAAATAAAATGCCTACAATTTAAAAAAAAAAAAAAAGCTAGGAAGAGCTGAAGAGGACCCAGGGCCAGTTCCCAGCATCCCGTGGCAGCTCACAACCGTCTGCAACTTCAGTTCCAGGAGATCTCACTTCTGGCCTCACTAGACATGTGCACAGTACACAGTGCACACACAGACATATATGAAGGCAAAACAGCCATACATAAAATTTTTAAATTAAACAAATTTCTTTGGTTTTCTCTTTTGTATGACTATAGGGGGGGTGTTGCTTTTGTTGTTTTGTTTTTGGTTGTGGTTTTTGTGTTGTTTTGTTTTTTTTTAGAGACAGGGTTTCTCTGTGTAGCTCTGACTGTTCTGTAGAACAGAACTCATGGAGATCCAGCAGCTTCTGCCTCCTGGGTGCTGGGATTAAAGATCTGTGCCACCACCATCTGGCCATCATAAAAGTTTTAAAAAAAGAATTCAAATGAAGGGTCACCAAGATGACTCAGTGGGTAAATGATGTAGGAGGGTCATCTGTCTATGTGTTACTTTCATTGGTCAATAATGAAACTGCCTTGGCCTTTTAATAGGCCAGCCCTTAGGTGGGTGGAGTAGACAGAACAGAATTCTGGGAGGAAGAAAGCAGAGTCAGGCAGACGCCATGCTTCTCCTACCCAAGACAGACGGTGGTTAGAATCTTCCCGGTAAGCCACCACTTCGTGGTGGTACACAGATTATTAGAAATGAGTTAATCAAGATGTAAGAGTTAGCCAGTAAGAGGCTAGAGCTAATGGGCCAGGTGGTGTTTAAATGAATACAATTTGTGTGTTGTTATTTCGGGTATAAAGCTAGCCGTGCTGAAGCTGGGCGGGATGAAAAGAAGGCCTGCTTGCCTCATCACTACAGGTAAAGAGTTTGCTACCAATACCAACAAACTGAGTTCGAGACTTAGGACCCACAGGATAGAGAAGAGCAACTCCCATAAATTGTCCTCTGACTTGAACCTACATCACTCTTTCCTGACAAAAGTAGATGACTAACAAACACAACTTTTAAAAAAAGAATTCAAACTAGGGGCTGGAGAGATGGCTCAGTGGTTGGGAGCACTGGCTGCTCTTCCAGAGGACCTGGGTTCAGTTCCCAGCACCTACATGGCAGTTCATAACTATCTGTAATTCCAGTTCTAAGAGATCTGACACCCTCATGTCAAAACACATAAAATGAATTTAAATAAAAATTTAAAAGTTCAAACTAATCCTGAATATCATTTGGGAAAAATGAATAAAGGGATACCATGTCACACTTTTTACATATTAATTAATTTTATTCATTTTGTATTTTAGTTTCCTTTTTTAGGTGTTTTGCTGGTTTACTGAGATGGAGCCTAACTATGTAGACCAAGCTCTGCCTCCCAAGAGCTGGAATTAAAGGCGTGTGACACCACTCCCCAACTTTATCCTCCTTTTTAAAATCTCTTGATTTGGGGACTGGAGACATGACTCAGAGGTTAAAAGCACTTGCTTCTCTCTCACAAGGCCCGGGTTCTGTTCCCAGAATCCACATGGCGGCTTAAAACAGTTTGAGAGTCTATATTTGGTGCCCTCCTCTGACCTCCATGGGGACCAAGCATGCACGAGGTGCACTTACACATATATCCAAGCAAAATGCTCATAGGCATACATTAAAAAACGCTAAACAACTATCTTAAAAAATAATAAAATCTGCTGGATGGTGGCGGCACACGCCTTTAATCCCAGCACTCGGGAGGCAGAGGCAGGCGGATCTCTGTGAGTTGGAGACCAGCCTGGTCTTCAAGAGATAGTTCCAGGACAGGCTCCAAAGCTACAGAGAAACCCTGTCTCAAAAAAACAAATTAATTAATTAATTATTAATTAAATCTACGGATTAGATATTTTCCCAAAAGTGTATTCACAGAGCTTTGCACTCCTCGTTTTTCAACACATACACAAACTCATCTTGTCAGCAGCCATCTGCCTTTCCATCCCAGTCCTAGTTAATACTAATCCACTTTTGTCTCCTTCAAGTTTGCCGTTTTAAAGATTTATTTTCTTTTTTTCTTTTTTTTTTTTTTTTTTGGATTTTCGGGACAGGGTTTCTCTGTAGCTTTTTGGTTCCTGTCCCGGAACTAGCTCTTGTAGACCAGGCTGGCCTCGAACTCACAGAGATACGCCTGCCTCTGCCTCCCGAGTGCTGGGATTAAAGGCGCGTGCTACCACCGCCCGGCTTATTTTCATTTTTTTTTTACTCATGGGTATATATAAGTTTATGAGTATAGAGACATATTCTTCCTGTGTGTATGCCGTGTGCGTGTATGCACACGGGAGACCAACAGATCGCTTGTGCTAGAGATACAGGCAGTTGTGAGGGAGCTGCTGAGTGTGGGCACTTGGAACCCGATTCTGGACGTCTATGAAAACAGCAAGCCCTCTTCCCCAGTAAGAGCCATCTCTCCAACCTTGCATTTACGTTTCTGAAGAGTTGAAGTCAGTTGTCTTACATAATTTATCACATTCTAGATTTTTCTGTCTTCCCTTGAGTTTTAAAAATTTGTCTCCAGGCTCCAAAGCCACAGAGAAACCCTGTCTCGAAAAACCAAAAAAAAAAAAAAAAATTTGTCTCTCGCCTGGCTGTGGTGGAGCACGCCTTTAATCCTACCACTTGGGAGGCAGAGGCAGAGGCAGAGGCAGAGAGAGATCTCTTTTTGAGGCCAGCCTGGTCTACAGAGTGAGTTCCAGGACAGCCAGTGATACACAGAAAAACTCTGTCTTGAAAGGGAGAGAGAGAGGGAGAGAGAGAGAGAGAGAGATTGGAAGTGTCTGTGAAAGACATGGGGGGGGGGGGGAAGCAGCGTGCCAGAAAAGCTCTTCCTTGTACCAGAGAACATGATTAAAGCCTCAATAAGGAGCGCACCAGGACCCCAGACCTACAATAGCAGCATCAGGATCCATTTAAATCTACAGCAAAGAATGTGCCGCACAGCCTTGAAGCTTTGCAGTCCTTTCCTAAGTTTCCGTTTCAGAACCTGAGCTTTCATTCTGCTTTGGTGGTTTCGTTTAAAGTGTGGCGATCTCTTCAACGCCCACATGTGAAACCTGGAGCTGTGTCCCCGCTTCCCTTTGAGAGCACATACATCCTCTTCCTACCTGCAGGAATGGAGCATCAGATCACACTGACCTCTCTCCCCCATAGGTCACTGATCTCAACTTCAACGTGTGTGTGGACTCCAGAGTTCAGTCAACCCTTTGAAGGCTTTCGCTATGGTAAGGCTGCTGTCCACCACCTCCCTGTGGGCAGGGAGTTCAGGCTTTACCTGCCGGTGGAATTGGAGATGTGCCAACATCTGTTAGCACAGAGACACTCCTCATGCAGGGCTGTTCTGGATGTCCTGTGTGGGGCAAGGACCCATGCTATTGAGCATCAAAGTGCCGCAAAGCTATGCTGGTGAGGTTTATTCATATTATGCCACCTTTTTTTTTTTTTAAAGAGTGGGGAATTGAACTCTGAGCACCACTGAGTGATCCCTCTCCTCAGCCCCAGTTAGCTCGTTAAAACTTCCTGAAAACTCTATGATGGAGGAAGGTCATTGGCTAATAAAGGCACTGCCCTGGCCCATTTTATTGGTTAGAGGATAGGTGGGAGGAGTAAACAGAACAAAATGCTGGGAGGAAGAGGAAGTGAGCTCAGAGACTCCACAGCTCTCTCGGGAGCAGACGCCTCAGAGAGAGACGCCATGCCCCGCTCCCGGGATGAAGCTCCGACCCAGGATGAACATAGGCTAGAATCTCCCCGGTAAGCGCACCTTGGGGTGCTACACACAGATGATTAGAAATGGGCTAAATTAATATGTGAGAATTAGCCTAGAAGAGAATGGGCCAAGCAGTGATTAAATGAATACAGTTTCCATGTAATTATTTCGGGCATAAGCTAGCCGAGCAGGAGGCTGGGGTGTTGGGGACGCAGCCCCACCGCGGCTGCCCTTATTACTACAACTCTACCTTTTCCAGGGAGTAAAACTGAGATAGAAGGAAGTTAGGTCTTCTGTTTCGCTCTTGTACATCGCTAGGGGCTGAGACACAGACAGCTTGGCGACTTACCAGAATCTACAGCAGATGAGGTGAGGAGACACGTGAAGACCCAAAACAGGGGAACCAAACCCACACCCACATAACTAAACAAAAGCACTGCCCGTGATACGTGTGTGGGTGGAACTGTCGCAGAGCCCGTGCAGTCAGAGAACAACTTGAGGGAGTCAGTTTTCCCCCTCAGCCAAGTGGGTCCTGGGTCTGAACTCATAAAGCTCGGCAGCAAGAGTCTTTACCTACTGAGTCCCCAGATCAGCTTCACAGATCTCCTTTCTTAATTGCATTGTCATAAAATTGCTGTTTTCTCTACAACCCTAGGGCAATGAGGGGTCACCACGATGCAAGTACCCAAATGATATGCCTCCGTGGGAAAGAGAATTTTCTACAAAAACACTTCCATCTCTTGTTTTCAATCCTACATCCCAGGTTTTGGACTATGGTTTACTGATTTCCCACATTAATTATTTTAACATTGTCCTCAGTGATATCTTTTGTCTCTCATTACCATAGAAATGAGACTGCCTCAATAACTGTCTTCCTTGAGGGCTGAAGAGATGGCTCAGAGGTTAAGAGAACTGACTGCTGTTCCAGAGGTCCTGAGTTCAATTCCCAGCAACCACATGATGGCTCACACCCATCTATAATGAGATCTGGTGCCCAGAACACTATATATGTAAAGTAAATAAATTTAAATAAATAAATAAATATTTGTCTTCCTTGAGTCAGGTGTGGTGACACATGCCTTTAATACCAGCACTTGGGGGTCAGAGGCAAGCCGATCTCTGAGTTCAAAGCACCCTGGTCTATAGAACAAGTTCCAGAACAGCCAGGATGGCACAAATAAACTCTGTCTCAGAAAGAAAAAATTGTCTTTCTTATCTGTCTCTTTCATCCAGGCTTTCTACATAAAATTCTCCATCAGCTCCAAATTATCTACTGAATTAAATCTGAGATCCTTGATCTTAGTTTCCAGTACCTTCTCTGCCCCCTCCACATCTGTTTTTTAAACACACACACATACACATCTGTTTTTAAATAATTCATTTTAAAATAATAAACTAGATGACTGTTAACTGAATTATCAACTATAAGTACAGAGGCCGCTATATAGAGGAGGATCAGTCTTTACATCCTAATTCCATACGGTTAAGCTCCTAGATGTAGCACTCTTAAGGTGGGGGTAGATAATAGTGTTAGCTTCCAAATTTATATCCTATCTTTTTGTTTTGTTTTTTGTTTTTTCAAGACAAGGTTTCTCTGTAGCTTTGGTTCCCGTCCTGGAACTAGCTCTTGTAGACCAGGTTGGCCTCGAACTCACAGAGATCCTCCTGCCTCTGCCTCCCGAGTACTGGGATTAAAGGCGTGCGCCACCACCGCCCGGTTTATATCCTATCTTGTACCATTACTAATATGCTAAACTCAGAGAGCCTCTCCCCTGTAAATTCTATAAATGTAAGGCATTTCCTTCGTTAGGGCAGTTGCTGAGGGCAACTTTCTTTCCTTGAGAGAGACCGGCAGAATTCCCGCCCAAAAAACTACAAAGCCCACAGGGCCATTCGGCCAGAACGCCTGCGCAGTAAGCACTTCTTCCTTCGTGTTCCTCGTTCCCGGGCAAGAACCGCCCCGCGACGCTGTGGCTTGCGCTGGAAGAAGCGGAAGAAGATGGCGCTCACCAGGTGGGTTGTTGATTTGGGTCCTCGATACGGAAGGGTCTGGAAGTACCCATCTTTTCCTTTTTTCTGCCCGGACTGTGCGGGCAGTGACCTGGCCTGGGGCGCAGTAGCACCTTGGCCGAGACCATGGTTAGAACTACTCGCTGGCTTCCTTGGCGACTAGGCCGCGACAAAGCCGGGGTCTTTCCTTAGCGGCTTCCCGGGTTGAGTTTGCCCTTTCCCCGGGGCCCAGAGCCCCGGCGTGGCCTCGCGCTGAAGAGCTCACGTGTGCTTCGCGTAAGCAGCGTGGTAGGTTGGCGAGCGCCCTGCGGACCCCAGTTGAGGCGGACGCGGGGCGCGGCGGAAAGCAGCGGCCGATTTATCCCTGCTGAGCAAAGCGCGCCGGTCTTGTGCGTGGCTTTCCAGCCACTTGTATGCTCTGGGCTTTGCCCTTTCCTTTCTTTTTCCGAAACAAAGATTTTGCAAAGAGCAAAAAGAGTTGGGGATGTCCCGGAACCGACCAAAAATTTTTTTAAATCGGCAACAGTAGGGGCTGCTGTTTGCTAAGTGCTCCGCTGCTCTGCGCTTTAACTTTGGACCTTAGAATTTCTTTTGTACATAGAACCACCTCCGACTTTTGCTGTTCTTGGTTGCCTTGGTTACCGTATGTAAAGTGCTCCCATCTTTTAAGAAAAAGATACTAAGTGGGAAATTTCCCAAAAGTTATATAACTCCTAGTTGCTCCGAGTGGAAAAACTTTCCATGCGAACTCAGCAGGAAAAGTCTTATTGGGTGTTAAGCAAGTATTCATTTTTGGATGTTGTCTTTCACCTGTTTAACCCACTGCTCATATATGTCCTCGCTTGTAACAGTCGGAGTCCTAAAAGTGTTTTGGTCACGGGAATTACTGTTTGTTGTCCTGGTTTGTCCTCGAGGTTGTATATATAGAACGAAATGTATTTTTTTGCCATCGGGAAGATGGATAAGTGATACGCAGATGAAAACAGTGCCGGCAGGAGGGACTGTGAATTCCAAGGCCAACCTGGTCTGTGATGCTGGTTTAAGTTCAGAAAGAAAACAAAAACAGCTAACCTACCCACTTAACACATCTGGTAAAAAGCTATCAGATGAGAATTTGTCTAGACCAGATTGGCCTGTAGGTGTCTATAGGGATTGTTTTTCTAGCTAAGACATGCAGGACCAACCAAACCACTATGGGTAGCACCATCCTCTACACGAGTGGTCCTGAACCGTTAAAGCCAGATGAGCATAAGCCAGTCTGCCAGCCAGCAAGCAGTTCATATGGTGCCCTGCCTGCCTGCCTGACAGACCGCCTGTCTTCCTCCCTCCCTCCCTGCTTACCTCTCTGTAAGAAAGCAAGTCTCTCTTGCTTTGATTGGTGAGTGAAATCTCGCTGCCTTTGAGTTCCTGTCTTAACAATTCCTTGGTAAGTTGTGACTTGGAATTGTAAACCAAATAAGCCCCTCCTCCTTTAATTTTTTTTTTGGCCAGAGAATTTTAATAACCACAACAGAAATGAAATTAGAACCAACAGAAAATGCTTATTTGTGTAGTATTAGCCTTAGTACAAAAAAAAAAAATGAGTGAGTCATGCAGCCTGTAAATGTTATAGGTAGCAGACATTTGAGGGTTCTTCAGGCCCTGTGGTAGGGATTGGTAGGGTTACGAGGGGAAAAGTGGGATTTGAAATGAATGTACTCAAGAACAGCGCCAGGATATGGTGTGTGTTGTGTGCTTAATGATATGAAGTCTCAAAATGGACAAGCTTGGGGACTACAGAGCTTTCAGTTGGCGTTCATTAGTATGTTTTTAAAATGTCCTTTTTAAAAACTAGCAAGTGTGGGCTGGAGAAACAGCTCGGTGGTTAAGAGCACTGCCTGCTCTTGCGGAGGACCTGGTTCAGGTCCCAGTAACCTCATAGTGGCTCACAACCATCTGTAACTATAGGTTAGGATCTGACTCTCTCTCAGTCTCTGGAGGCACTAGGCATGTATGTGGTGTGTAGACATACATACATACATGCAGGCAAAGCACTCATACACATGAAAATGATGTAAACCTATATTTTTAAAAAATTATGAACAAACGAATATGTTGGGATTTTTGTCTGTTTTAATGGGGTTTTGTTTGCTTGTTTAGTTTCATGAACTCTCCTTAAAATAAATCTAACCCAAGTGGGGTAAGGAGAGGGTGTTAGGTCCCAGAAGCAGCATCTGTAGAGATCAGCCACGTCTTATCCCTTCACTCACTGCTTAGCTCAGAGTCTTCTCCCCTGCAAGTTTATTAATGTAAGGTATTGCTCAGTTCTGCTGGCTGCTGTGGCTCCACCATATTTCAGCAACTTCTGCTGCCAGGGGCCACCAGAATCCACCGCAGCACATCTCTATACTGAACCTGAAGAGAATATCTAATACTTAGAACAGTAGGCCGGGCGATGGTGGCGCACACCTTTAATCCCAGCACTCGGGAGGCAGAGGCAGGCAGATTTCTGTAAGTTTGAGGCTAGCCTGGTCTACATAGCTAGTTCGAGGACAGCCAGGGCTGTTACACAGAGAAACCCCAGTTTGTAGCCAGTGAAACAAAAGTACTGGTGACCAAGTCTTAGGCTTGTCATTGGAAACAGGCAGTTTTGTGGGATTGAGTTCTCAATCTCTGGGATCTGAATCAAATTAAGAAGTGCCTAGCTAGTCATTCAAAGCATCACTTGTTTGCTTGGCGAATGAGAAAAGAACTTCACGTGCCTAGTGTCATGTGCTTGTTGATTATTTGGTGAGGTGGTAAGGTAAGCTTCCTGTGCCCTATACCTTCTGTCCTCACAGAGCTTACTTACATTAGGAGAGTTACGTGAGAGAAAAAAACAAGCAACAATGCATTCAGATCATATGACAAGGTTAAGGCATTAGAATGAAGCTTACACGTTTGGGGTACAGGGCCAACAGGAGATGTCTTAGTGAATAAAAGCACCCGCCAAGCTTGAAGATAGGAGTTCCATCCATGAAACCCACATGGTGGAAAGAGAACTGACTCCCACAAGTTGTCCTGTCGAGGTGCCATGGCATACATACACACACCCCCGCCCCGTCCCTACACAAACTAAATAAAAATGTAATTTTTGCTAAGTGTGGTGGTACATACCTTTAATCCTAGCACTCTGGGGTAGAGACAAGCAGATCTCTTGCATTTGGGGTCAGCCTGGTCTACATAGTGAGACCCTATCTCATAAAATTAAAAGATGAAAGGAAAAAATGTTAAAATTTGTAGAATAGTAGCTATTTTGATTTGGACAGGGTAGTTCAAAAATATCTCTAGTAATTGAGTAGAGACGTGCGTACTAAGTAAGGTGCAGACTGCTCGAAGACCAAGGGGAGAATGTTCTATGGAAGCATTCTGAAGGGGCTGGGGAGGTGGCTCAGCTGGCAAAGCACTCGTCTGCCACACGTTCTCGACAATCTCGTTCAAAGCCAGGACTTAAAGTTCAAAAGAGAACCAGCCACACACTCACAGTAGGGAAGCGTGAAACATTCCGGATAAGTCACTTTACTGTTTTATGGCAAAGGGAATAACAAAAGTAGAGGTTTTGAGATGGCTTGTGTAAATAAAGGCAAGGATGTTAGACGGTGAAAGCAAAGGGCAGAGCAATCTCTTGTGGGCATTGAAGGAATCTGTGTTACCAGACGAGGCCTGGACAGTGGGGGACAAAAGAAGCAGAAGGTGTGGTCCTGTCCTCAGGTTGCTCAGTCTGGTAAGAGGATGAGTAATTGACTAGATGTTTGCAGTACAGATAGATAGGTGGTGTACACATGGCCTAGAGAACATTAAGTACAGATGGCCAACCCACGCTGGGGGGTTCAGGATAGCACCAAACAGTCGAACATCTGTGGAACAAACAGTGGCACTGCTGACTGCTCTGTGGATGTTTTCATGTAATACCTACGAAGTAGATCTCTAACCTTTTAAGATGGGGACAGTGGTTCAGAGCAGGTAACTTCTTGTGTTTTTAAGTTGCATGGGTGGGTTTTAAACTTGTAAAGTCTCCAGTCTGGATTTGAGTGTACTGATGTATGCTGTCACAGCTCTGCCCCTTTCCTTATCCCCTCCTGTTTCTGTAGTTTGTATTTGCATGTGTGTGATTGTCTTTCCTTGGAAGACTACATAAATCTTTCTGAGTATGTATTCTCAGTGTCTACTTAAAATGTATCTTGCACCAAGTCATCAGTGTGTAATTTTTGAATAAATAATTAAGCTTTCCTGCTTATTCAAGTATGTTTATTAGCCAGAAATTAACAAAGAACTTGACTTCTGTCTTTCCTTAAAAATATCTATTTACCTACTGATAATCTTTTTTTTTTTTTGTACTTTGGATAAGCTTTGTAATGTTTACAATACAAGAAGTTTAGGAAGAATTTAGTAAGAAGGATGCTTTGACTAAATAGTAAGTAGCTACATGTTCAGGATTCTACTGTTTGAACAGTTTTTGAGTTGGGAGAGGGGTAAAGAGAATATGGCCAGGATACAGCTTTTGTGCAGCCCTGATAGTTCATGCCTTTAATCCCAGCATTGGGGAGGCAGTGGGATCTATACAGTAAGACCCTGTCTTCCCCATTCCCCCCCCCCAAAAAAAAAGCACAGTAGTGTTACCATTTATCTATAAACTCAGAACTTTAGAGGCTGAGGCCGGAGGGTGGCAAGTTCAAGACCATCCTGGGCTACCTAACTAGACCTTGTTAAAACAAAAATCAAGAAGGATTTTTAGGAGACAGTGCACTGGAGGTTGGCTTCTGTGTAAAGTATGGAAGTACAGAATTCGGTATCTCGTCACTTGTGTAAAAGTACCTGTTAGTTTTTAAATCTGGACGACTGTTTGCCCTTGGCACAGTCAAGGGGTTTTCATTGTGAGTATTGAATGCCTCTATAAATCATTGAAAAATTTGTTGACTGCGCAAAGAAAAATTGTAATAAATGTGTTTTGTTTTTAATTCTGTACTTGGTATTTAATCCTTATCCCCTGTAGCTTTTTACCTGCGCCCACTCAGCTATCTCAGGACCAACTTGAAGCTGAAGAAAGAGCAAGATCTCAGAGATCGCGGCAGACCTCTTTGGTCTCTTCACGAAGGGAGCCTCCCCCGTACGGGTACCGGAAAGGCTGGATTCCGCGCTTGTTAGAGGTAAATCGGGCTGAAATTTATTATCGAGCACTTATAAAATAGATGTAAACCCCGGAGGAGGATTGCTAGCAGCAGTGCGGCAGAAATAATGGTGGTAAGTTCTGGAAGCATGTTCTTCCTCCCAAGACTTTACTCTTGCTTATCGTCACGGTTTGTGATCAGCGGAGAATCACTGCTTTTGCTTCGTATTGTGCAGAACTATTGAACTTGCACAAAAGGAACTAGCGTACTTTTTTTTTAGATGTAGGCCTTCCAGCCCATGAACAACAATGGGAAGGTAAGATCGAATGGAAGGAGCAGGCAACAGCACTCACTGCACAAACCTGACAATTTCAGTTCAATTCCCAGAACCCACAGTGGAAAGAAAAACCTGTCCCGGAAACTTTTACAAGCACTGTGACATGTGACTATGCTCCGTTCATCTCTCTTTCTGTCACATATACACAGATACATACTAATAATAATAAATAAAAATTTGAACTCTTTGTAAGGGGCAGAATCAGGGTTTTGTGTTTGAGTTGTGTCCACTCTCGCCCCACCTCCAACAGTGGGAATAACTTTGTTTCAGGGAACAACCCAGTGGGGTCTCCTGTGCTGGTGTATTTCCTCTGTGTTAGCACATGCCTGGTCATGATATGACATACTTTTCTAGGAGTATAAGCAAAGAATGATTTGGAATGGTCGTACTGCTGATTTGTCTCCAAAGAACAAATTTCCTTGATAGAGGCAGGAGAATCTCGAGTTCAGCCTGTTCTACACAGGGAGTTTCAGGGCGGCCGGGCTACACAGAAACTGTCTGAAAAACAAAACACTGCTTAACATCTTCCCCGAAGCTGTTTGCACTGTGTCTCTCCATGTTTGCCATGCCTCTGCCCACCCTGTCAAGTCTAGAAAATGAACACCTAGTAAGACCCTCCCTGCCTTGCTCCAACATAGCCCTGGGTTTCTGTGGGATTTTCCTTGTTGTTTCTGTTGTTTGGGGGTTTGTTTTGTTTGTTTCTATTTTCAGCTGGTCTTTATGAATTCTGCTATTGAAGGCTAGCCTTGCTGTTGTTAGTAAAGGATTTTGTTGTTGGTTTTGTCCTCTCTGGAATTGGTGAGATGCACACTAAGATAGTTTTCCAAGAGACTAGAATACCTTCCTTCCTGTCTGGAGCCGGACAGTGGTGGCTTGCCTGGTAGAATTTTAGCTACTGCCCCTTCTGAGAGGTTATAGATGTGCTTTGGGGGGCCTTCTTTCCCCGGTTTACAGAGTGGGGAGAGCAGACATTGTTTCCACACATGGGAGCCTTTGGGTGTTATGACATCTGGTGGCTGTTGGCTTTGATAGTCTTAATTGATTATCAAAGGTTTCATATGTCCTGGTGCATCAGAGCAGTTCATTTGGAAATGAAACTGAACCGGCCAGCTAATCTGAAAATGCCGGGGATGCTTCGAGGGGAGTGACTGTTCTGGGAAGAAGGCATTTTGTTCTAGCTTTCAGAGCAAAAGCTGTGATTTTTCTGCCAGGCTTAATGACCACATAATGCTAGAGCTACAGTTCTGAAGTGCTGATTATAGTTGAAGAACTCCAACAAATCTGAGCATGTGTCAAATTGATGGTCTGGGTACAGGAAGCACTTTTCTTAGGAAGACTTTATTTCTGCCTAACTTACAAGAAAATATCTCTTCTCACTTTATTCTATTGGTTTTCAAAAATTTCAACCCTCTCCAGGCATATTGTGCCTCGGAATTCACATCGAAGATCTAATGAAATAGCATGTGAGAAAAAATCTTACAAAAGTGAAT
The DNA here is from genome assembly GCF_018167655.1 of Microtus oregoni. Classification (NCBI taxonomy): domain Eukaryota; kingdom Metazoa; phylum Chordata; class Mammalia; order Rodentia; family Cricetidae; genus Microtus; species Microtus oregoni. The sequence goes on from NW_024543068.1 coordinate 10,054,033, forward strand.
TTATTTTTGAATAAATACTCTCTTATCAATGAATTTCAGTGTTTTTGCTAACATTCTTGGTAAGATGCGTTGAGTATACCTTATGTAATATACTTAGGACCAAAAGTAGTTCAAGTTTCAGGGGTTTGTTGTTGGTTTTGGGGTTTGGGGGGGGGTATTTACTGATTTAAAACAATTGGGGCAGCCGGACTTGGTGGTCTATGCCTTTAAGCCCAGCATTTGGTAGGTAGAGGATCTCTATGAGTTAGAAGCCAGTCAAGTCTACATAGTGAAACCCTTTCCTGAGGGGGATTAATTTCTAAAACAATGTGGAGCAGGGGGATATGTCATTGCTCAGAAATTGTTGATTTTTGTTTCTTTTTCTTGTTGTTTTAACTAAAAGAAATGTATTTCAAAAGACGAAACTTGTCTATACCTGGTGAGATTGACTCTGTGGGTAAGGGCACTTGCTCTGTGAGCATGAGGAAGTAAATTTGAATCCCTCAGCACTCACATACAGAGCTGTCATCCCAGAATTTGGGAGACAGAGGCAGGTGGATTCCAAGAGCTTCCAGCCAGCCTAGCAGAAAGAGAGTTTCTGGGGCCAGTGAGAGGCCCCGTCTCAGGGCAATAGTGTGCAGAGTGGTAGAAGTAGACACCTAGTAGCCTATTCTGGCCTCTGTGCACATGGACGCATGCCCTGCACACTGGAGTGTACATCACAGAGTCCAGTTTTCTGGGTCTGCATTCTGCATATGTGCTAGCTATGAGATCTTGAGGAGTCGTTTTTATGAAGACGGTCTCACTGTGTAGCTCTGGCTAGCCTAAAACTTGTTGGTCTCAAACTCGCAGATACCCTCCCACCTCTGCCTCCCGAGGGCTGGGATTAAAGGGGTGTCCCACCTCCCAGTACAGTTACTATTTGTGAACCTGCTCAAGTGTAAGTTAGACTTAATCTACAGAGGCTTTTAGAAATGCTCAACATAGACAAATTATCGGCAGAACACTTGTAGTTCTCATTGTTTGAACGATATGTAATCACTGTTAGCGATGTGAGCCTGGCTGGAGGCGTATGTGTCATCCCAGTTGAAATAGGATCACTTTTGCTCAGGAGTTGAGGGTCATCCTAGCCAGCCTAGCAGAACTGGCTTTCTAAAACTCACCTTCTATGGTCCATAAGTTTCATTCCTCAAATTGGTAAGATAAGGACCTCAAAGCAGCTGGTTCAGGCGGGCTAGGGTTTTGTAAACCCAATGGCCATTAAAGCTATCCCAAGCCGGTGACTTTGGTTTCTTGTCTCATGGATTCAAGATGAAATCCACAGACCATAGAGGGTGAGTTTAGAAGTATTTATTGTAGAGCTCTGAGAGAAGGCAGAACTAGCTGCTGAGTAGGAGGGGTCTTGTAGCTAATAAGGCTTTATTATTGGATGGAGGTGTGAGCTGGTCAGTCCAGTTTCCACCCCAACATGTCCAGAGTGTGGTTTCCAAGAAAGGAGCTCTCCGTTAGGGAAGGGAGCAGAAGTAAGGAACAACCTGACTTCTCTTCCCTTAGGGAAGGGAGCAGAAGTAAGGAACAACCTGACTTCTCTTCTAGCACCTTTGGCCTCTGGCAAGGATGAAGTTGCTGACAGGCCAGGGACTTTCCAACTTTTAGTCACAAGAAAAAGAAAACTTGACTTTGCGGGTTCTTTTGGGTTTTGGGGTCCCCCCCAAAAAAAGTCATGGCCAAATTCTATACCCTGATGTTACCACAAGGACGTGGCTAGGGTCAATCCAAAAGAAAAACATGGTACCTCATTCTGGGTCCTTTCTGTCTTATTTATCTCATATAGCAGTGAATAAATCACATGTTAACAGAATCTGATTCTAAGAGCATTTCTTGGCATTTCTCCTAGGTTTAGCTCCACCTGATGCTGTATGTATATTACTGTGTATAATACTAAAACTAGTCTTTGGTTTATACTAAAATTTTTGTTATTTTATTCTAGCCTCTTAACATAAAATGCATATTCCTTGAGACAGGGTAGACGGCCCCTCCGTGGCTTATTTGTCCAAGTAACCTTAGCATCATTTCCTCTGTCCTCCAAAAGTGAATAGTCTACACTGTATTACCTGGAGAGTTAAGACCACTTGGTGCCTTTGTAAGACGACCCAATTCAGTTTCCTGCACCCCTTCAGGGTGCTCACAACTCCATGTAACTAACTCTAGCTTGGAGAATCTGACCCCCTCTTCTAGCCTCTGCTGGCACCTGCACACACGTCACAGACAGACAGACAGACACACACACACACCCCTTACTAAAAAAGAAAAAGAAAATGCTTCCCTCAGATCTCCGTTTGTTTTCTCATCACAGAGGCTTTCCCTTGTGTGATTTCTTTACACCGGCTGTCACACATAGCCACTCTACTGAAAGTACAGACCTCTTCCCAGGACCTGTCCAGTCTTCACGGTGTTTGTGTCCATCCCTTTGCCCGCTAGCTAAACTTAAACTGCACTGAGATACAAAGCTTGGCTCTGCTCACCGCTGTCCCTCTGACCTAGCAGACTCCATAGCTTGAATGAATTGCTGCTTACTACTAAATAGTCTTTTCACTTCTTCTCTCGTAATATACAGGATTTTGGAGATGGAGGTGCTTTCCCAGAAATCCATGTGGCCCAGTATCCCCTGGATATGGGGCGAAAGAAAAAAATGTCGAATGCACTGGCCATACAGGTGGATCCTGAAGGGAAAATCAAATACGATGCTATCGCTCGACAGGGGCAGTCCAAAGACAAGGTAATCTCTCACTGGCTTTGTTTATTTGCTTTGTTCTTGTTGATAAATATTTTGTGAAGTTTTAATACATTTTGTAGAAATGATAAATCACTTGCCATTTTGGGTTATGTTCAAATAGTGGTGAAGCTGGAGCTGGAGTGATGGCTCGGTGATTAAGAACACTTGTTCTTGTAGAGGACCTGAGTTCAATTCCCAGCACATGAAACTCTAGTTCCAGGGGTTCTGATGCCCTCTTCTGAACTCCAAGGCACCATGCATGCACCTGATGCACATACATATATGGGCAAAACATTCATAATCACATAAATAAATCTTAAAAGACAGCAGTGAAGTTGGGGTCTGATGGTAGTTAGTGTGCTCAGGGCCTGGGTTTGAGTCCAGCAGCAAAATAAAATCACTATAAAACATACTTCGATTAACTTTGTAACCAAAGTGACATTGTGCCTTGAAATTGTGCACAGATTGGTAATAGCTGCTCTTCCCTTTAGAACAGTCCACCATGCATAGCCCAGGCTGGCCTTAAACTTGGATCTTCTGCTTTCGCCCTCCCAGTTCTGTAGGCTGCACCCAGCAGTGATAGTTTTCCTATTTAGGTTTTGTTTGTTTTTATATTTCAGAAAATTATCTTTTATCCCAAAAGTGCCACCAAACTTGCAAAGTCAAAATCCCATAAGACTTGTAAGAAAAATCAGCTTTGTTTTTGGCCTTGTAAGGGATGGTACCTGAGGCCTCATGCATGCTAGGCAAGTGTTGTGTACTGAACTGTGCCTCTAGCCCCAAGTCAGCTATTACTTTTGTCTGTATACAGAATCCCCTCCATATGCCTGAGGAATATTTACACAGATGCTTGATTACTTTTCTTTTTGTGGGTGGAACTAACGATACAACCCAGAATGTTTGTGTGTATGCCAAGTCTAGGCTTCACCACTAAGCTATAGCCCCAATTGTTTTGTTTTGTTTTTTGAGACAGGGTTTTTTGTGTAACAGCTCTGGCTGTCCTGGAACTCACTGTAGACCAGACTGGCCTCAGGCTTTACAGAAATCCACCTGCTCCTGCCTCCTAAGTGCTGGGATTAGGGTGTGTGCCACTGAAGCGTTAGCCCAGTTAAACAAAAAATCGGGAGTCAAATATCGGGGTAAGAACCTGAAAGATGAGAGAAGCAGGGAGCAGCCTCTAGTCCTACCTCTCAGCTCTGCCTTACTACTTGCTGTCTCCTCTCTGTCTATAGTCTCCCAACCTCTACAGTCAGCTAGTGGCTAATTCCACCCTCTGACTCCAGGCAAGCTTTATTTGTCAGAGCAATCTTGCCACAAAACTGGCCACCACCACCACTTTCTTATTTAAATAGTTCATCTGGATATCACACAGACTCATGCTACCCAAATTTAGTATCTTAAAAGGTAATCCCAAAACCCAAAATAAAGTTTAAAACAGTGTCATCATAATGTGGCTACACTCATCTGAGGAACTGTTTTGGAGTCCTCGCTTTGTTCTGTTTCTTTTGTAAGTAGTACTTGAGAGGAACAGATTGCCTTGGGATTGATGACTTTCTTCAGTGCCTCTTTCACCTCTCCTGGACTCCAGTTTGACCCTCTAAAGCAGTGCTTCTCAACCTGTGGGTCACGACACCTTTGGAGTCGGATATCAGATTTCCTGCCTATCAGATATTTATAGTACGATTCATAACAGTAGCAACATTGCAGTTATAGAGTAGCAGTGAAATGGTGTTGCACACCTTTGATCCCAGCAGTCAGGAGGCAGAGGCAGGCGGATCTCTGAGTTCAAGGCCAGCCTGCTCTACTGAGTGAGTTCCAGGACAGCCAGGGCTGCACAGAGAAACCCTCTCTCTAGAAACCAAAAAAGGAAAGAATGTAAATAACTTTATGGTTGGGGGTTTCCGCACCATGAGGAACTGTATTAAAGGGTCTCGGTGTCAGGAGGGTTGAGAACCACTGCTGTAAAGTCACACCTGTCGTCCATCGTTCCTCCATTGGGGCTACTGGGCTTTAGAAAAATACAGTCATTCAAATTTTTATCCCATTGTACACTTGTTCCTGTCTACCCTGTCCGGTTGGGAGCATCTGAGTACAGGGATGAAGAAAATGCCCTCTGTTGTTCCTGTGCTTGTCTTTTCCTGTGTCACCTCACTGGGGCACTAGGCATTTTGTCTTTCGCCTGTTTTGTTCTCCCAGGTTACTTGTGGTTGGCATTTGAGTATACTTGCTTTTCTTGTCTTTTAAAAGAAAATATCCCGTCTTCCAAGCTCCCTCTAGATATCACTAAACCTCTCTCTTCTTTTCTCTGCACTGTCCTCGGTCCCTGCCAGTGCTCATGCTCCAGTTCTCTGCTGCGCTCCCTTCCCACATCAGCTCAGCGCTCATCTCAGCTGGTTGGCCAGGTGGCTCCGTTCCATAGGAGCACATTCTCTGTGTTCTAATATGATTTGTTTCTGTGGCTGCCCTTGGCCCCTCACAGGCTGTCGATTGTTAAAAATCTGTGTCCTGTTCAGTTTTCTTTGCCCTTTTATATTACTGTGTAGAAGATGCATCTATCTAGAGTTTGTTATATAATACTTAATCAAATCCAAATCTCAATGCATAATTTGTAAAGGGGGATGAGAAGGCTGAGGACTGACCCCAGGGCTTGTGCTTACTAAGCCCTCTACCACTGAGCTATATCCCAGACATATACCTGATTATATGCTTGAATTCCATCAATGTCTTCCTGATCACCTCTGCCAAAAGCCTGGAAGTTGTGTTCCTTGTTTTATATACACACATATCTAATACATATATATTTGTTATGCAGGTAGAACTGGGCACAGTGGTGCACACATGTCGTGCCGGCAGTTGTAAGGGTAAGACGGGAGAGTTACAGGAGAGGTCGGTGTCTCTGTTAAAAAGAAAGAAAAAAAATTGGAATTTGAGGCTGACACAGTGGCTCAGCAGGTCAAGGCACTTGCTGCCAGGCCTGACACCTCACAGGGAGAGAATCAAGTCCTGAAAGTTGTGCTCCGACCTTCACGTGCATGCCATGGTACATGTGCACCCACAAACATGCACATAAAGTAAATAAAATAGAAATATATACTTTATAGGTAGTCTATTCTGATGGTAGAAGAAACCTGTGGAGAGCCACGTGTGCTGATGCATGTCTTTAATCCTGGCAGAAGCAGGCAGATCTCTTGAGTTCAAGGCCAACTGGAGCTACATAGAGAGATCCTGTCTCAAAAAACAAAACAACAAAAAGACACCTGGTCTCCCTTGCTTTTTCTGGTATCTTATTTGCCAGGGGTAGCAGCTTTAACTGCAGTGATATATGTCTTTCTAGATTCTGTTATGGATTAAATTGTTAAAACTGAACTGTGCAGCGGAGCCTTCGATAGCTCAGTTGGTAGAGCGGAGGACTGTAAAACTGAACTGTAGAACTTGGGGTTTCAGTATGTGGCCAAAGAAGGTTTCCAAAACATCATCCTTTGCATAATAAAGGCCTTTTTTTATACTGAAGCCACTAAAGCTGAACCCAGAGCTGGTCATTTAGAAAGATAACTCTTAGGTCCATACAACACTTTTGGTTTTTGCTTTGTCTTGTTTTTAAGCTAAAAGTGGATGGATTACTCTAGAATTCATTGAATGACTTAGCTTTGGTTGAGTGGCTGTCATCCATTGACCTCCTAATGGGGTGCTTCTTGATAGTTCAGAACTGTCTGGAAAATTGCACTATGTGTAGCGTGGCTGGTGCTACCTGTTGGATGCCAGCAGTGCCCTGGCTACCACTGTGGTCTGAACCAGAACATCCTGCTCATGTACAGAGCCTTTGGAGGGAAGCCAAAGGAGCAATAGTTCCTTCCCTGCTTAGAAAACTGTGGGCTTTCTGTTGTAGGAGAAAGAGATTACTTTCTGTACAAAATGAATTGCTAAAATTAATCATCATTCAGGAGACTGGTGTAAAGAGACCAAGAATGAAAACAGTCTGTTTGATTTTGAGTTTGTATTGTAGTATAGCATAGGTTTCCGATTTATTCTAGAGGAAACTAGTAGTTTTTGGAACAAGGGAGTGCTCATTGAAATATTAATAGTGAAAGAGCAAGGCCATAAATGTTAGTGGTAGGTAGAAGAAGGGAAAAAAGACTTCATGTTTGAGGAAAGTCTACATGTAAAAGTACAATGCATAAGACATTGATAAGGAAAGAAAAGAGACATTCAAAGGGCTGAAACATTTCTTGGGCTACACTTCGATAGATGGTGGCGCACGCTTTTAATCCCAGCACATGGGAAGCAGAGACAGGTGGATCTCCCTGAGTTTGAGGCCAACCTGGTCTACAGAATGCGTTCCAGGATAGGGTCCAAAGCTACAGAGAAACCCTGTCTCAAAAATCAAAGGGAAGGAAGGAAGGAAGGAAGGAAGGAAGGAAGGAAGGAAGGAAGGGGAAGGAAAGGAAGGAAGGAAGGGAAGGGAAGGAAGGGAAGGGAGGACGAGCTTTATAGACTATAGACTTTGGTGATGTCTTAAGAGCCCTGGCGTGTATAGTTTTCATTCTGAAACTTTTGTGGAAAACATACCATGTATGATAGTACCTAAAGGGATGCCGTTAACCTCTTCCCAAACTCCAGCAGCTTCAAATGACCCTGTGACAAATCCCATGTTGTTAACTGTTTATGCTTGCAGATGACTTGGGGGATATGTCTAGCGGCTCACCTTTGTCAGTCGTGTTCTTGTCAGTAGAGTAATCAGATGACATGCTGCTTTCTCTTAATGTTTTTAAGATGCTTTTATTTTTATATGCATGAGCATCTTGCCTGTTTGTGTATATGTATACCACATGTGTGTCTGGTGCCTGTAGAGGCCGGAAGAGGGTGCTACCCTGCCTGGCCTTGCTTTTCTCTTGATGATTATAGCTGTTTATGTTCCTGCCTTCAAGGTTATACTGTAGTTTTCAGATGATTCCTCCCAGCCTTATTGTTTACTATGATATGTTGAGTTTCTTCAGCATGTTTGGTTTTCAGGCTGTAAACTGTGGGAGTTTATAGTTAATTACCACAAAGGAATCTTGCTCCTGAGGTGTCTTTCACCCTGACTTGTAAGATGCTAGAATCTTACTGATGCTCGTTTAAAGCATTATTAACTTTAGAATACCCAAATAAGAAGCAGCAAATGGCTCTTATGTGCTAAATTAGTGTTGAGACTATATTGAACATACATGACTACTGGGGAGCCATTTACTCAGAATCTCCCTGAAATGTCTGCTGTGGAAAACTGGGTAAGTCATTGTCTTCTCTACAGTATTAGTTTTCAGTTGGTGGAGATAGAGATTTTTCAACCCTGAAAAGAAATAAGACTTTTGAGGTTATTTACTCATGTACTGAGCCTTACTCTTCTCATTATTGTGTGTCCCTTATAAAATTAACACTCATAAAAAGACAGTCATTGATGGCTCACTTAGGTACCTGTGGTTACACCTGTGCTATATTCCCATTCCTTCTTCTCATTCTTTAAATAGCAATTTAGACATTTCAGTCTATAGCATTGTATAGAAGTTCTGAGCCAGGCACTAATGACACACTGGTGGTCCCAACTTATTGGAGGATGGATCAGGAGGACCCCTTAGTATGGTAGTTTGGGATCTGCGTGGACACCATGCCCTGTTGTAGCACGGATAATTAAAAAACCAGAGTCAGATATTGGGGTTCAACCCGAAAACCAGAAAATCAAAGCACCCAAACCACTACCAAGGCTGGGTGACCGCAGACTAAGCCTCTCCTCCCATTTTGTATTCCCTCTAGTGCTGGGGTTGAAGGTATATAACTCCATAGTACTGGGATTAAAGGTGTGAGATACCACTGCCTGGATTTGTTTCTGCATTGATCTGCATTGTGGCCTTGAATTCACAGAGATTCATCTCCCAAATCCTGTGATTAAAGGTGTGTGTCACCACTGCCTAACCTCTAGTGGCTTAGCTTTGCCCTTCTGATCTTTAGGCAAGCTTTATTTATTAAAACATAAAGAAAATGTCACTGTACCCTGTTTTCTGTCTCTCCTTCTCCACCATTTTCCATATGAATAAGGCACTCTAACATACATTTATCCCTTCATTAATGCAGAAAGTATTAACGGAAAGTCTTCTGTAGACCAGGTATTATTTGCAGGCATCAGAAATCCATTAGTGAGTCATTCCCTTTGGTAACAAGATATGATTTTACAAACCTTGTAGGTGGGTATGAAGTTTAAATTCGTCTGAATCACACGTGTGCATGCAGAACCACACAATATCAAATAATAAGAACTCAGTAAATACAAGCTGTGGTCATTATTTTCACTGGGAAGGGAGCTTCAGTTGAGTAATTGTCTAAATCAAGTTGGCCTGTGGGTATGTCTGTAGGAGATTGTCTTGATAATTGATAATGCAGCCTATTGTAGACACCACCATCCCCTAGGCACAGGGGTTCCTGCATCATGTGAGTCAGGCGAAAGCCGCAGAGATTCACCCATTTCTCTCTGCTCTTGACTGGATATAATGTGACTAGCTGCTTGAGTTCCTGCCTTGACTTCTCTCAAGAACTCTGAACTTGGAATTGTAAGCCAAATAAACTCTTTCCTTCCTGAGTTTCTTTTGGCCAGCCTGTCACAGAGACAAAAATAAAACTAGATCACTTGTATAAATATATTTTTGTTTTTCTCTTACTCTTGTAGAAGAAAATATTCTGTTTTTTTTTTTCTTTTCATTATGTTCACTTTCCTAGTTTGTGAATAGAATTGATTCCAGAAAACAGAAACATTATGAATAGGATGAGGTCAATGGAATTTTCTAGGCCCAGTGAATTTGGAAATTATTTATTAACCCGACTTAAATTCTGATGAGTTTTTAATCCAAGATAATGGTGCTATAGGCAATTTATATCATCATTAATTTCAAGTCCGAGTGAGCCTCAAAAATAGAGATCACTGATGCATAAGATGTTGGTAGAATGTATTTGGAAACTGACTTGATTAGAAGATTTCAAATAATTTAAATGCATGGGGTCAACGGAAAGTGATCAGCTTGGAGCCGTGGCAGCAATTTGTGTACATATTTTAAGCTTCTTTAGCTTAAAGTTTGGGCGACAACTGAGTATTCTAGATGTGTAAATATGCTGAAAGGACATGTTGACATCTAGAGTGACTTAATGAGGTTGCTTCTCTCCTGTGTTCTAATCTGCTTGTGTTTGAACACTTTAGGTCATTTACAGCAAATACACTGACCTGGTTCCAAAGGAGGTTATGAATGCAGATGACCCAGACCTGCAAAGGCCTGATGAAGAAGCTATTAAGGAGGTAAATAGGAGTTGGTATATGTGATTATTTTAGATAACTGTATGACCTTATTAATTTCCAACTGCTTAACATGATGCTTCTCATCTCAGATAACAGAGAAGACAAGAGTAGCCCTGGAGAAGTCCGTATCGCAGAAGGTTGCTGCAGCCATGCCAGTTCGTGCAGCTGACAAGTTGGCTCCTGCTCAGTATATCCGGTATGCATCTTGCCGGACGTATTAGTTGTGTGTCAATTCCATAGGTGGGATCTTGATGACTCCCACCAGCTTACAAATGCATTGTCTTAATGACTTTTGTTTGCAGAAGGGTTTTTATTATTATTTTGCTTTTAAGATCTATTTATTTGGTGTATGAGTACTCTATTTGTATATATGTCTGTAGGACAGATATTGACTCTGAATCCCATTATAGATGGTTGCTGGGAATTCAACTCAGGACCTCTGGAAGAGCAGCTTAACTAATGAGCATTCTCTCCAGCCCCAGAAGTTTTGTGGAGTTTTTTGGTTGTTGTTGTTGTTGTTGTTGGGGGGTGGTTTTTTTTGTTTTTTTGTTTTGTTTTTGTTTTGTTTTTATACCTGCGTTAAGATGTTAACTGTTCTAAGCTAGGTAGGGTGTCACATTCTTAGGCAATGTCGTGTGACTCTCTAGTGAGACCCTGCCTCAAAACCAGATGTTAGCTGTTGTGCTCTTGACATGACTAAAATGATAAAATCAAGGTTTGGGGAGTTTTGATTTTCAGTGTTTTAGACAATAACCATTACCTATGGTATATGACCTAAACTACAATTGCTTAGAGTTTCTAGTTATATTTAGTAAACATTTATAATGCTGCTAACTGTTGAGGGCCTTCACTGGACTGTCTATGTAAGGAATGGTTGAAACTAGATATTAAGGGAAAACTTAAGGCTTCTGTAGGCAGAGGCTGCACGTTGGTTTCCTGGCTGCCCAGACCCGAATAATCATACAACAACTATATTAATTACAACACTGTTTGACTGATGGCTCAGGCATATTCCTAGCTAGTTTTTACATCTTAAATTAAACCATTTCTATTGATCTATGTATGACCGCAAGGTTGTGGCCTACCAGTAAGGTTCCGGACATGGCATCTGTCTTGCTTTGCCTTCTTTCTCCCAGCATTCAGTTTAGTCTGCCTCCCCACCCTCTGCCTAGCTCTATTCTGCCCTGCCATAGGCCAAAGCAACTTCTTTATTAACCAATGATAATAAAATATATTCATAGCATACAGAGGGGAATCCCACTTCAGACTTCTGCTACAGTTTTTACAACATACACTGCATGTTGCCAGTGGGCATACTACTTATAATTATTTTTTCCTTTAAAGAAAATGATTTATTTATTTATTGTTATTTTTTATGTATGGGTATTTTGCCTGCATGCCCAGTGCCCAATGAGGCCAGAAGAAGGAGTTGCAGGAACCGAAGTTGCCAGCAGTGGTGAACTGACATGTGGCTTCTGGGAATTGAACTCTGGAAGAGCAGCCTGTTCTCTTAACTGCTGGGTCTCTCCAGCACTGGCCATTTTTTTCCATAATATAGACTTAAAAGTAGGTGCTAGTTTTAGACCTGCAAAGCTGGGCAGGTACATTTCACAGGTGGGATGTGGAAAGGATGAGGAGGGAAGTCACTAATCACTTGAATGCACATTTTGTTTGATTTGGTTTCTATTTCTTCTCTGGTCTGCTTCTGGCTGCCGTGCCTAAATGTATGGTTATTTTACATCAGTACTTCTGAAAAGAATTGGAAGTATAGTCACATGGAACTATAATAGAAGATAAATGCCGAACAAAAAAAATTGAACTAATTACACCTTTTATTTTCATCTACTTTTCTTAGCTATACACCATCTCAACAAGGTGTAGCATTCAACTCTGGAGCTAAACAGAGAGTTATTCGGATGGTAGAAATGCAGAAAGATCCAATGGAGCCACCAAGATTCAAGTAAGTATCTGGCTTCATGACTATCTTAATTATGTTTCTATTACAGTGACTAAACACCATGACCAAAAAGCAAGTTTATTTGACTTACCTTTCCACGTTGCTGTTCATCACTGAAGGAAGTCAAGATTCTGGAGGCAGGAGTTCATGCAGAGGCCACAGAGGGGAGCTGTATACTAGCTTGCTTCCCGTGACTTATTCGGCCCACCTTATAGAACCTAGGACCAACAGCCAAGGGATGGCACCACCCACCATGAGCTGGGCACCCCCTGCATTGATCACTAAGTAAGAGAATGCCTTACAGCTGGATTACAAGGAGCATTTCCTCAGCTGAGACTCCTCCATCTCTGATGACTCTAGCTTGTGTCAAGTTGACACACAAAACCTTACCTAGTACACTGCGAATGAAACAGGAAGAGTGTCCCACATGTTCATCAGCAGGTGAATCAGTGAACAAACATTAGTACATCAGGACCTGCAGGATTGTTGGGCCAAGAAAAGGAATAAACTATTGCAGTAACATAAAAGAGTCTGAAAATGAGTGTGCTACATGAAAGAAGTGAGACAAAAACAAGTTATGCAATGTTAGGGCTCTGTATATAACTCTGGAAAATGGGGTCAACAAGAAGGCTCAGGGGTTAAAGACGGTTACTGCCAAGTCCAGTGGCCAGAGTTCAGTTCCTGGGAATCCACTCATTCAGAGTTGTTCTCTGACCTTCATACTTCCTAGGGTACATACATGCATCCCTCCCCCACCCACAGAGAGAGAGAGAATAAATAAATTAATCTTAAAAATTCTAGAAAAGGGCAATTTTATCCTTAGTTACAGAAACTTGATCAGTGACTGCCTATGGAGAAGCGGGTGGGAATGGAGAAGAAAAGGGGTAGGCACGAGGCACAACACATGTAGAAGCTAAGATGGTGAGGATGCTCACTTGTCTAGATTGTGTTACCGAGGTGATGGGGTTGTACACTTCATGTTTAACTCACTGTGTGTCAGTTACATCAAGCCATGAGTGTGTTGCCCTGTGCAGTGGTAACTGATATAAATGGTGACAGTGGCCACATTTTATTAGCTATCAAAACCATGAGGTGTCCCACGAGCATTCATCACAACAGAAACTTAAAATGAGAAGGGGAGGCTTAGGACCTGATGACCAAAAAGTAATTGGGGACTTTATGCTCTGATTATTTGTTTTCCTTTGATATATTCTTTAGGATTAATAAGAAAATTCCTCGGGGACCACCGTCTCCTCCTGCACCTGTGATGCATTCTCCTAGTCGGAAGGTAATCCTTGTGATTTTTAATTTTATAAAGAGCCCTTCTGCCTATGGGTACATGTCACCATGACGGTTTTACAAGGTCAAATATGGACCCGGTTAGGACTTCAGAATAGTGTGCTTATGAGACTGTTCGTAAATACTTGCTGTTTTACCGCCAGTGACTTGGCCTCTGCTCTCAGTGGACAGGATCTGCCTGGCATGCAGAAGTACGGGATTTCATTTGAAAGCAGCTGCATTGCCCCACCCCTCCAAGTCAGGCACTTTGAAGTATGGAAAGATACTGCCCAGCATTTCAGTAATCTGAAATCTTCTCCATCTTTCACGTTAGCTTTCCATGTGGCTAGAGTCCACTACACGGAACAGTGCGCACTGCTACCAGAGACGTTGCTGCAGTTGTCTGTTCATGTAGGGAGGATCTGTTTGGTTTTGGAGTGAGACTGTAATAACAGCTCTCCCTCACCTGTGTTCCAGATGACTGTAAAGGAACAGCAAGAGTGGAAGATCCCCCCGTGTATTTCCAACTGGAAGAACGCAAAAGTGAGTTGTTTTTGTTTTGTTTAGTCACTGGGTCTCTTAGGGTCTCATGGGGATTGTTCAGGAAGGAGCCACCTGGGATTTTCTGTGAAACGTTACTGCCTCACTTAGCTAAACATCCACAGTAAGAAGGTGACAACTGCCGCGAACGAAGCTCAATGGAAGAGCTTACATTCAGCATGTGAGACCCGCTGCACCACCAAGACAGTGGAGACAGCTTCCTCGGATGGTTCAGTTACACTGGGCACTTGAATGCCGTGTGAATATCTCAGGTGTATTCTAGCTATAAGAAGCACATGTAGAAGGAATAATAACAGCAAAATACCGTATTTATTAAAGATATAATTCTTCATGACGGTCAAATCTCTAGTTAGAATTACTTTCAGAAAAAATTAAACCATTCTCATTGTTCACACGAGAAAGGAGAACCAGTGAGTGGGGTTTTCTCTGCCCTGGTTTCCAGTTATTCTTGTATGTAGTGTTGATGTTCACTATGTTGCCAGGCATGTGTGGTGTTGCATGCGTGTGGTCCCTGCACACAGGAAGGCTACTCTGGGCTACATCACAAGATCCTGTCTAAAAGAGCCCTAAAAGTAAAAACCTATTTATGGCAGAGCTTGATGGCATCCTTGAGGCAGAGGCAGGCAAGTCTCTATAGTTTTGAGGTCAACCTGGCCTAATAGTGAATTCCAGGACAGTCAGGGCAAACAAAATTTCTAAGTATCTCAGCCAGCTTCTCCAGGAGTTAGTAAGAATCTATAAAATATGGGATCCATTTCCTAATTCTTATTCTTTATAGGCTTGGAGTTCAGTTCATGATTCACTTTATGGGTGAAAGCTGCAACTTTAAGCCATGAGTTAAATACAAATCACGTATTCATCCTTCACTGGAATGGCTATTGGACCATCTTACTTGGGATTCATATCTGTGTATCCCTGTGACATGTTGAGATGATTCAGAAACACTGTAGGACTTTGTTGACGTTTGTGGATTCTTTGTAGATAGGAGCTTTTTTATATTTTTGGTTTGGTCTTACTCTTTAGCCTAGAAGATCTAGGCTGGTCCTAAAGTTATAATCCTACTGCTTCAATCTCTCAAGTGGGGTTGTAGACATGTACCCCCACACCCGGCCAGCACTGTCTTATGTTAGGAGACAATGGCCGTAAGATTAGTGTTTGGGAGAAGAGTTAGAATTCTGGGGAAAAAAAAAAAACAACTCAGGCCTCAAAGTCTTATGCATGTTCAGCATATTCTCTGGGTTACAGTGGTTTGTCTGCGTTCTTATGACTGCTGGTTTTACTCCTGCACCGGCTATTTGACTGTGGGACAGTGATTTTCCTTTTACCGTGATCCACAGTTATTAACACAGTCACTGTTTTTAAGCTTGGACTCTTGCATCTTCCTGGTGGGTTCCAGTCTTCTATCACCCACTTCCTGACTCTGAACTTAGCGCCATCACTTAGCACTCTAACCCGTCTTCCTCTGAGGTGTAGAGTGCTGTGTTACCAGCCTTGTGTAGTCACTAGGATGATTAGACAATGGGCCTTCCATGCAAAGCACGCACTATTAGTTGTTTTCCATAGTTGTGTGAGAAGGGTGGGAAATAGCAATTTGAGTGGCTCTCAAATTGGGCATGCACTAGGCTAATGTTAGGTGGTGACTGTCACCTTGCTGAGCTGACTTGCCTTCTGCTTTCTCTTCAGGGTTATACAATTCCTCTGGATAAACGGCTGGCTGCTGATGGAAGAGGACTTCAGACCGTGCACATAAACGAAAATTTTGCCAAACTGGCTGAAGCTCTATACATTGCTGATCGGAAGGTTGGTCATTTATAGTTTGCTGAATGTTCTTTCGTTTGTGAGCCCATACTTGTGTACCTCAGGTACTAAAGAGACTAGACTAACTTGTCTGTGCTGATGACACACACTAGTTACTAGTTGAAGCTCTGCTCAGAGCCGCACCTATCAGGGGTGATCCCTGCTCTTTCACCAGCATGCCAGAGTAATGGTTTTCTGGGCTGACTTCATTTTGTTGAGACTGCTGGGTACTATTGTACCTTGCACAATTTTCTTCTATTTTAGATGTAGACAATCCCCAAAAGGACAGTTGTAGGGGAAGATAGGTAAACATTCTGATTAAATGCTGCATAAAGTAGCATTGATGGTATTAACTATTGATATTACAAATGAGTGCTGTATTAATATCTACACGTATAGACAATAAGTGGGTTCTTGTTTTATTTGTTTTTTGTTGTTTGTTGTTTTTTTTTTTCTTCTAAAGTCTTAAAGATGTAGGCTAAGGTTTTGTCTTAAGATGAAGTCATTACTTTGGTAGATTTTGGTTTCTTGAGACAGGATCTGAGTTTCAGGCTCAGGCTTTGCTGGAACTCATTGCAATCCTTCTGCCTCAGCCTCCCGAGTTCTAGATTGCAGGTAGGCACTATCCTGTCCAGCTATTTTTATTTACCTATTTGCTTACATTTTGAGACTGGATCTCATTGTGGTTCTTCTGTTTTGTTTTTGAGACAGGGTCTCTCTACATAGCCCTGGCTGTGTTAGAGCTCACTGTATAGACCAGGCTGGCTTCAAACTCAAAGAGACCCACATGTCTCTGCCTCCCGAGTGTTGGGATGACATGTACCACTTCTCTGCCTCCCGAGTGTTGGGATGACATGTACCACCCCGCCCAGCGGATGCCAGTCTTGTTTTGAACTTGTGGACTCAGATGATCTTTCTGTTGGGATTACTGGTGCTCACTATTAAGCTCAGCCCGAATTTCATTTTTAGATTGTTTCTGAGAAAGCATTAGTAATATGCTTGACTTACAAAATCAAATGGCATCACTGTAGTTGCGGCCACCGAAACATTCCTCAGAGACACAAGGCCAGCCTTCCAGAATCTTAGTCTTTCCAGCAGCGACACCCAGCAGACTTCAGGAGGCAGTTTGAATACAGCTGTAAATATTTATCCTGTGGTGTGTTCCACTTCACATCTCACCTCACTTAACAGGCTCGTGAAGCTGTGGAAATGCGAGCCCAAGTGGAGAGAAAGATGGCTCAGAAAGAAAAGGAGAAGCATGAAGAGAAACTTAGAGAAATGGCCCAGAAAGCCAGAGAGAGGAGAGCTGGGATCAAAACCCACGTGGAAAAAGGTATAACAGTCTCGTATGGGGATTTACTTGGTGAGAGATACAGATCTCATTTGCGAATGTCTCCATGGAGGGTTGGGGGGGCTGTTTTATAATGTGTATGCATAAGAAAATTTAAAATTTAGATATTTCAGAAAAGTGTACAAGTGGGGTGTGACCTCTTCCTTATTAAGGTGAACTAGAAACAAATGAAATACATATTTGAAATGGGCCTTCCATGTGGAAGTAACGAGAAATTCTTAGTCTTGATCAATTTACAGTTGGTCCTCTGTATCTCTAGGATCCTCAGCCACAGACTGAACTAGTTGTGAATTGAAAGTATTGAGTTGGGCAGTTGGCATCTTTACCCAAATTGTGCAGGCTTCTTCTTCTAGAAAACAGGCCTGTAAGGGTCTTGAACATTCACCCATCAAAGTACACATGAGGTATGGGTACAGGAACCAATCTCTATAGGCTATTGAGGGACAATTATACGTTTTTAAAAAATGTTTTTAGCATAGCCTAGCTGTCCTGGAACTTTATATATAGACCAGGCAGGCCTCAAACTCAAAGAGATCTGCTGGGTGGTGGGATTAAACCTGACAATTATACCTTTAAATTTATGTTTATGCTATTGATAGACTTTATCAACTTTTAATCCCATTATGGTTTTCTTAAAATTTAGAAAGAAAAAGTAAATTCCCAACTAAGTCAATTTGTCAACATTGTAAAATAATCTGGAGTTTTGCTAATTTGTAGATTAATGTATCTTTTTTTTTTTTTTTTTTTTTTGGTTTTTCGAGACAGGGTTTCTCTGTGGCTTTGGAGCCTGTCCTGGAACTAGCTCTGTAGACCAGGCTGGTCTCGAGATTAATGTATCTTCTAGTCATTAAAACTGCCAGTGTTTTCTGCCTGGCTTTATATAATAATTGACATTAGTGTATCAAGTCTATTCACGAGAGGAAAGATGAATTTGTCATTCTTCTTTGTTTCTCCCTGAGATATGGGTTCTCTGTGTAGTCCTGACTGTCCTGGAACTGGCTCTGTAGACCAGACTGGCCTTGAACTCAGAGATCTGCCTGCCTCTGCCTCCCAAATGCTGAGATTAAAGGAATATGCCATTCTAGACCTACAGAACTATGTGAATTCATAATTCTAATTAGGAAAACTGAATTTTTTTTTTTTTTTTTTAGACAGACCTGTAGGACTCGGTTCATTCCAAGCACCTGGTGTGTGACATCTTTTTTTAGAAACAGATCTTCAGCTAGATGGTAGAACACAGTAAGATACAGCAGTCAGCATGAGTAAACACAGAAAGATAAGGAAGTCATCTTAGCCTTGTGTGGGGAGCATACTTGTAATCCTGGCACGTGGGAGTTTGAGAAGGGAGGGTTGCAGATTCCTGACAGACAGAATTGGTCTTCATGGTGTTCCAGGCCATCCTGAATACATAAGAGTTTGACTCAGAAAATTAGGAGAGAAAGGAGAGCAGGGTTATTTTTATTGTTGTCTTATCTGGAAAAAAAAGTTTTAGGTTTTTTTCTAATCACATGGTAGTACACCTCTGCTCCCAGCACTAAAGAGGCTGAGACAGGAGGATGGAAAGTTTGAGGGCATCCAGAGCTGCACAGTAAGAGCCTATGTCAAAAAGCCAGTCCCAGCACTTTGAAGGCAGAAGCAGGCAGATCTCTGAGGTCGAGGCCAGCCTGGTCTACAAGAGCTAGTTCCAGGACAGGCTCCAAAACCACAGAGAAACCCTGTCTCGAAAAACCAAAAAAAAAAAAAAAAAAAAAAAGAGCTAGTTCCAGGACAGCCATGGCTACACAGAGAAACCCTGTCTCAAACTGACAATTAGCATTACTGGATTTTCTTCTTCACCTGTGTGCTCACCTCTCCACCTCAGTCCAGCTTTCTACTTAGGTGCATTTCAAGTAAATTGAAGGCAGCTGACTTAGGAGTCCACAGTCCACAAACTAGTTGGATTTAAATTGACTGCAAGTAACCTTAAAAAGCTGAGTGTGACTAAAAAGTAGTGGTCATGCATACCTGTAATCCCAGAAACAGGGAGGTGGGGATACGAAGATCCAGAATTCAAGGCTAGCCTTGGCTATATAGTGATACCCTGTCTCAAAAAATAGAAAAGTATGACATTTTCTATGGTTAAAGAGCCTCTTGTGCAAAATATGATTGCTAATGCAGTGTCATAATTTTCAACTGTGTCTGCAGAGGATGGAGAAGCACGCGAAAGGGATGAAATCCGTCATGACAGGCGAAAAGAGAGACAGCATGACCGGAACCTTTCCAGGGCAGCCCCTGATAAGAGGTAGGTCGCTGCTTGGCATAATTGCAAGTTAGGGAAAAGGGCATTGTTGTGCCTAAGTTCTTGAGCTTGTTAATAAGTTAACAGATAACTTTGTCTTTACAGAATTGACTCTCCCTAGAAGGCAACCTGCTCTCCCATCACCTTGTAGGACTAATATTTAGTATGGAGAATGGTGGGGATAGGGAAAGGGAATCCAGATCAAAAGGAGAGAATGGAATTATTTAGGTGTATGCTATTCCTCCTCAAGTGGTGGGGTAAGCTGACTGTGTGCCTGTGTGTAGATGAATACCAGCCGTCATAGACTTAGTGCATCCTTTCTTTGCCAACTACTGTGCCTCATACAGTAGGAAGGAGAGCAAGTTTTGAAAGAAGATTCTGGACTCCTATGAGTAGTTTATTTTAAAATTCTGAAGTTTTATAAAAATGGGAAAAATTTACAAAAATGAAGTGGAACTTAATACATTTATAGGGACATAAAATAGAAATCAGAGAAGTATGGGATTCACCAATAGCTGAGAACTTTTGTTGTTTCAGAGTCCAGAAAATGCTATGCTGCATGAACCCCCATGGAATTTGGGGTTCAGGCTAAAGGCAAATGTGAAACATTTTCTTCCTATAAGAGCAATTTTCCATGCCCTAGGAGTTCATATCGTAAATCCTCCCTGCCAGGTGGTTCCTTGTTTAATTGGCATATTTCTTCTCTCTGGATAAGCTTAGTCAGGGAAGCAGAAATTGAAGCCATGTAGAAGAGAAAGGAATGAGAGAAGTATCAACATAGTGTGTTGGAGACTAGCTACATTGTTAAAGGACAGTGGCTCTGTGCAGAAATAGGGCTCTTCAAACCAGTAAAGTGGCTGTGAGAATTGATGATACAGAAAAACTGTGAACTAGTAATTGGGTGAAAATAAAATTGTCTACAGAAATATTTTAAGACATGAGCTTCTTGTAAAGTGGTGACAGTTACCATGGTTTCATTCAGATGTCGATTGCATTTATACCAAAACAACAGAGGAATTAATGTAATTTCAGAAGCCATACAGAGTAATCTAGTCACTGACATGTTTTCCTCAGGATGGTAGTAGGATAAAAATCACTACATACAGTTAGGTCAGAGCTGAGTGTGGCCTGCTGAAAAGGACTGCTGGTGTGTGATGCATCCAGTCTCTTGTGTGTTCCTCTATTGATAGGCCCTAATTGGAGACTCCTGCCTACCTTCTCTAGTCATGCATCTGAAGTCTGTGAGAGCTGCTGTTATAATTGTGCATTATCAGAAAATGTACGTTCCTGAGACAGAAACAGAGCATATTTATTTCCTTTGCTTCTGAGAGTGGTTGTATTTATATTGCATATATCCATCTTGTCTGTAAAATGTGTTCATGTGTGTAAAATGTGATTGTATATTTGAAATAGGTCAAAACTACAGAGAAATGAAAATCGAGATATCAGTGAAGTCATTGCTCTTGGTGTGCCCAATCCTCGAACTTCCAATGAAGTTCAGTATGACCAGAGGCTCTTCAACCAAACCAAGGTATGAGGAACTTAGAAAACAGATTTATCTTATATGTTGGTAAGGATGTCTTTTCTCAAGGTAAAGTACATACTTTGGATTTGAATTAGCCAAGGTTATGCCAGAGTGATGACAGGAAAAATTTGGAAGTTGTGTGTTTTACTTAAAGACAAAAATGAAAGTTGGACATGGTGGCCCACGTCTTTATTCCATTTGGGAGGCTGGACCTGGAACACTTTTGATGGTGACTTCTGATAATTGGCTGTGATCTGAAGCACCAGTAGGCAGTGAAAGAAACCAGGTGACGAAACTGGACACTGCTGTGTCTACATCTTTTCTTTCTTGTTTGCTTGTTTTTGAGACAGGGTTTCTCTGTGTAGCCCAGGCTGTCTTAGAACTCAACTCTGTAGACCAAGCTGACCTCGAACTCTACCTGCCCCTGCTTCTTAGTGCTGGGATTAAAGGTGTGCACCACCCCCTGGTTTATCTGTTATTTCATAAAAGCACCTCTTGGGTAATTTGTGGTGTGTTTTTTGTTTTGTTTTGTAGCCTTTCAATTTGAAAGCTTTTTAAACTGAAACTTCAGAGCTGGGGACAGAGCTCATTTAGTAGAGTGCTTGCTTAGCATGCCTGAATCATTGGGTTTGATCCCCAGTATGACATAAACCAGGTGTGGCAGGTATGTCTGTAATGCTAGCCTTTGCAAAGTAAAGGCAGGAAGATCAGGAGTTCAGGGTCAGCCTGAGGTGCATGGGACCCTGTTTCAAAAACTAAAAAATATATAAGCAAAGCTGTGGAACTGGATTATTGAAGTAGTAGACTGTCAGGAAATCACATTTCTAGTATTGGTTGTAATTAACCAGCCTAGAACAATTTAATCATCTATTGCCGATTAATAACTTCCCATAAGTCAGTGAGACCAAAGATTCTTTGCCTTTGCCCTCAAAGAAAGAACCCTTCTGTTGAGTGTACACACATAGTGTAGTGTCAGCTCTTCTGGAGATAAAATTGTGATTTGATGGTTTTAGAAGATATGAAGATAGCATTTGATTAAGTTCTTTATTTTTACACCTTCATTTGTATGCTTGTTTGCATGCTAGGCACGTGTGTACATGCATGTAAGGTTAGAGGTTGATGATTGTCCATTATTAATCTTCCTCCCATCTTATTCTCTTATTCCTACCTTATTCTCTGAAGCTGAGATCCGCTGTTCCTATCTCCAGAGGGTGGAGTTACCGGCAAGCTACAATGCCAACCTGTCATATTCATAGGATCTATGGATCCAAACTTAAGTCCTAAGTCCTCGTGGCTTATGGAGAAAACACTAACACTGAGCCATCTCACCAGCCCCCCATTGTTTATGTTTCATAGGTAATTGAGACAGGGTTCAGTAATTGATAGAACTGAGATTTCAACCTTGAATGCTTTGATTCCAAAGCTTTTTCCTTAACCTCTGTGCTTTAAGGGGTTAAACATTTTTATCTCTTATAACCTTAAGCTTAAAGCTTTTCAAAGTTGGGTGAAAAAATTAATATTTTCATTGAGAGCCTAATTGTCTTGTGCTTTGGTAGGGATGTTCTCAGGCAGATGAGGTTACATTTATCAGCATTACTGTTGAGTACCTATAGGATAATCCTTCTACTTTAATGACATTGTTAGTCAGGTTTTAAAAATTGGTTTTGGAGAATTTCATATAACTAGTTTTTAACATATATAATAAATACATTAAACATGTTTTAACATATTCATTTCCTCCCTTCAGCTCCTCCCAGATCCACCCTACCTTCTCTACACACCCAGCTTTGTGTCTTTATCTTGTTGTTGTCTGAGACAGGGTCTTTTACATAGCTCTAACTGTCCTAGGACTTGATATGTAGGCCACAGGCAGATTAATGAATACCTTAATATTAAGTCTCTAGGTAAGACTCAAATGTGTATGAACAAGTTTATATATTTTTAAAGTTGTAGGATTTTTTGAAAATTGTCTTTAAACATGAAAGTGTTAATTTCTCACAAGTATTCAGATTCAGCTTTGGATACATTTTTATTTACTGTCATTTATTTTTCCACAGGGAATGGACAGTGGATTTGCAGGTGGAGAAGATGAAATTTATAATGTTTATGATCAGGCCTGGAGAGGTGGTAAAGATATGGCTCAAAGCATCTACAGGCCTAGTAAAAATCTGGACAAGGATATGTATGGTGATGACCTAGAAACCAGGATAAAGACAAACAGGTACCAAAACAGACAGCTGATTGTTCTGTTTACACCAGTAAAACAAAGGTAGCACATGACCTCTTCTCTTTTTCCCCTAGATTTGTTCCTGATAAGGAGTTTTCTGGTTCAGACCGTAGACAGAGAAACCGAGAGGGACCAGTTCAGTTTGAGGAAGATCCTTTTGGTTTGGACAAATTTTTGGAAGAAGCCAAACAGCATGGTGGTTCTAAAAGACCTTCTGATAGCAGTCGCCCTAAGGAGCATGAGCACGAAGGCAAGAAGCGGAGGAAGGAGTAGATAGGATCCTCTCCTGAAAGCCAGTGGACTCTGTTCAGACCCTGATGATGCAGATCATTGGGAAACCAACCCTTCGTAAACCATCAGGATAAAAACCAAATCTGGGCAGGAGAGCCCAGCACTACTTTTTATTCCAGGAGATTGTGGGGGAGGGAGGGATATTCTACTTTGGATTAGTTTTTTTTTTTTTAAAGAATGGGTTATGTTTGTGCTTCTCCCATCGTGCAGCACTTATAGGAAATACTGCCTGCCCCACAGAGAATTAAGACCACTTCTTGTATCTGACATTTTAATATTTTGTGTAAGAACTTTCTGAATAAAATTACTCCAAGACGGTGAGTTGGATAATGTCCACATACTGGAGCTATGCTACCAAATGTTGTGCTGTTTTACCTTGCAGTGGGGAAACTAAGGTCTTGCTTAGTGCAGCTCTTGTTTCAAATAAAAACATTTAGAAAAAAGGTCTCAGATATATTTATTAATGGTTAGTATAATCATCTCAAAAGTCTTTCTCTTCATCAGATGTTTGAGCCCCTTGCGAAACCTTTGGTTTCTGAGCTTGAACATCAATCTGCAGGGGCGAGAAAAAGCACTGTAAGGAGAGGTAACATTGAATTTACCTATTTGTAAGAATACCATTTCATTAGACTCATAACTGGTGACTCAGGAGGCTGCTGTCTTCCCTCTGATAATCAACTAAAACCTCTCAGTCAGGGAAAAGGCAGGATTGCAGCCAATTTGCCTACATTGCTGTTTCCACCACTCTGTTAATGATTTTATTTATTATGTATACAACAGTCTGCCTCCCTGTATGCCTGCAGGCCAGAAGAGAGGGCCAGATCTCATTACAGATGTTTTTAAGCCACCATGTGGTTGCTGGGAATTGAACTCAGGACCTCTGGAAGAACAGTCAGTGCTCTTAACCGCTGAGCCATCTCTCCAGCCCCTCCACTGCTCTTTGTTAAATACACCTGGAAAAACTTAACTATTCAAAGGGCCTTCCCCTTGGGGATGGTAGCTCAGTGGAGCATTCTGGGTTCAATCCCTAGCACCAAAAATAAAACAGGGTCATGGATTTTCCTCATCAACTTTATAGGACACCAACTACTCTTTAAAAAGCAGCATGGAACACATCAACAGAAATCCTTACCTTTACTCCATCAATAATATGATTTTCCTGTTGTAGTGCATTCTGAAGTTCTTCCTGTGAAGAAAACTGAACCCAACCCATGCCTCTGTGAAAGCCAGTCTCTCTGTCCTAAAAATGAAAATACAATAGAAAAAAAATTCACTCTGAACTTGATAAAGCTTCCATGAGCTCCATCCAGATAAACTACCAACTTTTTCATTTGCCAAAATCAGATCACAGACAATACTTAACAGTAACCCTTACTATATACCTTCCTAGTTAGCCCAGGCTAGATCATAGCGTTATTCTGCTTTTCTACTGGCAAGAGGCCATAAGGACAGCATTTCCTGTAACTTAGATGCAGATCACAAGTAAGCCACTAATGGTTTTACTCAAAGGAAACTGACCACTCGGGTTTTTTTCTTGTTTTTAATAAACTACTTAGGAGCTAGAAAAACCCTCAAATCTAGTTGCATCTTGTCCTCTCTGAATGAAGCTTGCTCATTTGTCATCACATGCTTTGTGTATATGCCAGTGTAAATGCCATATGGGGTCCAGAAGAGGGCATTAGATACCGCAGAACTGGAATCACAATATATAACTTAAGACAAAACACGGCAAAGATGTTAAGACACAGCTCCCTGGTCAGGTTATATGGCAAAAGGAAATGGCCTATCACCACTGTGGTATATGTGACCATCTTACCACCATACAAACTCCTCTGCTGTCAAACGAACATGCTGGCATATGCTGTAAGCCCATCACTTAGAACTCAGACAGGATTGTGAGTTCAAGGATAATAATTTTGAGAACAGCTTGAGCTATATAGTAAGGTCTTGTCTCAAAAACACAAATTTTAAAAGGTTTTTGCCAAAAGCTAAAGAGATTGCTCAGTTGTTAGGGGCACAGCTCTTCTTCCAGAAGACCTGAGTTTGATTCCCAGCACCAACATGGCGGTTCACAAGTGACTGTAACTCTAGTCCCAGGAACTCGGGGCACTGCACACACATGGTACACAAGCATACATGCAAGCAAACACCCACAATCAAAAATAAATACAATTTTAAAAGAGAATTTTCCCAACTACCTCAGGGAAACTTGGAAATCACACCTTCCCCCTTTTGAACCTCTGATGAAGACTATAGCCTCAACCTACTTCTCTATGAAACCCTGCGCAGAGAACTGAACTAAACCCTAGCCAGTATGAGGTCATGTGTTGTGTCTATCCATTATGCTTGTGATGATACTATACAATAATAAGAATTAACATAAATGTCTATGATAAGCTGAACAAAGACCGCATAATAGGCATGATAACCTGAAAGGTGGAAGGTTCAAGAGGCCTCAACCCTCAAAAAAAAAAAACAAAAAACAAAACACTTTTTCTCCAGGAGGAGCACACCAATTGGTTATCTAGTAAGTCAGCCCTGAAAATATACATACAAGTAATGCAGACTGAGCAAGGTGTATGTGTGTGTGTACATACAAGTAACATTATACAGACTGAGCAGGGTGTACATGTGATGCATGAATACTTGAGCACATGCACTCACACCAATTAAAAAACCACAGCCGGGTGGCGGTAGCACATGCCTTTAATCCCAGCAGAGTTTGAGGCCAGCCAGGTCTACAGAGCGAGTTCCAGGACAGACTTCAAAGTGACAGAGAAACCCTGTCTCAAAAAAAAAATACCAGCTGGTACCTAGGGGACAGAGGCAACTGGGTCTCTGAGTTCAAGGCCAGGCTGGTCTATAGAGCAAGTTTCGGAACAGCCAGGGTTATACAGAAAAACCCCATCTTAGGGGGGAAAAAAGATACCATGAATTGTAAAGTAAAGAAAGGGGTGGTGCTGGGCGGTGGTGGCGCACACCTTTAATCCCAGCACTCGGGAGGCAGAGGCAGGCGGATCTCTGTGAGTTCGAGGCCAGCCTGGTCTACAAGAGCTAGTTCCAGGACAGGCACCAAAGCTACAGAGAAACCCTGTCTCAAAAAAACCAAAAAAAAAAAGAAAGGGGTGGTAACAGGATACATGGAAGGGGTTGGACAAGGGAAATTATGTAATCATAGCATAATTTTTTTGTTTTTGGAGACAGGGTTTATCTGTGTAGCCTTGACTTGTGATGAAACTCTGTAGACCAGGCTGATCTCAAATTTAAGAGATACACCTGCTTATGCTGCCCAAGTGCTGGGAATAAGGCTTCCACCAACAACAACTAAATTTTTTTTTTGGTTTTCATAGACAGGGCTTTTAATTAAATAAATATGTAGGATAAAGTATGCTTTAATCGATATCACCCACAAGTTTATCAACAGATTTTCAGTTTCACTCCATTAGATAATGTATTTTATATGCTGATAAAAGAAAACAAGAATTAAATGATAATTTTCCCTTCTGGAAGTCTGAGATCAAACCCAGAGCCTCATACACACTACACAATGCTCTACCACAGAGATACCCCATTACACCCCCCAATAGTTTTTGTTATTGTTTTAATACTTACAAAAGGTACAGTGCACCTTTTTATATGGCCAAACTGAGCAAAGTGTTCTCTCAGCTCACCTGGAAGAAGGAAAGATAACAAAATAAGTTCTCTACTGTAGATTGTAGATAAAAATCTTAAAGAGTTCAGAGTTCCTGAGCTTCTTTGCATTCCCTGAGTCTTAGGATTCCAAAAGCTACAGGACTGACTAGCTGTGAAGTGTGATGGGAAGATGGACAAATGGCTGAGCTGGCTGCAGGCCCCATCCTGAGCAGAAACTCTTCTTGCCACACCAGGTGCGGCGCTGGGTGTGTGAAGACAGCCCCTGTAAGCGGAAGGCATAGTCTTCACAGCCCAGTGTCCTGCCAGATGCATTAGCAATCTCAGCTTACTGGTCTAACATCAGTCTTGCCTATGCTTCCTGCCTTATTTCCTTTCGCTGGCCTAGTTAGTTATTGTCCAGTACTGCACAGTGCATTGTCTTATCCTGTGGCTTCCCGTCTTTGTGTATGTGACTCTTCCATATGTCAGTACTCTCATCTCCTCTGATCTAAATGATAAGGGTTTTTTTTTTTCCAGGCCGAACTAAACACCTCCACTGAGTATTATTTTATTGAGCTCATACTAGAATACAATACTCTTCCTGTGAGATCTCAAAAGGTTCACAGTACAAGATCTTAAAGATAAAGTTAAAATCTCTCTCTTCTTCAGTGGTTGTGGGTTTACATTTGGATATTACTTGCTTATGTCCCTGTGATGGTTTGAATGAGAATAGCCCTATAGGCTCATATATGTGACTATTTGGTCCACAGTTGGTGGAACTGCTTGAGAAGGCATAGGAGCATTGGCCTGGAGGAGGTATGTCACTGGGAGGTGGCTTTGAGGTTTCAAAAGCTCACAACTTTCCCAGATAGTTCCTCTCTGCCTCATGGTTGTCAAGATGGGAGCTCTCAGCTACTATCCCGGTGCCATGCCTGCCAGACTGCCTGCCTGCTGCCATGCTCCCCACCACGATGGTCATGGACTCAGCCTCTGTAATTGTAAGCCCCCAATAAACTCCTCCTTTTAATTGTCTTGGTCATGGCATCTCATCATAGCAATAGAAAGTAAGACAGTCCCAAGTTAATCTAAGCATCACGGGTCCGACTGTATTGTTGCCAGTCTCCACCACACCATTACACTACAAGCTGAACAAGGAGCACCGTGCTTACAACGTGTTGCACAGTAAGGCTTCAATCATGTCTGAATGAATGAGTAAACATCAAAAAAATCCTTCAATACTCAGAGGCTGAATTTCTGAAAGGCTCTAATGGTCAAAAAGACCAGGGCCTCATGGAACACATTAACTGGGGCTTAGGCAAAAAAGCGCCAAACATACATGTTTAAAACCAGACAGTACAAGTTCTAGAAAACACTTGCAATGGTATGGTTTGGATCGTTGGCCCCTAAGCTAAAGGCCTGATTACCAGCCTGTGGTGTTACTGGAGGTAGGAACCTTTTAGGATATAGAGCCTAGTGGAAGAATATTCTAGCAATTGAAGGGGCATGCCCTTGTAGGAACACTGGGAGCCCTGACCCTTACTCGTTCTCTCTTGAAGTAGAGAGCCTCCTTCCACCTTCTACCCCTACTATGATATACTTACTATGCCAAGACAATCCCAAACAAGGCTGGGTAAAACCGAACTGAAAAATGGAATACAAATATCCCTTCCTTTACACTGTTTATGTCAGCTATTCTGTCAAAGCAGCAGGAAGCTCACACACACAAGAAACCACTTCTAGAAGGTAAGCTTTTTACCAAATCACTTCAGGAGAGCAATGCCATAGACACCATTTAAGTGAAAGGATGAACTGGGAAAAAAAAGTCTCAAAGTTGCAATGCTATGGAATTTTAAGGATTTGAAGGCAGCCCTTATGGGGTGCAAACTTGAATCTACTAAATGCTGGGGAAAATCCTCGGCCTTTCTGTGAAGTTTAAAAGAATGTGCGTGTCAATAGTGGTGCACACCTTTAATCCTAGCACTTAGGAGTCCGAAGCAGTACGATCTCTATGAGTTCAAGACCTTCTTGGCCTGCAGAGCGAGTTCCAGGACAGCCAGGGCTACACAAAGAAACCCCGTCTCCAAAAAGAAAAAAGAGAGAAAAAAAAAAAACCTGAGAAATCACTATATTCTGATCTATACGTAAATAACTACCAAAAAAAATCTTGTATTTTAAGTTTGGGCGAGCAAATTTAAATATCTTCTTTTAGCCAGGTAAGGTATTTCACCTATAACCCCAGCACCCAGTCTTCAAGTAGGCTGGCTATAGGATGAGATCCTGACTCAAAAGCTGAAGAGGTGGTTCAGAGTTTAAACGTACATACTGCTCTTACAGAGGACCTAAGTTCAGGTTTTTTTTTGGTTTTTTTTTTGGGGGGGGGGTTGGATGGGGGTTCAAGACAGGGTTTCTCTGTGGCTTTAGAGCCTGTCCTGGAACTAGCTCTTATAGATCAGGCTGGCCTCGAAATCACAGAGAGAATCGTGAGTGCTGGGATTAAAGGTATGTGTCACCACCGCCCGGCGCTCCTCGTAAATCTCAAAAGCACAAGTCATCTTTGCTAGGAACCTGGAATGTACACCGTTCCCCTGAATCCAGCACGAATACTGTCCATTTTATCTTGAAAAACTACGCGCTTCGGACCCCTCCACCTTTACCAGTTCCCTAGTCCAAGTTTTCATCTTTGAATTGAATGAAATCTCCTTTTCTCTCATCTTCACCCCTACATTCTTGCCATTTTGAACCCAAGCTCCCCTGCGGTCAAAATAGCTCCCTCTGAATGGTTATGTCCAAGGAAGTAAATAATAAATCTTTTCACCAAGTCATTCCAAATCGCACCCTAAAAGCTCGGAGAGAGGAAAGGAAGTCATCCCTAAACAGTTAAACGGAAATTTTCCGCGCAGTAACTTGCTCAAGAGCAATCATTTGTGTCCGCTTGCATGATCCCTGTGCAAGTATGGCACGAAACTCGTGAAGCGTTTCATCCAAAAAGAGAGAAAAAGCACCTGACCCAACCCATCTACCATGCAGACTTCAGTTCTCTACAGAGTTTTAAGAGTTACTTAAACATAAAAACGCGCCCTCCTCCTCTCCATCACTCACTCGACGCCGCGGTCCAAGGAATTTTTCTAACAAAAGCAACATGCTGACCAGCACGCGCACGAAACACCATTGCCCGACTCACGGCGGAGGCTGCCATGTTAAAAACTGAATGACTCCAGTCCCGGGGTCGTGACCCCGGAAGGACCTACGGATCCCGAGCTTAGAGTTCTGCTTCCGGCTCAGACGGTTCGCAGCCTCGAGATGAAGAAGATGGCGGCGGCAGTGGCTTCGTTAGCCACGGTGGCGACGGAGCCTGGAGAGGACGCCTTCCGGAAACTTTTCCGCTTCTACCGGCAGAGCCGGCGGGGGACGGCGGACCTGGGGGCGGTCATCGACTTCTCGACGGCACACGTGGCCCGAGGCCCGAGCCCCGGCGTGCCCAAGGTACAAAGGGAGGAATGGTGCGCGCTGCCCCGCGCGCATGGCGTCCCGGTGGGCAGCCCGGAACGGCCGCCTCCATAACTCGGACTGGCGATGGAGGGAACCCTTGCCGGCCAAGCCTGTGCGCCGAGCTGTTGCTCACCCGCGGGCTGCGGCCCCCATAGCACCGGGCCGCATTTTCCCTCCAGCCGCCATTTTCTCCCCAACCCCCGCGGCCTCGCTCCCGAAAGCCTGGAAGTCGCTCGTCCTTCTTTTAACTGTCCACTAAAATGACGCTAACGTATGATTTTGTGTAAAATCCGACAGAACGTCTTCTTGGACGTTAGGGTAGCTCCACGGCTTCAAATAAAACCTGCCGTCGGAGAAGTCTCAAACTGTTAAAGCGTTGGTCGTTAAGACTAGGCTCTGTCTTCTCTGAGACTTAAAGGAGGTCATGGTAGAGTTTTGATATACTCCATCCACGGTTTAAAAAAAAAAGTCAAATAAGCATATTTCTTTGGGAAAATCTAAAGCCAGGCGATGGTGACCCACTCGAGATGCAAAGGCAGGCGGATGTCTGTGGTTCGAGGCCGGCCTGGTCTGAAAAAGCGAGTTTCAAGACAGAGCTTTCTTTACCCAAGAGAAACCCTGTCCAGAAGAATGGGGCTGGAGAGATGCCTCAGTGGCTAAGAGCACTTACTGCTCTTCCAAGACAGCCTGGTCACACGTAATGGGGTCCAAGCCATGTGTGGCCCAGGCCGCATAGCTGTCGTAGTAGGCAGCACTGGATTACAGGAGAAGCCTGGATTCGATTCCCCGTACCCACATGGCTGCTCACAGTAACTCCAATTCCAGAGGATCAGACATCCATCCTCTTCTGACCTCCACGGGCAAAACACCGTGCACATAAAATAAATTTAAAATAAATCTAAGC
This sequence comes from Microtus oregoni, assembly GCF_018167655.1. NCBI lineage: Eukaryota > Metazoa > Chordata > Mammalia > Rodentia > Cricetidae > Microtus > Microtus oregoni. Next base: position 10,085,394 of record NW_024543068.1, read on the forward strand.
AACCTACACCTATTTCTATTTCTCCTTCCTAAAAACAACGACAACGTACTGAGAAGGGGCCGGGGGGGGGGGGGGGGGGAGCTGTATATTTTACTTAGTCATGTTTTTTAAAATTTGGTTTTGTTAAGACAGAGTCTCATTCTGTAGCCCAGATTGCCAGCTAACAAGTTTGAGGACAGCCTGGTCTACAAATCTAGTTCCAGGGCTACACAGAGAAACCCTGTCTTGAAAAATCAAAAGTGTGTGGGGGGGGGGGGGAATACACATCTAAATTTAATCCCAGCACATGGATGGGAGGCAGAGGCAGGCGGATCTCTGTGAGTTTGAGACCAACCTGGTCTAGAAGAGCTAGTTCCAGGACAGGATCCAAAACTACAGAGAATCCCTGTTTCAAAAAGAGAGAGAAAGAAAAACCAAAAGAAGAAAGAGAGCGATCATGTTTTCAAGAATGGTGGTTTGGACATGTAGCTCTGGTGGAGTGCTTGTCTAGCAATACAGAAAAGGGAAGGGGTTTTTTTTTGTTTTAAATCTGCTTATATGCTAGTCATTTGTTGGAATCTTGTCAGGAAATCTCCAAGTATGGAGGTTATGACTAAAATTATGAGGGCAGTGGTGGCGCGTGGCTTTAATCTCAGGAGGCAGAGACAGGCTGATCTCTGTGAGTTCCAGGCCAGCCTGGACCATAGCACAAGTTCCAGAACAGGCTCCAAAGCTACAGAGAAACCCTACAGAGAAAACAAAACAAAAAGACAATAGTCCATTTCTCAAGCCAGACATGGAAGTCCTTTAATTCCAAAGCTTTAAGGCAGAGGCAGGTGAGTGTCTGAGTTACAGGACAGCCATGACTACGTAGTGAGGTCCCTGTCTCCGAAAACCAACAACATAAAAGAAGCTCATTTCTTTTTGAAAGAAAATATTCAATGTATGTTAAGGCAAGCTACATCTATTATTTATGGAAGAATGAAGTGGGGTTTTTCTGTATATATGTTAGCATATTGGATTCGGTTGTTTTGTTTTAGTTTTTGGTTCAAGTAATGTAGCTTAGTTCAAGACAGGTTTTTTTCTTTGTAGCCCTAGCTTTTCTGGAGTTTCCTTTGTACACCAGTTTGGCCTCAAACTCAGAGAACTGCCTGCCTCTGCTCCAGGGTGGTGGGACACCACACCCATCCTGGGTCTCATCTATAAAACAGACACTATGTGCAAAGAAAACTTCATGAGCTCCTAATACTTAATTTTTTTTAATAATAAAAGCAAAGTTCTATCATTAGTATTTTATTAACAGGTAACACTTAGAGCAAATGGGGTCCTAGAACTAACTTTTTCTTTGTGATTAGAGTACTCTCCATTTTCTCAACCACCTCCTCCTGGTATTTTCCTATTGCTAGCTATAACAAGTACCTCCGAAGCAGTGTTTTAGCACTAACCAGATTAAATAACATTATGAAAGTCCAAACCATTTTAGTCTCTTATTACCACTTTTCTTAATTTTGCAGAGCTATATAGTATTTATTAGAATATAGATAAAGGAACCAAGGCCATGTGTCAAGTAGGTGGGAGAACTAATATTTAGAAATCCCCATAGTAGAAAACTCTTGGAAGGTCTGAGGTTTTCAGGGTTGACCTCTAAGATGGCTTGCCCTCTGTATTAAGTTTCTCTCCTTCCAGGTGGTCAGATTTCCTCTGAATGTGTCCTCGGTGACTGATCGTGATGCCTGTAGGGCAGGACTTCAGCCTGTGAGCAAGTGGCAGGCTTATGGGCTCGAAGGCTATCCTGGTAAGTACATGTCAGAATAAAATTACCCAATCATTCTGATTTCCTAGAAATAATTGGTGAATAGATAAACAAAGGACATACCTAAACATGTATTAATGCCCCACCCTGGAGCATAACCCCATTTGTGCCTTCTCTGAGTTATCTGATTAATGCTTCCGAAAGATGAGAGCAGCTCAGAAGTGGATGTCAGATGGCTGGAATGAGAGTTACAGACGCTGACACTGGGAATCAACCGCTAGTTTTCTGTGAGAGCAGCTTATACTCTGAACTGCTAAGCATCTCTCCAGACACAGAGGGTATTTATTTTTGTGTGTATGACTTTGTCTACATGCGTGTATGCACAATAAATGCAGACCTGTCTCTCCAACCCCTAGAGGCTGCTCTTAAACTCCTAACCTTTTTTGTTTTTTGAGACAGAGTTTCTCTGTAGCTTTGGAGCCTGTCCTGGAACTAGCTCTTGGAGACTAGGCTTACCTCAAACTCACTGAGATCTGCCTGTCTTGCCTCCTTAGGATTAAAGGTGCACCACCGCCCAGCTAAACTTCTAACTCTTAACTACTGTTTTCAAGGTCATAATTTCCTATTGACCTGGGCCTTGCAGCTGTATAAATTTTCAGGGTTCAAACTTTTCAGGCCCACTTTGGTTTTGTATTGTCTGAAGTGATGTGTCCGCTTTTTCAGATTTTGTAGGATTTCATACTTAAGCCAATCTCTTGAGTTAGTACTGCATTATTTTTTAGGGGATTTCTTTGGCTTTTGAAGCCATTGTGAGTGCATTTAAAAGAAGTATAATAAAGTAATGGGAAAGTCACCTTTTAAAGTGATGAGGTTTTGTTTACTTCTTGATCCTACTAATTCTGAAGGAACTCTGTAGCAAAACCTGTCTTTACTGAAAGAAACAGGAGGAACTGGGTCTGGGAAAGAAAAGACTTTGGTGGGAAATGTAGCAGTAGGCACCAAACATTTGAAAAGCAGTTATACACAAGAAAGAATGAGGAGCAGTGATTAAGGCATAGGTTCTGGTTCCCATTTATCTGGACTCAGACCTGAATCTTCTGTGTACTAACTGATGTAAAAGACAGATCTCTTCCCTTGCCCTCAGTTTTTTCAAGCATGAAGTGTGTATAAAAATAGGACCCGGTATAAGATTAGAATGAGCTGGAGAGATGGCTTAGCAGTAAAGAGCACTGACTGCTCTTCAAGAGGTCCTGAGTTCAATTCCCAGCAACCACATGGTTAGTCACTACCACCTGTAATGAGATCTGGCACCCTTTTCTGGCCTACAGGCATACATGCAGACAGAACTCTGTATACATCATAAATATTAAAAAAAAGAATGGCTCAGTGGTTAAGAATGCATATTATTCTTCAGAAGGCTGAAGTTGAGCTCACAACTCAAAACCGCCTTTTACTCCACTGCTAAATACACACATACACATGATTTAAAATAAATCTTTTAAAAGATTATGATGGCTCAGCAATTAAGAGCACTGACTGCTCTTCCAGAGGACCCAATTCAATCCCCAGCACTCACATGGCAGCTCATAGCTGTCTAAAACTCCAAGATCTGACACCCTCACGTAAACACCAATGCACATAAAATAAACATTTAAAAAGATTTTGATGGTTTAATATGAGTATACATGTAAAGTGCTTCAATTAATACCTGACATGTAGTAAGTTGTCAATAAATATTAACTGTGAAGTTGAAGGTATGTCGGTAAGAAAAATGAAAAGCTGATTTAGAATGGACATGGTAGTACATGCCCATAATCCCAGAGTTTAACTCAAGATTCTGAGGCTGGAGGGTTACTGCAAATACAAAACCTGCCCAGGCTCTGTAGCAAGACCCTGCCTCAAAGCGAGTAGAGTAGGGGATGGATTGAATCAGTTCAACTCCAATAACAGGATCCTTATCTCTAAAGCCAAGAGGAGGGAAAAAGCTGATTTGGAGTAATATGTGTCAGAACTGCAAAACAATACAAATTAAAGAAAAGCAAATTTTTAATCCATAAAAGAAGCTTACAGATAGAACACAGTGGTAATGTTTTTCTGGTATGCCCACGTCTTAGTTCAGTCACCATTACCCAAAAAAAAAAAAACCAGACAAAATAGCAAACACCTTTAATCCAGGAGGCAGATCTCTGTGAGTTCAAGGGAAGCCTGGGGTACAAAGGAAGTTCCAAGACAGCCATAGTTGTTACACCAAGAAACCCTGTCTTGAAAATCAAACAAAAAACAAGAGAATGCAAAAAGAAACAAAACAATTACAAATTTCTCTTTCACCACCCTCCATCTTCTTATAGGATTTATTTTCATCCCAAACCCATTCCTGCCAGGATGTCAGTGGCACTGGGTAAAGCAGTGTCTTAAGTTATACTCCCAGAAACCTAATGTGTGTAACCTGGACAAGCACATGACTAAAGAAGAGACCCAAAGTCTGTGGGAACAGAGCAAAGAGTGCCTAAGGTGAGTCTTAACAGCCAGAGGAAGATCTGAAGAAACAGTTTTTTTACAGATGCTGTAAAGGGGGTACATTGGGTTTTAACCCCTCGTTACTGCACCGCGCTGTTCAGTTTTGAACATTCTTATCATGGCTTAGGAACTGAGTTCATCCACATTCATCCTCATGTGATGTATTTTTATTCAAAGTGTGTTCCTTTAAGACTTGTAGGGAAGATATCACCAGTAGCACTTGGCTTCTGTTGTACATGGAGTTGCTACTGCTAGCTCTTGTATGATGGGTCAGTTGTTGGGCATGGAAGAGCTAGTGTTTGGATCTTGATATTTCAGCATCATTCCACAAATACTCATTGGAGAAATCAGTTGGGTACCAGACATTGGAGACACAAAGTTTAATAGGACACTTTCCTTAGGTTCAGGAATTATGTACAAGAGTGATTACAGTAAGTAGAACTGAGAAAATGTTATAATAGTGGAAAACACTGGGGAAGCACAGGAGGAAATAATTCTTCCAAGTAGGATGAAATATCCAAGAAGAAAAAATGATTTTTATACGATTTTTAATGATTTTATCTACTAATCTATTTTTCCTTTCTGTGTCTTTTTTTTCTCTCTCTATTTCAGCTATTCTTCAAAATGATTAGGGATTTGCCATTCAGAATAGTAAAAAGTCTGGTTAGGAGTATTTGTCAGACTGAGTAGAGTTAGTATTTAAGACTGTTCTGTGAAATGAAAGTACAGGATGCGTGCATTGGGAGTGTTAGAGATTCAAAAGAAGATAGCAAACATATCCTAGGCATATCCGTAGACCTTGCCTGACTCAGCTCGTGGCCAGGCAAGGGGGACAGCGTATGCAAGAGTAATTGGAGTTCATGCAAGTTCTAACCAGCTTAATCAGTAGCTGGGTGAATTGCAGTACTCCAACATTCTATCACCTGACAGTTTTCTTGCTGGAGAGTGATGATATTTAACCTGTTTCTTTGTTTCAGTTCTAAGAGGGAAACCCAAAAACGTTGCTGTCTTCTATGATTTCTGTAAAGGGTGAAGAATAAAGGCATTTAAATAGATCCATAGGCAGTTACAAGTTTAGAGTTCACGCTTTATCTTAAGAGCAGTCATTTGCATAGCAAGGTGGGACTAATTATAAAAAACGATGGAAGTCACAGATAGGGTAGACAAAACAGTAAGTGGGCATGGTGGAAGAACTAAGACTAATAAATAGAGCAGGGTTTAGCAATGTAGAGCACCAACTGTGGAGTCAGAGTGCCTGTCTGTCGATCCTCGCCCAGATCTGTAGTAGATGGATAACCTTGCACAAGTTGTTTCAAACATTTTCTTGTTGATTTCTTATCTATATGTGAGAAATCCTTAGAGATATGGTTGAAAATATATCCTCTTGGTGGCCTATCTGCCCTTCGTACCATAAACTGTCATACTGATTCTAATGGGGGAAATAGAAGGCTTTCTTATAGTCAAAGGTGAAAGAATAACCAACATTTAGTGGGTTTCCTTTAAAGCCTTCTAGGTCTGTATCTTAAGGATTATTCAGGAGCAGTGGGAGAAACCTTTCCTGTTCTTCAGCTTTTAGTGCTACCCTTACTTAGAGCTGAGGGCAATGTAAGGGAAGAGCATGACTGAATGAAATCAGAGTGCTTAATATTATTACACCAACTTCACTTTCAAATAATTTATTCTTTACTTTCTGATATGACTATAAAAATCACAGCTGCCTTCTAAGATAGCTCAAATGAACCTCTAATATATCATTCAGTAGACAATGGGGAAATACATTTTTTTGTCTAATAAATTAGCAAAAGTAAAAATGGTGATGGTTATACCTTATGTTATCAAGGCTGGAAGAAATTGATAGTCTGAGACTTTGTCCTGGCAGCATTGGAAATGGATTAGGTCTCTAGTACTCATCCTGTCACTATATGATATATGTTTCTATTTCCTTATGTGGGAAATAAAGGTCTTGGATGGGCTAAGACATCCAGGTGTTTGAGTCATGGTCTGTCAAGAGTCCTGTGAGCAATACATGAAACTCTCCCCACTTCCAAAGTCTGTCAGAGTAGAAAGGGTATACTGTTTGGGTTGCTTCCCGCAGAGATTCTGATTGCCCCAACATGCTCCCACATTGAGAACCAGGAACAAAAACGCCTTAGATCCTTCAGCTTTTATTTCCTTAGAACTCTGCGATCATTTTGAATAGGACACAAAGGTGTATGTGGATGGACTAGAAAAATGGAGTTGACAAAATGGTTGCATTTCAATTCTGTGCTTGTTGAGGGATGGTATAGCTAGAGAGTCTTTTACAAAAGCTCAGTTAGGACTGGGAATATAGCTCCATGCTTACCTAGTCCCTGGTTCTTCAGTGTGGAGTGGGTGTGTGCAATACTTATTTAAGTGTAAGCACCTTTATTGCAGTCTTGTTCATCAGCAGGAGACTAGATTAATCAGTCGTGGCATCTCCGAGAAGTAGGATATAGCCATTAAAAGACCTTAAATCCATCTCTACAGTGTAGGCATAGAGTCAGATTAAACTATCATTTTTCAATGTATTTAGCCCAGCCACCTTTGTCCAATCTGGTTTTTGCATCTTTTCAAACTTTTTCAACATAGAGTGTAGAAGTCATGGCATTTTTGTCACAGTTTCTCATCTGGAGTTCAGTTATGATAAAACTAAACAGACTTAGCACAAACTTTACTTCTGACATCGGGTTTGAGAACGTTGTAGGCTGCTCATACTTATGACCACTGATTGTATAGACCCGGGGGCATTTCATGGCCCATTCATGTTCAGCCATTCACTAGATCAGCCCCTAGGTCTCGGGAAACACTATCCAGTTTCACTAAGTGGGGTCCAGACAAATTAAGACTGAGACCAGGTGTACTACACCTTGTGTACCCTTTGCTATGTAATCAGAGCATTTTGCCCACACAGCGTATTGGTGTTTCTACCAGCCAGTGAGCTCCCAAGTTTTAGCATCCAGAATTTGGGGGGCAGGGTGCATATTGCTATATAGTCACTGCGGATTAAATCATTGGTCATTTGGCTAGCGAGGTAACTCAGAACTTGAGTTCGGTTCCCCTGAATCCATGTTTTGTTTTGTTTTAATTAAAAGTAAGAAAATAAAAGCCAGGCATGGCCTTGCCTACTTGTAATTTCAGCACTGAGGAGGCAGAGACAGGCAAATTTCTGGAGCTCACCGGCATTTTTGGTAAGTTCCAGGACAGAGAGAGACCGTGTTGGAGAAAGGGGAGTTTAGGGCTGGGGAGATGCTAGTGAAGTACTTGGCACATAAGCTTTAGGGTCTATACTTGTTTTGTGTTTTCAAAGCAGGATTTTTCTGTGTAGCCATGGCTGTCCGAAGAAGTCTCTCTGTAGACAAGGCTGGCCTCTAGCTCAGAGATCCACCTGCCTCTCTTCCTCCTGGGTGGTGGATTACAGGCTTGTGCCACTCCCATCTGGCAACTGTATCCACATTTTTTTGGGGGGGGGGGGGTGTTTTGTTTTTGGTTTTTGGTTTTTCCAGACAGGGTTTCTCTGTAGCCTTGGTGCCAGTCCCGGAACTAGCTCTTGTAGACCAGGCTGGCCTCGAACTCCCAGAGATCCGCCTGCCTCTGCCTCCCTAGTGCTGGTATTAAAAGCGTGTGCCACAACCGCCTGGCCTCCACATTTTTTAAAAATATTTATCTATTTAGCATGCATGCCTGCACACATACACCAGAAGAGGGCACCAGATCTCATTATAGATGGTTATGAGCCACCATGTGGTTGCTGGGAATTGAACTCAGGTCCTCTGGAAGAGCAGTCAGTACACTTAACCTCTGAGCCATTTCTCCAGCCCATCAATATCTGAATATTTCAATGCATCCACAGCCTGCTAATCCTCCTTTTAAGACCAGTTTGTTACCCCATCTTTTTTTTATATTTATTATGTATACAATATTCTGTCTGTGTGTATGCCTGCAGGCCAGAAGAGGGCACCAGACCTCATTACAGATGGTTGTGAGCCACCATGTGGTTGCTGGGAATTGAACTCAAGACCTTTGGAAGAGCAGGCAATGCTTTTACCCTCTGAGCCATCTCTCCAGCCCCCGATTGTTTGTTTTTTCTTTGTTTTTCAAGACAGGGTTTCTCTGTGTAGTCCAGACTGCCCTAGAGCTTGCTTTGTAGACCAAGTTGGCTTTGAACTCAGATTCTCCTACATCCCGAGTGCTAAGATTAAAGATGTGTGCCACTATGTCCAGCATCATCACATTTTTAGAATCCTAGAATTATAACCTAGGTAGTCTAATGTGGCTTCGTGATATTGCTAAATCATTTCCTACTGTTCTTTATCATTTATTTATCTATAGCCACCCTGGCCTGCAGTGCTGTTCCTTAAACATTTCAGACCTACTTGGGTTCTTTATACTCGCTATTTTGCTATATTTGTGTTGTTTGTTTTCTGAGACAGGGTGTCCCTATGTATGTATCCCTGGCTGTCCTGGAACTAGCTCTGTAGACTAGGTTATCCGGACTCAGAGATTCACCTGCCTGTCTCCCAAGTGCTAGGATTAAAGGTATACGCTGCCATGTCCTGGCCTGTTCTTGCTATGTTTAAAAGAAAAAGAGAAAGAAAGAAAATTATTTCTTAAAGCAATGTCTCACGTAAATATCCCTGGCTGGTCTCAAGCTTGTGTTGATTCTCCTGTGATCCCAAGTGCTGAAATCACAAGTATACACTATCAAACCCAGATGTGGGAATTGAGACCAGCATATGGTCTACATACAGAGTTCCAGGACAGCCAAGAATAAGCAGAGAGACTCTGTCTCAAAACAAAAAGTATAAGGGGAGAAAGTGTAACTCTAAACAAAGAGCTTAGCTTTGAATTCTTTATTTAGCTTCTGAGATACTTTGTATCCATTTCTGTGTGTGTGAAAACCTTGCCATTTATACTCCCCATATAGAAGCAGAATTAGTCTTTTTTTCCTTTCCCCTTTTAAAATTTTGGTTGGTGGGCTAGAGAGATGGCTCAGCAATTAAGAACATGTAGTGCTCTTGTAGATGATACAAGCTCAGGACCACATCTAACCCAGCATCCAGGGAAATCAACACCTGACCTCGAGCAGCACATACACCTGAACATAATTTTAAAAAGTAAAACAAAGGAAGAAACAAAGCACAGAGGGTGCCTTGAATATGTGAGAAGAAAGGTCTTCAGTGGAGAAAAGCTTGAAAGGTTATCAGGGTAATAGAATACAGTATGAGTGGAGGGACCAGGAAGAAGGCCAGTTAGAGTATTGTGAGATCTGTCAAAGTTTGAGCATGGAAAGATGCTGTTTTCCTGTATCGTTTGATTGTGCCTGTGTTTCTCATTGACTTTAAAAGACATGGGCAAAACTGAGAACTTGAATTGCATAAAGTTATGTAGAGAAGAATCTGGATGATTAAGTGAGGCAAAAGGATGTTAGCAATTACAGTAACACTGAATGATCACTTGTGATTAAGAGATTCAGGTTGAGAAAACTGAAAGAACATGGTTCTGGGGACAGAAAACTAAAAATCAGGTTCAGACCAGCCTGAAGTGCTGGCTCAGTGGTTCAGAGTACTTGCTCATCTTCCAGAGAACCCAGGTTCGAGTCCTAGCACCAGCACCCTCGTGGTAGTTAACAGCCATCCATAAATCCAGTTCTAGGGTGCACAAATATCTACATACAGGTAAAACATGCATATACATACAGTTAATACATCTTTAAAAAACTTTAAGGATCAAATTCAATGGAAAGAAAACTGTGGTCTTTGAGGAAATAGTTAAGAAGGATGGTTGCCATGCCTTAAAATAAAAAGGAAAAAAATCTTACAATGGGATGCTGCCATTATTTTGCCATAGGCTGGTGGCTTTCCAGTGATTCGCCATTTTTTTGTAGGGCAGGAAAATGCAGAGCTCATTTATGGGGCCCAGATTGCCCATTGCAGGGTGGACAGTTGGCCAGTTCATTTCCACGCAGTTAAGGTTCACTTGAAAGCAATGGTATTATAACATGATTGCTGAGAAAAATGCCTGCACTTTCATAAAGTACTTACTTAGCCGTGACAAAACAGAAAACTGCTGTGTGAGCACAATGGCCAGGGGGATAGGATGGCCATCCATCATCCTGCTAGTGCCTGGAGGAAGCATCGAGGACAGAGAGCATAACTTGTTTCTGATTGCTACCAAAGCCAATAATTAGGCCATGCATTTTTTAAAACATTGAAAATTATTTTGGGGAATTGGATAAAGATTTAAAGTTAGGTTAAATACTAGCGCCTCTGTTCCAAACTAGGAACCTTTATTCCCAGCACTCAGGAGGCAGAGGCATGCAGATTGCTTGAGTTTGAAGTCATCCTAGTCTACCTAGTAAGTCCTAGGCCAACCAGAGCTTCATGTCAGCCTCCTTATCAAGCCTTAGCTGTCAGCATAGACTTGGGTCTATAGAGAGGATTGTTGATACCGTTTAAGATGACTAAATTCTCTTGTTTTTCAATCTTTTCAGGTCTAAAGAGGTAAATAAACGGAGACCCCGAAGTTTACTAGAAAGACTGCGCTGGGTCACCCTGGGGTATCATTATAACTGGGACAGTAAGGTATTTGTTTTATTCATTTCTTTTACATTTATAGGTTCTTGGGCCCCTGTAGTTGAATTTCTTCTTGAACAAACTTGATATGTCCCTGCCATAGTAAAGGCTGTCGGGAGCATAAATTCAGGGGAGTGGTGATGATTTATTGCCTCCTTTTCATATCCCTTGGAGAGCTGGGAGTGGTAGCTCACATCTCTAATCCTACCTCTACTCTTAGGAGGCTGAGCTAGGAGGTACACTAGCTCAAAGACAGTTTAGACTATGTAACAAGACTCTGTCTGATAAAATTAAATGAGGAGCTAGAGAGGTGGCCCAATGGTTAAGATAAGAGCATGTGTTGCTCTTAAAAGGAACCCAGCTTCAATTTCCAGCACCCATATTGTAGCTCATAACTATCCTTCAGTTCCAAGGTATTGATACCCGTCAGTACAGGCAAAACACTCACCCACATAAATCTTGTTAAAAGCTTTGAGTAACTGACTAATGTATGTAAAGTCTTTACAGCAGTACCACACTGTTCTAAGTAGTAGCTCTCCTAATCCAGAGAAGCCAGTCAGTGCTTTTAATGATAATCTTCATTTGCTCTTATTATTTTTACTTTGGTTTTGTTTTGGTGTGTTTGTTTGTTTTGAAACAGGGTTTCACTGTAGCTTTGGTGCCTGTCCTGGAACTAGCTCTTGTAGACAAGGATGGCCTCGAACTCATAGAGATCTGCCTGCCTCTACTTCCCTAGTGCTGGGATTAAAGGCGTGCATCACCACCACCCGGTTTATTTTTATATACTTCAAAGTTATCCTATCTTTACTAAGAAAATGAGAAGTGAAAATTATCCAAAGCCATATGAGTATTCAGAAAAAAACAGACAAAAAAATAAAAATGTGGGGAAAGGTTGTTAAATATAATAGACAGTTAAAAGGGCTGGGGAGGGGCAAAACTGTAGCAGCAGCCTTGATTTATTATATATATATATATATATATATATATATATATATATATATTGTTATATATATTTGTTTGTTTTAGGAATTAAATAGGAAACCAAGGCTATATAGAAATGCCCTATCTCAAACAAAAAAGAATTTTCTTAGATACTGTTAAATACAAACAAATGAGCCAGGCGGTGGTGGCGCACACCTTTAATCCCAGCACTTGGGAGGCAGAGGAAGGCAGATCTCTGGGAGTTCGAGGCCAGCCTGGTCTACATGAGCTAGTTCCAGGACAGGCACCAAAAGCTACAGAGAAACCCTGCCTCGAAAAAACCAAAAACGAGGTGACTCAGAGGTTAAGAGCACTGGCTGCTCTTCTAGAGGTCCTGAGTTCCAAGTCCGAGCTAGCAACCATGTGGTGGCTCTCAACCATCTGTAATGAGATCTAGTGCCCTCTTCTGGCCTTCAGGCAGAACATTGAATATGTAAAAAATAAATAAATTTAAAAAAAAAAATCACACGCACATACAAGCAAAGGCTAAAAACAACTTCTTACCAAACAGGGAGAGCCATCCACAGCCCCTAGGGACACACAGAACAGCGATTTTTTTGCACCAACAGTTGGTTCCACTCTAGCCACTTTTGTGACCTCCTCCAGCTTGCTGTGCCAGAACATTAGTGGAATGGTAAAACAAAAAAAAAAAAATGGGTTTTTGGTAAGATTTTAGTTTAACTTTACAGGAAGAAGTGAGAACAAAGAAGCATCTTTGCTCTACAAATGTTGATGGCCCAGAAAGCCCCAGCTCCTAGTGGCAGACTTGTCATTTTGGTGGAGCATGAGTATTAAGGAAAACAGAAGCAGGCAGTGGTGTCACGCACCTTTAAGCCTAGCTCTAGCAGGCAGTTCTCTGAGTTCAAGGCCAGCCTAGTCTACAGAGTGAGTTCCTGGACAGTCGGAGCTGTTAACACAAAGAAATCTGTCTCAAATAAAACTTTAAAAGAAAATGACTGCCGGGCGGTGGTGGCGCACGCCTTTAATCCTAGTATTGGATTTCCTTTTAATAAAAACAACCTTTAGGAAGAGGACCTCAAAGAACCCCACACCTCCCTGCTGGTCTGTGTGGTTGCTGAGGAGGGAAAAGACGTTTTCTTCAGTAGCAGCCACTGGTAATAGGTAGAAACCTTACTGAGTGCCTGTGTTACTAGTAGTTAGTGAGTAATGGATTTTATGCCACAGTTTCCTATGTTTTGAGGTTATTGTTTATTTTTCTTATTTTTTCTACTTTTACCAAAGAAATACTCAGCAGATCATTATACACCTTTCCCTTCTGACCTGGCTTTCCTCTCAGAGCAAGTCGCCGCTGCCTGTGGATTTCAGGGGTTCCAAGCAGAAGCGGGTATCCTGAATTACTACCGCCTTGACTCTACACTGGGAATCCATGTGGACAGATCTGAACTAGATCACTCCAAACCCTTGCTGTCCTTCAGGTAATTTAATTCCAGGGGTTTCAGGTTGTTTGTTTGTTCGTTTTTCTAAGACATTCTTAAGCTAAAATTAGTAAAGTTTTATGATAGGAAGTACTATCATTACTGTGTGTAATAAGCAAGTTAGAAGGCCATAAAGCAAATTGAACGAGCCTTTTTTTGTAAAGTGGAGCAAGATACGGTGTAAAACACAAAGCCTGAGTAGTTCACCTCTGTCCCTCACACAGAAGTTTTAGTATATGCAGAATCCATAGAAACTCAACAAGAAAAGGACCGACCTCCCATTAAATGTCTTAGAAATGAAGAAATTAGAAACATAGTGACTCATGATTTTATTAAAATACTGAAATTTTAAAATGTGCATTAAAAAACCTAGATAATGTTGAACGTCGGCTCTTGCTTTGCATATTGCTTTATCATAATTTATTTTGTAGCAAGTCTTTGTGCTGTCATAATAATGTATGGGCAGCAGATCATGGCTTGGTCACTGGGAAACACAAGCCAAAATAGTTTAAAAGTGATGGCTTTGGGGCAGAGCAGGTGGCTGAGTTGGTTAAGTAACTTGCTCCAAGTAACACGTATGAGGAACTCTTCCCCCCACATCCCAACATATGAAGCAGATCATGTCTGTACTCTAGTGCTAGGGTGGGGGAGGTGGAGAGACAGGCTAAGTGAGAGATCCTGTCTCAAGAACAGGAAGGTGAGGCCTGTGAGGTGTCTCCTCGGGTAAAAGCATGTACTGCAAGCCTACAGCCTAAATTCAATCTTGGGACCACATGGTGAAAGGAGGAAACCAACTCCAGGAGTTACCCTGACTTTTCACACATGCACTGTGACTCAAGCATAGTAAGTTTTAAAGATGGGGTCAGTAAGATGGCTTAGTGGGCAAAAACATTTCCCTAACAAGCCTGATGGCCTGAATTTGATGCTCAGATCCCACAGTAGACGGAGATAACTTTAAAATGTCCTCTGACCGCCATTTGTGCTCTATAGCATATCCATACACCTGTTAGATTTATACAGAAATAATAATAAAGTATAAAATTAAAAGATGCCAAGTGAGACCGGTGACTTAATGGTTAAAAGCACTTGCTACTCTTCTAGATGACTGAGGTTTGGTTCTCAGTAGCTACATGGTGGCTCACAGACATCAGTAACTCCAATCCTAGCCTATCTGGTTTCCTGTTCTGGCTCTGAAAACACTAGACGCACACATGTACACATATATGCAAAATACCCATACACTTAAATTTGAACAAGTTGGAAGAGCATTTATGGAAGACATCAGCATTAATCTTTGGCCTCCACACAAGTACACACATCAAAAATAAGGATCATGAGGTGGCTCAGCAGGCAAAGGTATCTACCCCCAACTCAGAACTAAGTTCAGTCCGTGCCAGTCTGAAGTACAAAAAAATGTAGTTGGCAGTAACTTTGACAACTTTAACTAAATAATAGAAATTTCTCTCTCTCTTTTTTTTTTTTTTTCTGTAGCTTTGGACAGTCTGCCATCTTTCTCCTGGGTGGTCTCAAGAGAGATGAGGCCCCTACAGCCATGTTTATGCACAGTGGCGACATCATGGTGATGTCAGGTTTCAGCCGCCTGTTAAATCATGCAGTCCCTCGAGTCCTTCCGCATCCTGATGGCGAATGCCTGCCTCACTGCCTAGAGACACCTCTCCCAGCTGTCCTCCCTAGCGATTCACTGCTTGAGCCCTGTTCTGTAGAGGACTGGCAGGTGTGTGCCACCTATTTGAAAACTGCTCGAGTTAATATGACTGTCAGACAGGTACTGGCCACAAACCAGGACTTTCCCTTAGAACCCATGGAGGAGACAAAAAGAGACATTACTGCAGATGGTTTGTGCCATCTTGATGACCAGAATAGCCCAGTAAAACGGGCGAGGCTAAATTCTGACACTTAAGACTTAAAGGTTAGATCTGTTGCCATGCACTCTCGCCCCAAGGCAATCCTCACAAGGGCAGGGAAGAAGTCATCCGTCATGCCACTGTCTGGATGTGTCTTAGAGAGTAGAATGATTACAGTTTGCTCAGAGAAGTGTTTGAATCCAGCTCAATACAAGCAGGAATGTGTTTGTCATACCTCATAGGTATGGTAATGATCCACACGGATTTCTCAGCCTCTGCTGTTATCTCAGGAGGAAGAAGTGAGATCGTATGTCTGTGGTGTGTCACTACCTCAGAGCTTATTAAGAGGAAATAGTTTCTTCCTCTCAGCATTATATAATTCGTGAACCAGCAACCAGAATTCCTAACTCCTAGTTGTCATCAAATACTTTGAGATCTTCACTCTTCTCTGCCCTCAGAGAGGAATCTTATGCACATGAAGACAGTGGAATTAAGAGTGTCCCTCAGGAGCTGGTGTTGTCTCTTGATTGGTAGAGCAAATGTCTGCCATGCATGTGTCCTGAGTTCACTACCCTGTACCACATGAATCCAGTGTGGTGTGGCCTGCCCCGGCGCTCCAAGGGGTAGAAGATCTGAAGTTCAAAGGCATCTTCAGCTACATGATACACAGACACAAAGTGCCCCCACCCCCGAAGAAGTTAGAGATAAATACGTGTAAAACAAAGGAAAAGAGAAAGTAGTCTCTGTGTGTCTTTTATAACTCCAAACTCTTTCTGGTGGCTTTTTAATGGACTAAGAAAGTCTCTAGAGTATTTTGTTAGCTGTTTTCTCCATGAATAAACACTCCCATCTTAAACTAAAGATCTGTATCTCTTTGAGAGTGTATCAGGGATACACTTTTTCTTTATTTGCTGTATTGATGCTGTTGAAGCCTCTGGCTGTTTCTCTCCTAAGTATTGTGGCTGTCATAACAGAACATTCTGTGAAAATCCAGTCACTGCCATAGTTTTTGATGTCAGATTTAATGTCATGGGGCGGGGGATAATAAGGGAGTTAGGTGCTCCTGTCTATAAACTGGGTATGCCTATTAGTGCAGGAGACTGCGGCTATCTGGAAGCCATGCCACGGCCTGTGATTTGCTTAATTTCTACCTTTCTCTGCCCTCTATTTATCTGCACTTGGTTATTTTTTTTTAATATTTATTTATTATGTATACAATATTCTGTCTGTGTATGCCTACAGGCCAGAAGAGGGCACCAGACCTCATTACAGATGGTTGTGAGCCACCATGTGTTTGCTGGGAATTGAACTCAGGACCTTTGGAAGAACAGGCAATGCTCTTAACCACTGAGCCATCTCTCCAGTCCTGCACTTGGTTATTGAGTTCATAGATAATGCATTTTTTGTCAGGGGCAAAAATTAATACAAATCACTTACTACATAAGCTGGGTTCTAAAAATTGGTGAATGGTAGGAAATTTTTATGTAACTTATCCCTGGGAAAATTTCCTTGTTTTCTTTGATGTTCCTTAAATGTGACCCACCTGAAACCAACAAGCTGTCATTTGGTAAATCCAACAGAAAGTTTATCCTTTACTAAGAGAGACTGTTAGAGTATCAGATAAAGGCATGGCCTGTTTTTAGGAGCAAGTGGAAATAGGCTAGCCAAGGAAAAAGACCTGTCTCCATCCCAAGCTCCTCTTGGGAGCTTGCTAGTTATAGGCCATGCAGCCCAGCTCAGTTCATTTCTGTCTACAAGCCGCTGTAAATGGCTGAGAGATGTGGGGAGGGAAACATAAGAACATGCTGACACATGAACCTTGTATGAAGCTCCTGCATCAGAATTAACTTCTTGAGGGGTAGCTGAAGAGAGGACTTGCATTTGTGGAGGACCCAAGTTCAGTTCCAAGGGATCCTGGGTTCTTGTATCCTCTGGTCCCTAGGCCCACATGTGACATACACAGCAAAACGAGCAAACACGTTTTGTTAAAGACTTTGAGAATGAGTCTCTAAGTTAAACGATCGAATGAGAGTGCAAGGTTAGAAGGTTGCAGAACCTAAAGGATAGGATGGATCTGCATCGTGACAGCAAGTCTAACCTAAGAAACTCCATCCAACACCAAGGAACGAGCCTTCTGGTTTTTTGAAACCAGGGTTTCTCCGAAGCTTTGGAGCCTGTCCTGGAACTAGCTCTTATAGACCAGGCTGACCTTGAACTCATAGAGATCCGCCTGCCTCTGTCTCCCCAGTGCTGGGATTAAAGGTGTGTGCCATCGCTGCCCAGCGGGAAGTACTGTTTTTAAGCACTTCATCACTTATCAAAGGATAAAATGAAAATGTAGCACATATATAATTGATGGGATCAGTGCATGGATAGTAGAACTAGAGGAACTGGCACCCATAATGCTCTCCGCTGGTGAGGATGTCTGCATTATGGGACATAGTCCTAGACTATCCTCTCAGATACTGTTAGGAAATAGGTGACTTCTAAATGTTTTTTTCAGTGGTGTGTCCTTGGGTCCAATAAATTTTACTTCTGGAAACTGAGTCTACAGAAGTCATCAGAGCCATTCAGGAAGGCTGTTGTACAAGAATTTATCAGAGTGAAGATTTGAAACAAGCCACATGTCCAGCAGCAGGAAGTGGCTGGTTCAGAAAGTCCTGTGACTAGACAAATCCCAGTTCCCTTCCTGGAACTACCATCCTACTGACATCCGTATACAGAAACCAGTTGCCTTTTCAAGGACAGTAGGAAAATGGGCAACTATATTTAAGAGAAAATCTGATTAACTATACAGAGTAATATTTTTTACAGAATGTTACATACTTAAGTTTTGTTTGGTGTTTTGCCTCTGTGTATTCCTGATGTTTACATATTTATTTACATTGAAAATCTTAAAATTTATTCCTCTTTTTAAAAAAATAAATTATTTATTTATTTGTTTTTTGAGATGGGGTTTTTCTAGTTTTGGAGCCTGTCCTGGAACTCACACTGTAGCCAGGCTGATCTCAGACTCGGAGATCTACCTGTCTCTTTAATCTCTGAGTCCTGGGATTAGAGGTGTACTGCCACCACCCGGCAAAAGCTTTATTCTTTTAAAAGGTGGTAATTTAATTTTACTTATGTGTGTGGGTGTTTTGTCTGTATATATGTCTATACACCACTTACTCATCTAGGGCCTGGGTGATAGAGTCCCAGGAATTGGAGTTAGAGATGTTTGTGAGCCACCGTGTGGGTGCTAGGAATCAAACTGACCCTCTGGAAGAACATTAATATACTCTTAACTAATGAGCCGTCTCCCCAACCTTAGAAGCCCAACTCTCAAACCTGGTTCTACCTCAGTCGAAATTTAGAATGCAAATCTAGGAACGGCAGCAGCACTGTCTAGTAAAAAAGACTTATCATGCTAAGCACCTTTTCAATCCATTGGTTGGGAAGCAAAGGCTGTGTACTCTACTTCAAAGGACCTTTTAAGGGCTGGAGAGATGACTTAGCATTTGAGAAAGCGCTGGCAGCTCTTCCAGAGAACCCTTCCAGGGTTCAGTTCCCAGCACCCACATAGCAACTCACAATCTTCTGTAACTCCAGATCCAAGGGATTCAACACTGGGTCCCTGAGGGCACTGGCCATTCATGTAGTGCATAGACATAGGTTCAGGCAAAGCACTCAGACACAAAAAACATGTTCAGCTGTGGGGAGGGGGGGCGGTGGCACATACCTTTAATCCCCAGAGCTTGGGAGGCAGGGGCATGTGGATCTCAGGTCTATAGAGTGAGTTCCAGGGCTACACAGAGAAACCCGGTCTCAAAAAAAAAAAAAAATTAAAAGTAATATTTTAAGTGGACATATGCATAGGAAAGGCATATATTCTCAGGTTTTTTGTAGCCGCCTAGATTGCAATGTGGATGGCCTTTATGAAGGGAATTGTTTGAAGGGGTTGGATGATGTATATGCTGAGCTCAGCACCAACAGGTTTGTGAAAGCTCACACTCAGGTGTCCTTCCTAATGTCTTTCCTGCTCATTCTGACAGCCTCTCTCAGGGTCTTGGGATCTTACATAAAATCTCGCTGGGCAGCACTGGTTATTACCCAGTTTCTAGAAATAAAGCTTGAGTTGTGGGTCTGCTTCTGAAAACAGGAATACCACATGATTAACTGGATCCTCTGTGCGTTATGCCTGTTGCAGTAGAGCCTCTGTCTAGTGCCATGTTCAGCCCATGTCTGGTTTTCCCTAGAAGGGTCCCAAAGCCTTTGTGAGACAAATGTATTGCTAAATCAGGCAGACTCAGCAAGGTTTAGCTTTCCCATGTTCCAATTTTCTGAGGTCCTTTTTCACTAAAATAAGCTTGTTTTATCCCTTTTCCCCTAATCTCAAGGCTGTTTATTAGAGTTGGAAGAAGAAAAGCCCTAATACCCTAGGTGGGTTCACCTGAGGCGTATTCGAATGCTAATTAGGCCCGAGAGCCTTGGGACTGTCTACTGATCTCAGCAGGCCCAGAGGCTGAGGAGCTGGGCAGGAAAAAGCCCTGGTCAGCTTCCCAGGGTACAGGGGGAAGAGCGATGAAGGTCCAGCTTACCTAGCCAGCCAATGCATTGTTATTGATTCTCCTTTTGATCAACTACCTGTCCAAACTTGAGCTCCCTTGTAGATGAGTTTATTGCCTCTCAGTTGGTTTCACTGGTAAGTCAGTGTTCTTAAAAAAATAAGATGAATTACTAGAAGGTAAAATGCAACAGCTAAATTTTAGTAACAGTTCCAACGCTTAACTTAAGAGAGTTGGTCCTCTCCTTTCATTATATGGATGTGGGGTCAGCAGGTTTGCCTGGAGCGTTTACCTCACTGAGCCATCAGCTATCTACCTTGCTCTTTTATCCTGTATCTAATCCCCAGAAACTAGTTTTAAGGTTTCAGAATCTTCATTGTTACTTCCCTGACCCAGGCCACTGTCACCTCAGCTAGATTCTTGCAATAGCAGCTCTTCCTCCCATTCATAATGCTTCTCCCTGAGTCCAAGGCAGAATGGCACCTACAAACCCTCCGGCTGGCCCCTCGATTCTGTTGGCTTCTCGCTCCCAGCCACTTACACCTCATTCTTCCTCTGGTGATTCTGCATAGGTAACTAATACACACACTAAATAAATACATGTGAAATATAATTATTTCCCTCCTCTAGACTATCAGTGCCACAAGGCAGATATGTGCTCTGTTTAGAACAATGCCCGGCACATACCTGTTCAGGTTGGCATGGATATGTGGGAAGGCAGTGTTCCACTGCTGTGGGGAATGTAAGTTGGTAGCTAATTGTCAGTGTTGACATAAACTTTAATCCAGCAATTTTCAGTCTCTTTCCTCTAGACCCTTCATGTGGGTACATAATGTGTAAAAAGATATAATAATGAAAAACTGGGGGGCTGGAGAGATGGCTCAGTGGTTAAGAGCATTGCCTGCTCTTCCAAAGGTCCTGAGTTCAATTCCCAGCAACCACATGGTAGCTCACAACCATCTGTAAAGAGGTCTGGCGCCCTCTTCTGGCCTTCAGGCATACAGACAGAATATTGTATACATAATATATAAATAAATAAATTAAAAAAAAATAATGAAAAACTGGTAACTACCCAGAAGTTGGTACCAAGCAGGCCAATAGAGTATGGGACATCCACACTATAGAGCATTGACGTTGAGTGGACATGGTGGCCTGCATCTGGAACCCCAGCACTACGGAGGCAGAAGCAGAAGGGTGGAAAGTTGGAGGCCAGTCTGCTTCCAGACCATCTTGGGCTACAAAGCAAGACCCTGTCTCAAAAAAAAAAAAAAAAAAAAAGATGGTGGTGGTACACACCTTTAATCCTAGCACTCAAGAGGCAGAGGCAGGCAGATCTCTGAGTTCGAGGCCAGCCAAGTCTACAGAGCAAGTTCCAAGACAGCCAGGGCTACACAGAGAAACCCTGTCTTGGGAAAAATAAAAACCAAAGAGTTTTTGTGTCATGTCCCCCTGTTGTAAATATGTCTGGGGAGTTCCATCCAAATGTAGGGTTAGAGAGGAGACATTGGGAGGTGGTAGAGGGCAGCACTATACAATTTTGTGTTCTCTGATTTTTTTTTATAAAAATACATTCATATATTACCTATATGAATTTTTTTTTTTTTTTGGCTCTTCGAGACAGGGTTTCTCTGCAGCTTCAGAGCCTGTCCTGGAACTAGCTCTGTAGACCAAGCTGGTCTCGAACTCACAGAGATCCGCCTGCCTCTGCCTCCCGAGTGCTGGGATTAAAGGCGTGCGCCACCATCGCCCGGCTTACCTATGTGAATTTTTAATTACACATCGCAAACCTTATGAAGAATGCTGTGCAGAGGTTCCGGCACGGTGGCTCACACCTGTGATCCTAACATTCTAGAGACTGAAGCTAAAGTGGCAAGTTACAAAGCCAGTCTTGGCTACATAGTAAGACCTGTCAAAACAAACAGAAAACCCCCCATATTCAGTAGTAAGAGTGAAAACGGGGTTTGCCTTTCTCCACTTCCATCTACCCTGATTCCATGTATAAATAAGATCTGGTATTGGCCATCTGTTGGCAAACAGCTACAGCAGACTAATTCTGGCTCCTTTGCCAGGCTGACTGGAGAATCTGGTCCCACCTATCCCAACCAAAGAACCACCCTCTTGTTTTGTGTAGCCCAAGTTCAAGCACCTCGCTGTGCCCACCAGCCTTGGTCTGCCTCAGTCACGCAAGTACCAATCCTGGGCTTGCTTGCTAGGGCAACAAATGAGTCACATTGGAGGCTGAGCCATTTTGTAAGGCCCTGGTACTACCCTGAAAAGGAGTGCTGTATTCTGGGGACATGCCTGAGCAGACAGCAATGACGGCCGCAGAGCCCTAAGATTTTGCCTTTCTGTGCACCCTGTGTTGGCAGAAGGGAGAAGAGGTAAGCGCTCTGCTGTTTGGACACACCAGAAGGTTTTGTCCAGATGCTGACTACACTGTGCGCCTCTTGGGTTCTCACTGTAGCTCTGTGACCATGTGCTTCCATGTGCCCCATCAGTTGTCCCTTCTGAGAGCCCTGGAGATTGGACCATGGGCGCTGCTTCTTCAGTTTTAGAGGTGCGCAAGCAGAGGAGACCCAGATTCAGCCGTGGAGAAAGTGGGCAATCCTGCTCCTGTCTCTCAAGCCAGTCATGTTCTAGCTGAGCCATTAACCACCCATTCCTGGATCAAGCAGGGTCTTAATGTGAAAGAGCTATCTAAGAATATAAAACAAAACAGGAGTTGTTGCTCATCAGAATAACAGTCCTGGTGTTTATTATTCTGGCAACTACTGAGCATCGGTGAAGGGGTCATTGTATCAGGTGATTGTTGGCAGGCATCTCATAGGGATGGTCTCTTAGGGAGTGGAGAAAACGCCTGCATGACCGTAAGGATATGATAATGGACCAGGCATAGGGTGCAATTCAAAAGACCTTTAACCCAGAGCTGAAGGCCCGCCTTCCTGGAGCAAATGATGTAAAAGCTGACAGCAAGCAAAATTTGGTTTCACCCCACTATTATTTGGGTCAAAGGGCAGTTATTATCTCAACTGTTTCATCCCTCTTGTGAAAACAAAAGCACCTGGCAACATTTATGGACACATAGAACCTTGATGTACCGATTAGGCATGCATGACTCACATTCCGAGAATCATTTGTTGGGTTCATAGCCCGCAGCCCTATCTGTTCCCACAGCTTCTATTCCCCCATTGTTTGTGTCCTCCAGAGAATAAACTCCCCAAAGGCACCCTCATTTGGATCTGCTTCTCTGACATCTAAAACAGTGTTCCGCACATAGTAGCTGCTCAACAAAATGCCATTAAGTGACAGAAACTTCCTTGGTCATAGTCTTGCCTTGACATTGATCCCACAAACTCTCTGCAAATAAGCAGCTGTGGGGGAGCTGCAGCTGTGGGGAGCAGCCGCTGTGGGGGAGCAGCTGCCATCATCTTGTATTTGTGCATTTTCAGGCACCCTCCTCTGTTGAGGAGTCTCTGCTACTGTGGGTGAGGTTGTGGTAGGAAAGATACCAGCTGAACTTAGGGAGCATGTCACAAGACCAAAGAGAAAACAGCCAACTGCAGGAAGCAGACCCTAGCCTCCGGGAAGCAGAATCAGGAGAGCTGTTGGAACACAGCAGCTGACCTGTTCTCCTCTTCTCCTTCCTCCCACTGTGGTCTTCGCTGCCTTGTGTCTTCTCTGCTGTTTTAGTGCGACTATTATGATTTTACTTACCCGGGGCTGCCACTACCTCACCTGAATCGATGGAAGAGAATCAGCTTGGCCAACTTTGGGTCAGCTGCGTGCTTCAGACCAGTTTCCTATGACCAAGGAGGCAGGGATGCCTGACACATAGGACCCACCTCTACAAAACCAAAAGAAAGACAATGGATGGGCAGAAAGGCGCTGATTACTGGAATGAATGATTGACATCTCTGCCTACTTCCATTGTACAGCTCCTTCTTTTAGACTGAAGCACTGGAAGACATTAACCCCAGATCACTGGTCCAAGAGATGATAGACATGGAGCCCGTCCAGCCCCGTTAACTAATGGCTACTTACAGGCCTCCCCCCCAAACAAAACCCCTCTGCGCCCCCACATATCACCCCTTAGGCTTTGTTTGAATGTTGGAAATGAGGTTGAGGCATCTGGTGTCCCTGCAGTCCCATTGCTTTGGAGACTAGAAGCAATTGAGGTGCTTTCAGCCAGAAAAATATAATTTAAGGGCTTGGCATCTGGCTGGGAGCGGAGAGATGTGTTGCCATGGAAATGCCTCGCTTCATTTAACAGCAGCACATCCCTGAGTTTGGTCACATCCACACGGAGGCACACAGCACTCTGTCAGCAGCCCTCATGTAGCACGCACGCGCCTCTGGCAGAAATACCTCTGCAGGATGCAGGGCCTGTCCCCAGTCCCTTCCTATCAGAGACACCCACACTCCTTCTCGTCCTTTCCTGTACGGCCTCAGCCAATCACCCCCAAGCAGCATGGAACACGCTAGGGACTAGAGAGTGACACACAACTGCAAAATTCTCTTCAATAATCTTCTGCCGTGTAGAAGGCCACAGGGTCCATATGCTTTTATCAGTGATCCCGGAGTGCAGCTGTGCCGCCATGCTCATAGGTCTACTTTGTCAGCCTTTTTTGTGGGGGAAGGGAGACGATTCGAGACAGGGTCTCTCTGTGTAGCCCTGGCTGCCCTGGAACTCTCTCTGTAGACCAAGCTGGCCTTGAACTCAGATCCACCTGCTCTTCATCCCAAGTGCTGGGATTAAACTTGTCTGGTTTTCAGCTCCTTAATAAAGCCCAAAGAGAGGAGTATAATGGTTACTGTGCCCAGATGTTTTTCAATTTTCTTAAGAGAACAGGGGTCAGCTTCTCAGGGTAGTCCAGAGGACCAAAGCCCTGCAAGTACCCAGAAGGCCTTAGGTCTTTCAAGCCCTGCAGTGGTGGAAGTAAGCAGGGTGGATTGGAGCCGGGAGGCATGAAGGTCCAGAGATAGTCATTACAATATGATTGATCCAGGCGGTGGTAGCATACACTTTTAATCCAAGTTCTTGGGAGGCAGAGTCAAGCGGGTCTCCATGAGTTCGAGGCCAGCCTGGTCTACAAAGTGAGTTCCAGGACAGGCTCCAAAGCTAAAGAGAAACCCTGTCTTGAAAAACCAAACCAAACAAACAAACAATATGATTGAGCATAATGAAAAGTTAGCAATTGCCTAGACCTCCATTAGCAAGGAAGAGGTTCATCTGTTCAAGTCTGTACTCTAGGGAGTCTTAAAGGACTAAGTAATCCATGTGTGTTTACATGAATATATTTCAGTATGAAACTACATGCATGTAAATATTAATGCATACAAAGGAGCCTGAGACGTGTAAGGTTAGCAATGGGTACTGGTCTCAGCTACTACAGCTGTAGAACAAACCACCCTCATTGTATGAAACAACGACGGCTTCTTTTTTCCAAACCCGTGGGTTGGTGAGGGAACACAGAAGAGCTCACAGACACGGCTGCCAGGTGGATTGCATGGGTCTCCGCATGGCCCTTCATGCAGTGGTGAGACCAGCATCTCTGGGACCCCAGGCAGTATTTCGAGACCACGAATGCAGAGGCATCAGGCTGTGTGAAGGTCCAGGCGTCTGGTGTAGACTCCGGCCTTCACCCACATCGTAGCTGATCCATTCTCCTGCTCAGTCACACCACAAAAGGGCATTCGTACTGGCATGGGAAGACTGTTGTCATCAGCAGCTTGATCTGCCTGCCCTTTAGTGTTTTTTTGTTTGTTTGTTTGTTTGTTTGGGTTTTTTTTGTTTTTTTTTTTTAGAGAACAAAGGAAAAAAGGTGTAACTCTCACCAAATTCTCATCATACAAGAAATCGATATGGGGCTGTCAGACTGACCCAGCACATAAAGGAAGTTGCCTCCAAGCTGGGCCCACTGAGTTTGTTTGATCCCTGGGACCCAAGTGGTGGAAGGAGGAACTGACTCCTCTCAGTTCTGTAAGTCGCCCTCCGACCTTCACGTATCAGTGTTGTAGCTGCTCACATGCATATACAAGAAATAAATAAAATGTCATAATTTTTTAAATTAAGTGAAATAGGATGTTCCTCCTTTGGAGCCCCTCACTCTTGGGGATTCCTTCTCGGTTCTCTTCAATCGATCTACATTTGCTCTTCTTTAAAGAGAGTGGGAGAGAGGACATTAGCAGTCCCCAAGTCAACTGTACAATAGGGATGGGTGTGGATGTGTGGATATTTGCAAGTTCCAAGTCAATCTGGGCTATAAAGTGAGGTTCTGCCTCAAAAAAAAGAAAGGGAGGGAGGGAGGAAGGAAGAAAAGAAAGAAAGGGAGGGAGGTAAGGAGGGAGGAAAGAAGGGAAAAGGAAGAGAGGGAGAGAGGGAGGGAGGAAGGAAGAAAGGAAGGAAGAAAAGAATCCCAAAACTGCAGTTTTGCTCATAAAATAGAATTATTCTCCTTGTTAAGGTCTTTGTTTTAAAAACTGATTTTACATTGTGTATGCTATTCCCGCAGAGGTGATCTGTTCTATCCGCATGAATGATCTAAAAAAACCTCAGGCTTGGGAAAAGCAGAGAGGCTGAAAACAAAATCCCTGCTCTCAAAGCAGCAAGTTGAAGAGGCATGGATATCACTCACTGGTGGGGCACTCACTTGGTACGCTGGAGGCCATGGGCTTCGTTCCTGGTATCACAACATCACCAACAGAAAGGGCAGGTTTGAGGCTTCTTGACAGTAGCCAGCGAGTCCTGACCTCTACTCTGTGGAGACCATGTTAGCAAGAGTTCCTCAGATACCAGAGCCAGAGACAGAAGAGTATGGCAGTTGGGTACAGAGATGAAGAAGTCACGAGGGTGCCACTCCCCTGGGGAGAATGGTGGCAGATGCATGAAAGGGCCCCCAATGGAAGGGAGGCTGCCAAAAGAGCATCCTTCCCCATTACGTCACTCAGTTCTCCATTTCTGTAACGCCCAGCTGCGATCCCTTATCAAGAGGAACGACTCATGTGGCCACAGTTTTGGAGGTGGAAGTCTGTCATTTTCAGGCCTGTGTCCAAGCAGGCCATCATGACCAAGTATTATGAAGTTAAAATCCTCAACTCAGTGCAGAGATAGGAGAGGAGAGTGGGGTCTCGAAAATTCCCTTCGAACACACACCACAATTACCTAAAGATTTTCCAGAAGGTCCTCCTCCCTCAAGGTCCACAGGCCCCAGTGGCACCATGCTGGGTAGCAAGCCTTTACCTCCAAGCCCTTTTGGGGCCACTTAGATCAAGCTCTTTACATTTCCTTCCCAATGGGGGAGTTTAATTAGCAGAATTTCTGGAACTTTCCACCTCATTGCTCCTTGCTCCCCTAGTGGATATGGCGGAGCATCAGGGGCTTCCTCACTCTTGATTGGGACAAATACCTGGGCAGCCTTGGCTCAGAGCTACTTCTTGCCCCTCTTGGGCATGAGCCCACCTCCTCTTTTGGGTCTGTTGTCAGTGCTCCTCAGGACTATGTGGGTGAGGCTACCTAACATCTGGGGTTCAGTAGTAGCAGGCTCGGTGACTGAAGACCTATGGCCACATCCTGCTGTCTGGCCCTTATCAATAATAGAACTGCTATTCCACCGTCCATGCCAGCTTCTTCTTACGATCATCCTTTCTTGGTTGAAAAACCCAAGAAGGAAATGAGCGTGCTCTTTATTGAGAACCCTGTAGAAGAACCTCTAGAAGCCTGTAATACAATGGCTATTTATAGATGTGTGATCAGCAGCCAGTGAGCCCACTTAGTGACTTCAAGTGATAAATAGTTAAGATCTTGTTGTCCTGCAGAGCATCATACCAGGTTTGTAGGTGAGGTTCCGAGTCTCTTGAGAAAGGCTGTCAGGGAGCACCCACAGAGGTGGTGCATGAGGGTCAGGGTTACCCCCAAAGAGTTCTCAAGCTGCAGGGGAGGCTAGAGGCATTGGAAGCTCAGTGGGACCAGACTGCTGACTTCACACCTTTCTCTTGGCAAGGCCCTTAGCTCTGTATCATGTGGGCCGCTCCACAGAGTCGCCTGATCCAAGTGACAAAGAGGAGGAAGCCAGAGCACCCTGGATGGTCTAGTTTCGAAAGCTGAATATGGACCCTTGTGGTTTTTGTTTGTTTTTTAAGATTTATTTATTTGTTATGTATAGTGTTCTGTCTGCATGTGTGCCTGCAGACCAGAAGAGGGCACCAGATCTCATTACAGATGGTTGTGAGCCATCATACAGTTGATGGGAATTGAACTCAGATCCTTTGGAAAAGCAGCCAGTGCTCTTAATCTCTGAGCCATCTCTCCAGCCTGGAGGCTTGTGTTTTATTTGTTAGGTCAATAGCTAAACCTAGACTAGGTGGCAAAGTAAACATGCCTTTGTCTTTGTTGACAGCAACAACAACAACAACAACAACAAAATAGAGCTGTCAACAAACAAAGGAAAGGTGACTGCGCTATCACAAGGTGGTGGGGAAAGAGAAGGGAAAGAGAGTTTGTATTGCAAACTCCCCAACTGTTAGACTTCGTGCTGGACCTGGCAAGCAAAGACAAATGTGCTACTGACACCACACACACACACACACACACACACACACACACACGCACACACACACACGCACGCACACGCACGCACACACACACACCGCCTTCGTTTGCACAAAGCACACATACAGCACACATTCCTATGGAGCAGGCCTTGGATGCCTCTCTTCTTTGTGTAGTCTTCACCTCCAGCTTTACTTGCCATTGAGGCTGACGTCACAGCTTGCTGTGGTTTGCTCTGGCCCCTGCAGGAGCATAGCTGCCCCCACTGGGTTTCCCTAAGGTTTTTTTTTTTTTTTCCTTCACAGAAAAAGCGCTGACATTTGTGGAGCACAACCTTCCTGTTCCTGCTCTGCGGGCACCATGTCGTTGAAGACCTCCACTAGCTCTAAAAGCCAAGTGCTGCTTGGCCGTGAGGCGCCAAACAGCAGCTGTCTGACATCGCTGCCTCTTAACATCGGCATCTCTATGTGCTGCACCAGAGACAAATAACTGAGCCGGGGGTGGAACTCAGTGGTGGAGAATTCTTGCTTAGCATGGATGAGGTCCTGTGTTTAATCCCAACATTGCAGAAGAAAGGGAAGAGAGAGGAGGAGAGATCCAGAAGGGAAGAAAGGAGGGAAAGAGGAAGCGAAGGGAGAGGTGGGGTTGAGACACTGCAATATTCTCTTGCTTCAGAGTGAGTTTGAAGGACACATATCCTCCGGTCCTCACTTTGGAGGGGCCCCTCCTC
Source organism: Microtus oregoni (assembly GCF_018167655.1). NCBI lineage: Eukaryota > Metazoa > Chordata > Mammalia > Rodentia > Cricetidae > Microtus > Microtus oregoni. The sequence continues at coordinate 10,114,340 of NW_024543068.1, forward strand.
TAGCCACACACCTCCTCACAGACTCAAAGGAAGTTATTCCTCGGTGCCCTTGACATCCCCTCCAGACTGTCCTCTAAGCCCGGTTATTCTCCACCCAAGAGGCCTGACCCTGCTTATCCCACCTGTCCAAGGCTTGTCTGAAGATTCATCTGTACTGGTGGGCAGCGTTTGGCTTAGCAAGCCTCAGTGGGGTGTCTGCACGTGGAGTGGGCACGCAGCAATAGAAGGAAAAGGAGGCTTTGCTTCAGGCGACGACGCGTCCAGGACCAGATTTTCATATGGAGACCTCCTTCCTGCCTCATAGATAATCCAGCTAGTTCACCTCTACCTGTGTCCTGGGGCTCTGGCGACCTCGGTGTGCACTTTCTCCAGTGCAGGACCTGCCGCCCCTCAACAGGCCATCGTAGTGCTACTTTTGAGCTCAGGTCGCCCTCTAGTGGTCATCCAAGGGACAACAGGCAGGCTCCTCGCTCCTCTGCAGACTGGACAATCTTTTTGGAATCCACTTACCTGTTATCCTTTGTTTAGGACCCTGGGGTACAAAGATCCAAGCCTCCCAAGTTCTCTCTTTCTCCATAGGCCTTCAAGGAAAAAACCCAGCCAAGGCCCTATACCCTGGTCAATACTGTAACAGGAACGGAGGACACAGCAATGAACGTGACTCATACACTGACCTCTCAAATGTTTACATTTCCAACACCAGTCAGAGTTAGCACCCTCCACACATGTTCACACACACACTTTCATGTTATTACACACATGTACATATCTACCGTGTCTGCCACCAGAGCCTCCAGTAACAACCATGCTCCCCGGCCTCTGAGTCACCCTCCTGTAAACCCCAGGAGTCTGTGTCTAGGGCCTGGGAGGTCTGCAGTCCATTTCCTGAGCTAAATGCCAGGCTGGAATTGCCTATTATTATAATATCTCTCATTTGTCTCAGATTTATTATGTCTGAACCTTGTACCCCAAGACGGGAAATCCCGTTGTTCCCACATGAAACCGGCCAGACATAATGAACAGGGTAAGGAAGAAGCCCCAAGGGCTGGAGAGATGGCTCAGAGGTTAAGAGCATTGCCTGCTCTTCCAAAGGTCCTGAGTTCAATTCCCAGCAACCACATGGTGGCTCACAACCATCTGTAATGAGGTCTGGTGCTCTCTTCTGGCCTGCAGGCAACACACAGACAGAACACTGTATACATAATAAATAAATATTTAAAAAAAAAAAAAGGAAGAAGCCCCAAACTCCACTTGCATGATAAAGAACACTTGGCTGAGAGGAAGAAGCGGTAAATGTGGGCTGGCTCCGTAACTCCGGGCCACTTTCCTTTGTTTCACTTCTTTGCAACAGAACAACGGAAGGAAAGAAGGCTTCAGGTTGGCTCACGGATCAAGGGTGTCGTCCGTCGTGGTGAGGGAAGTCTCAGCAGCAGGAGTGTGGGCAGGCTGCTCACACTGCATCTGCGGTCAGAAAGCAGACAACAAAGATGGCTGGTGAGGGAGATGGGGACACTCGGGGTTCTGCTCACTGGCTCGGTGCTATCTCCCTCCCCGGCATGAATTGGGGGGACCAGGGCTCAAGTACTGTGCAGAAGGTTAAATCCCAAGTGCCTGTGTTGTGGGATACTTGTTCACACTGACAATCCAAGACTGTTAATAAAGTTAAACCTTGAATCAAGGGGTGGTGTCCGTGACTGGCTGACCAGAATTGGCCACTGACATTTTGGAGGGTCAGATAGAGAAGGACAGAAAAAAATAAGGAGTGGCTTAGAAAGATTTGGAGGTCATTTCTACCTGGGAAGGTGGGAAAAAAGAGTCAGCCCATTGTTTCTCCACTGCTTCCTTGATCTATCAGGTGTGCATCCCAAAATCTGATGCCCGAGATTTGGGGGGGTTTGTTTGTTTGTTCGGTTTTTTTTTTGTTTTTTTGAAACAGGGTTTCCCCATATAGCCCTGGCTGTACTGGAATTCACTCTGTAGATGAGGCTGGCCTTGAACTCAGAGATCCGCTCGTCTCTGCCTCTTGAGAGCTGGGATTAAAGGCATGTACCACCCCTGCCCAGTCTGAGTTTTTATTGATAAAAGAATAACTTAGATAAACATGTAAACTGGTGCCCAGTGTGGGGCATTAGATCATGCCACCAAGGTGGTGAAGCCGCCACCTCTCTGCTGCCGTCATAGTTGGGTCTCTCCCCTCCCCTCAGGTCCTCCCCGCAAGTAGCAGGCTTTTCCTATTGTGGTTCCTACAGCAGCCTCTGGCCACCACCTGTCCCCAGACCCAAACACGGCAGGTGACTAACCCCAAACGCTGCTGGGGTCGGGCTGCCCACCACCAGCTGGCTCTGTCATGCAGGCTTCCCTGTGCTCCCCCAAGCTGCGTGCCCTCAGTCTCACTGTGTGTGAGCAGGTGCCTCAGACCAGTCATGCACCACCTGCGTGACAGCCAGCCCCACACCCCCAATACACCCCCAGTCTTGCCACTGTAACTGGCTGTTCCTGCAAAGCTCCATCTATGCTGTTGTCATCAGCAGACCTGGTGACCTGGGAATTCTTAAGGGGGAAATTAGGCTTTATTAAAAAGAAAGTCTTTCCCACATGAAGAATGGGGTATAATATTATACAACACTTTGAACAGTTGGGACAAGGTTAAAAAAATTAGGAAAGAGGACTGAGTATGTTGGGAGCTGTGAACCCCCAGATCCTGAATTTCTTGTAAACAACATGTTATGCTTGCAGCTGCTCTGAACACGAGACCCTCAGGAGTTCATGATGGCAGGGGAATGGTTTCTGGTGGGTTTGGCTGGGGTGTGGCTATCAGTTAAAGATCCCTATATAAGCTGCCCCTGTACACAATAAAGGGGGCATTCTGGGGCATTCTGGGGCATTCCTGTTTCAAGGATGACCCGTGTCTCTGTCTGTGTGTCTTTGTGTGTTTAAATCTCCAAGCCCTTGCCAGGCTCGCAAATGGTCCTGTAGTGCAGGTGCCGCAATACAGGAGTAGTGCCTTACTGTCATGTAGTACAGGTGGGAGGTACACAGTCGTTTGCTAAAATTATACAAGCCCCAAAAGAAGCCTTCACTGATTTTTTTTTTGTTGCAAAGATTGACTTCAGCCGTAAATAGAATAATATCAGATCCAGGAGTCAGGCAAATATTAATTAAACCTTTGGCTTGATTAGGCTTTTAAAGGCAAGATTAGCACCCATACATGAACCAATCCTTCTGAGATTGGATCTCACGTTTATGTTGATACTTTGATAGAAGTGATTCCTAAAAGTTTTAAGAAAAACGAAAAGGTCAGATGTTTTAATTGTGGTAAACAAGGTCACCTGAAAAGGGATTGTAGGCAAGGGTTCCTAGAAACAGTGTTTATTCTAAGAGATGACCCAAACAGAGCCCAGCCTTCTGGAGTATATAGAAGGTGCGGCAAAGGCTGGCATTGGAATAATAAATACAAATCAACAAGGGTCAGGCAAGGCAACCCTTTGCCATTGGGAAATGAGTTGGGGGGCCTCTTGTAGGTCTCAGTGTCAAATTTGGTTCAATCATTCCCTGTCAGCATTGGAGAAACTCATCCCCAAAGCAATTGAAAGATTTAATGTCTGTTGTTAAAAACCATACTGCTCTGGACGACAGAATAGCTTCGTTAGATTAAAAAAAAAATTCAAGCAAGATCATAGAAAAAGTATTTTGAAAACTTCTATAAATGATCAAAACCCAAAGCTACAAATACAAATGTGTAGTATTGTAACTGAAGGTTTGGTTGATAATGACACAGGTGTAACAATAAGTTTTTACCCAAAACTTGGCATCCAGATTAGCCTCTTCGGGAGGTAAATACTCAGCTTCTAGGGACTGGAACTCTATCTCCGGTAAAACGAAGTCCAAGGTGGCACGAATGTATAGGGCTAAAAGGACAGACAGGAAAGTTAAAGCTATATGACTAACTCAGCAATAAATTTATGGGATATTATGAATGTAACTCTTACTTGATAATTGCTCTTATTGTGTATAGATTTATTTTGTTAAGGTTGAAACAGTTCCTTTTTATTTAGGTAATACCTGATAATTGTTCTTATTGTATAAAGCGTTACTGTGTTAGAGTTAAAACCTTTTCTTTTTTCAAACAAGAACTGGAGAGATGTTGTGGGATGTTTTCACTGGCAACCTGACACTGCTAATAAATTAAATTTTGAACCAAGGGGCGGAGTCCATGACTGACTGACCAGAATTAGCCATAGAGATTTTGGAGGACCACATAGAGAGGTACAGGAAGAGATAAGGAAGGTCTTAGGGAGATTTCTAGGTCTTTTTTTTATCTGCGAAGGTGGATAGGAAGAGTCAGTCCGTCCTTTATCTGAGGTTCTCTAGATCTATCAGGTCTGCATCCCAATGTCTGACTCCCAAGATTTGATTGGTTAAAAAGATAACTTAGATAAACACATCACACCTGTTGAGAGAGATTTATGAATTCATACTACCCAGCTCACAAGAGACGGATGCACAAAAACCAGGAGAGTAGCTTTATCATGTTCTTAAGAAGTAAACCATTTTCAAAATTTATTTTATTTTTAATTATGTATGTATGTGCATGCACCTGAGTGGGTGTATGCACAAGAGGGCAGTTACCTTGAGAGGACAGAAGGCAATACTGGATACCCTGGAGGTAGAGTTACAGACAGTTGTGAGCTGCCCAACATAAGGCTGGGAACTGCCCTTGGGTCCTCTATAAGAACAATCAATATACACACTTAACTGATGAACCAGCTCTCCAGCCCCAAGAAATCGAAAATTTTACATTCACTTATTTGAGTGAGGATGTGAGTGTCCATATACCACGGAGTGCATATAGAGGTCAGAGGTCATTGTGTGGGTGAGTGGGGGGGTGGGTGTGTGATGTCACCGAGCACATATGGAGATCAGATGACAACTTGCAGAAGTCAGTTCTCTCCTTCCGTCATGTTGTCAGGCCCGCTAAGCACTAAATATAGAACTAAACATCTTAGGGGCTGGAGAGATGGCTCAGCGGTTAAGAGCATTGCCTACTCTTCCAAAGGTCCTGAGTTCAATTCCCACATGGTGGCTCACAACCATGTGTAATGAGGTCTAGTGCCCTCTTCTGGCCTTCAGGCACACATGCAGAAAGAATATTGTATACATAATAAATAAATATTTAAAAAAAAAAAAGAACTAAACATCTTAGATTCACTTTTCCACGTTTTTTCCCCCCTCTGGACCGGGTTTCTCTGTGTAGCCCTGGCTGTCCTGAAACTCACTCTGTAGACCAGGCTGGCCTCGAACTCAGAGATTCACCTGCCTCTGCTTCCCGAGCGCTGGGTTGAAAGGTGAACACCACCACCGCCCGACTATATTCATTTTTTCCTTGTAAGTCTCTACAACGCTGTGCAGAAGCCATTGTTTTATGGTCACTTTACAGAGGCCTGGAACATATCAACAGGGACTCGGGACTCAAGCCCAGTTCATCCTTCCACTAAGACCCACATCCTGAATTACTGGCTTTTCCAGACTCCTCATCCAGCAAACCGGATTGAGATCTGGACTTGGAGCAAGGTGGAGCCAGGCGTGACCCAGCCTTTTGGGAGTCAGGCTAACAGCACTGTGTTCTACAGGAAAAGCATAGGCTTGGCACCCTAGGCATCCATGCTGAAAGTCTATTCTCCTGCAGGTTTGCTGCAAAGAGATTGGTTACCTAACACAGAACTCCAAAGCGCCTGCGTCCGTGCGCTTTTCCCCAGTGTCCCCACGGCAGCTGTCCACAGCCCTGCCCCACTTCGTGTCGTCCTCGGCGTGCTTACTCCTTCTCCGAGACTCTCCCTTTTCACGCCGTCAAGAGACCACCTCTCTTATCCAGGATCTTCACCTAACCACATTGTTTATCTCTGAGGTTTCAGACAGGCGGCCCCAAACAGCATTCAGAATGGTTCTCCTCGGTCTCCATTCACAGCTTGAGGTGTCGGGATTTAAAACTAGCAAATCTCACAGAAAAAGCTGACTTATAACTAAAACCAATACAACCGCTTTTTCCTTTCACACAGCAACAACAGCCTGCAGCTAAACAGCGGTTTCCCCGTTTATTTTCATTTTGGGGGTGGGGGGGTTGTTTTGAAACGTGGTATTACTGTGTCATCCCACTTGGCCGGGAACTGTATAGCCTAGGCTGGCCTCAAACTTTGAGTAATCCTCCTGTCTCCATTTTCTAAGTGCTAGGATTGCAAGCCTACCACCACACCAGCTCTGCTCAGCTGTTCCCTTGAAAAGCTTGGAGATTCTGCAGTTCTCTGTCCTCTTCCAGGACGCAGCATTGCTGACCCCTGTCCAAGGAGTCCTTATTGTCCCCACCCCACCCCTACTAATTGATATATTGCTGAGGGTGACCTTGAGCCCTTGAGCTTGCGCGCGTGTGTGTGTGTGTGTGTGTGTAGTCTGTCCATCCATCCTCTCTCCTCGTGCTACTGTAGCCTTGGCTGGCCTGTTATGCAGACCAGACTGGCTTTGAGCTTGCGGTGATCCTTCTGCCTCTGACCCCAGCATGTATTTGAAGAAAGTCCTGTGGTAATTGGTGCAACTAGACTTTGGAGTCAGCCCTCAGATAGATTCCTTCCTACTCCACCCGAGGACAACTGGGTCAGGATGAGGAAGATCACATCTCTGCAGAGGTTCTTTTTGAGCAGTTTTCAGGCCTAGGCATATCAGCTCACGTCAAATTCTTTAGTAAGTGGGTGTGCCCTGGAATACTTGCACCCTGAACTCAATTGAATGCCAAGCAACATCCAGATGTACTAAGGACATGCGCTTATAAAGCAAGAGGAAGCCGTGCAATGAAAAGTGAATGCCCTCAGCATCCAGGAAGCAGAGGCAGGAGGATCACTGCAAGTTCAAGACCAGTCTGGTCTACATACCAAGTTCCAGGCCAACCAAGGCTACAATAGTGCATGTATGTATCTGTGTATGTGGGAGGTGGGCAGAGCTGGAGGATCAGGAATTCAAAATTATCCTCAGCAATATGTCAAATCCAAGGCCAGCTTGGGCTGCACGAAACTCACGAAAAATTAAAACCTTCTGGTTGGTGGTGTCTCACCAGCACTCAGGAGGAGGCAGAGGCAGGCACATCTCTGTGAGTTCGAGGCCAACCTGATCTACAAGAGTTACAGGACAGTGAGAGCTGTTACACAGACAAGAAAAAAAAAACTAAAATAAATTTCTTTTTACATTTATTTATTTATTTATTTTTGATTTTCGAGACAGGGTTTCTCCGTAGCTTTTTGGAGCCTGTCCTGGAACTAGCTCTTCTAGACCAGGCTGGCCTTTCTTTTTACATTTATAAGCAATAGATAGCAGAGAACTTATTAGCGCTCCCTCGGTGTGTACACACAGAGAAGGCACACAGTGCAATGCAGCTGCCTATAAGTCAAGGGCAGAGGCCTCAGCATAACCCCTTGCAAGGCCATTGCTCTTGGATGTCCAGCCTCCCGAGCTGTGAGAATTGCCAGCAACTGAGCCATTGTGTTTGTGTTTGCGCTGTGACAGCAGCCCAGGCAGGCTACGCTCCCCCTGTACTCCAGCTGCCCCGGTAGCGCCCTGTTCTTATACACCCCAGGACTGTCTCGCTGGCTCCCGTGAGCTCAGCTTGTCTACCAATTCCTGGTATTAAACAACCTCTGTTTTGAGTACTTTTTGGAGTAATTGCCTTTTTCTCCTTTGGACCTGTTGTAGGTGATGGTCCCCTAAGTCAGGCAACTACTACCTTGGGGAAACTCTACTATGTTATTTTGCCCAAAGATCACTCCAGCTGGGTCTGTTGATACAGGAGGGGTGGGGAGGGTCACAAGACCCTTACCCTGAGTATCCAGTTACTCCCTACCACCTGTTTTATGCAACTGTGTCTTAATTGTACATGGCTTCCGGGTGTGGTTAGAGTATATGGGGCGAGTCCTCATCCCTACTGAATTAAGTCTTCCCGGGTGCAGCCTGTTGTTGGAAGCAGCACCCACAACCCGGTAACTGACTCCTCACCAATGCTCTGCAAGGAAGCCCATTTCCTGTTTTCCCAGATTTTCAATGGAGCCTTAGAAGGGGTCGATGTTGTTTATATCCTCCTCCTGGTGGGAAATTTAGGCAATGACCCCTTATCATTCATGCAGGCATCACACGGGCTGTGATACAGTCAACCACGGTCACTGGAAATACAATGTGCCCCATCAGAATGAATTCTAAATTGGGGTGAGGGATCCTCCTCAGCAGGACAGCAGTGGGATGGAGCGCTCAAGAATCCGGCACCGCGAAGTGAAGGCAGGTTCCCGCCTCCTTCCGGGCTGCCGCCGCCATACGCGCTCGCAGTGCTTAGCTCTTCTGTCAGAACCCTGGTGTCTTTCTCTTCTGTTCCTCGAACGCCTCTTTCCCCTTCTTTCTCACCTGCTCTGGGACCATTCACCCCAAGATCTCCCTCTCCCCGTGCCGGCCCAGTTATGGCAGAGAATGACGTCGACAACGAGCTCTTAGACTACGAAGATGATGAAGTGGAGACAGCGGCTGGGGGAGATAGCACCGAAGCGCCTGCCAAGAAAGACGTCAAGGGCTCCTATGTCTCCATCCACAGCTCCGGCCTCCGAGACTTCCTGCTCAAGCCAGAGCTGCTCCGGGCCATTGTAGACTGTGGCTTTGAGCATCCCTCAGAAGTCCAGCACGAATGCATCCCTCTGGCCATTCTGGGGATGGATGTCCTGTGCCAGGCCAAGTCGGGCATGGGGAAGACAGCAGTGTTTGTCCTGGCCACACTGCAGCAGCTGGAGCCAATCACTGGGCAGGTGTCTGTGCTGGTGATGTGTCACACTAGGGAGCTGGCCTTTCAGATCAGCAAAGGAGTACGAGCGCTTCTCAAAGTACATGCCGAACGTCAAGGTGGCAGTGGTTTTTGGCGGTCTGTCTATCAAGAGGGATGAAGAGGTGCTGAAGAAGAACTGCCCACACATCGTCGTGGGGACTCCCGGCCGAATTCTAGCCCTGGCTCGAAATAAGAGTCTGAACCTCAAGCACATTAAACACTTTATCTTGGACGAGTGTGACAAGATGCTTGAACAGCTCGACATGCGTCGGGATGTCCAGGAAATCTTTCGCATGACCCCCCATGAGAAGCAGGTCATGATGTTCAGTGCCATCTTGAGCAAAGAGATCCGGCCAGTCTGCCGCAAGTTCATGCAAGATCCTATGGAGATCTTCGTGGATGACGAGACCAAGTTGACGCTGCACGGGTTGCAGCAATACTACGTGAAATTGAAGGACAATGAGAAGAACCGGAAGCTTTTTGACCTTCTCGATGTCCTCGAGTTCAACCAGGTGCTGATCTTTGTGAAGTCCGTGCAGCGCTGCATTGCTCTGGCCCAGCTTCTAGTGGAGCAGAACTTCCCAGCCATTGCCATCCACCCTGGGATGCCCCAGGAGGAGAGGCTCTCTCGGTGTCAGCAGTTCAAGGATTTCCAGCGGCGGATTCTTGTGGCTACCAACCTGTTTGGCCGAGGAATGGACATTGAACGTGTGAATATCGCCTTCAACTATGACATGCCAGAGGACTCGGACACCTACCTGCACCGGGTGGCCAGGGCAGGCCGGTTTGGCACCAAGGGCTTGGCTATCACATTTGTGTCAGATGAGAATGATGCTAAGATCCTCAATGACATGCAGGACCGCTTTGAGGTGAACATCAGTGAACTACCTGATGAGATTGACATCTCCTCCTATATTGAACAGACGCGGTAGAGGAATCACCCAGTCTGGAGTGTGGCTGTCTCTTGAGTTAGAAGAGGACACCAGGGATCAGGGTGGAGACACCACTGTCCCCCGCCCCTGCCAGCCCTCACCCTGTCCTGCCCATGCTTCCCTCTGTCACCACCACTGCTGAACCTGTTCCTGATTTATCAGAGTTGTTGTTTGTTTGTTTGTTTGTTTTTTAACAAAACTAAGTATGAAAAAAAAAAAGAATCCGGCACCGCAAAAATAAAGTTGGACTGATCCGTGTTGGAATCTCGATACCATCCGTTTCCCAAGTGTGTCTCATTAGTTTCTCTAAGCCTTAATTTCCTCATCTGCAAAGTATGGGGACAATACCAAAAGTCACCAAAGTGGAGCAAATGGTGTCTGCAAAATACTCGACATCTGGTCTAGAGCTTTCATTAGGTACGAACCAATAGAACGGGAAAAAGGACAGAGGCTGGCGAGGTGACGGAATCGGCTATAATTACCAGCATTCTCATAATCCACAGTGTATACAGTTGCTCTCTGGCAGCACTGTGGGCCTCTTGGGAGGTGGCCTAGAAATGTGTTTCTAATCCTCCGTAATGCTCAGGACAGTGGCTAGAAAGCAGGGCGTTTCTCTACGTTGCAGTGTTCTTGATTTTGTAATTCCCACGGAATACCTTACATTAAGCCTGTCGTTTCTTCCACACAGACTGAGACGAGCCCCGGTCTTGCCTTTGGTTTCCAGGCTTTTTTCCAAAGGACTCCAGTGTAATTCTCTTGTCTTCCTTCCACACTCACTTTTACACGCCCCACGTTGACCCTCGTGTCTGACCTGATCTCTGACCCCAAAGGAAGTGCTCGGAACTCCAAAACAAAGGTCAGCAGCAAGCTATTCCCGTAAAGGACCAGCCACTTATAGTCCCTAAACTGGTCCAGCGGTCAGAACATTTTCCTTCCTCATTCTTTCCAGCATAAAAAAAAAATCCATCAGTAGCAATTCCGTGGAATAAGGGCACAACAGAGGTGCCTAAGTCCCTTCCTCCTGCATGGACCATGAGACTGTGCTTGTGCACCTCATGTCCTCAGTCTGGGCCTGAAGTGTTTGCTGAGCCTCCTGTCCAGGAGCAGTGCTGGACTGCGTCAGCCGGTAGGAATGCCGAGGAGGAGGAAGGGATGCTGGCCAGCTTCTGTTCCCAGAAACCACGCCTGCTCCTCTGCTATCTGGCTTCCTTGACTTCCTTCCCCGTGGACATCCTCCTCCCCCTTCGCCAGAGCACAGGAGCCCCAGGACAGTGCTGGAGATGGTGCCCTTCTCCTCTGTCAGATCCCCCCCTTCAGAGGGTCACGGAAGAAAGCTGCCAACCCGTCCTCGGGTCATCCAGTGCAGTATTCTGGTCTCTGCAACAACCGCTGTCCAGGCTGACCCCAATCTGTTTCGGTGAACTTTCTAGAGAGAAAGGTTGTCGCCATTAAGTGTCTGGAAACACACAAACAGTCGGTCTCTTTGTGATGGGAGCCTAAAATAACCAGGTGACCTGATTTTCACCCTCTGTTGGGAGCAGAGGACCGTTGAAGGTAGAGAGACAGCGTCCTCTGTTTCCTGGTGACAATGTTTTCTACTCTGAACCCATTCTTTTCCTTCCTCTTTATCATTGTTCTTCCTCATTTCTCAATCATATCTTTTGAAGGGGCTGGAAAGGAAGCTGGGCTGGTGGAGGACCTCTTAGATATTTTATGAACACACACACACACACACACACACACACACACACACACACACCGAGAGAAAGAGAGAGAGGGCAGCGAGAGAAAGGGAGGAGAGGGGGGAGAGAGAAATGCTAGCAGCAGGAGGATCAGAAAGTTCAGGGGTCATCCGTGGCTACATAGCAATATTCAACCCAGGCTACAGTGAAATCCTGTTTCAAAAGAGATTGAAATTGTTTCATTAGAGTGAACTTGTAGGGTTGCTGGGGTCTGTGATTCTAGGCCTTTGAAGACAGAGGCAGGAGGCAGAGTTTGAGGCCAGCCTGTTTTTAAAAAGAATGAGGAATTTCCCATCTAAGTTGATCCACTATTCTGCCTCATTCAATAGAGAATAGTGGACACTTCGGGAGGTCTTTTACCAGATGCCTGGCTTTCTCTTAAGAAATTCCTAGGTTTTGCCGGGCAGTGATGGCACACACCTTTAATCCTAGCACTCAAAAGACAGAGGCAGATGCTTCCTTGTGAATTCGAGGATGGCCTGGTCTACAGAGCAATTTCCAGGTCACCCAGAACTACACAGAGAAAACATGTCTCAAACAAAAACAAAAACAAAACAAGAAAAAGAAATTCCTAGGCTAGTTGGGGCTCACCTGTAATCCACACACTAGGGAAACCAAATCGAGATTTTGAATTAGAAGCCAGCTGGGCTTCATAGCAAGATCTTATCCCAATGTATGGACAAACAAACAAGCACTCAAAAATCTTTACACACACCTGAGGTGGGCCTTTTACAGCAGTGTTTACGTGTGTACCTTTGCTCCAGGGCCTTGTTCATTGGGTCTGGGTGTAGATGATTCAAAGCCAGATCTGTATATTCTCTTTTCCAGGTCTTGAAATGAGGTTCCTGTAGTCCTTGTAGACCTAACTGTCTAGGATACAGGAAATGCAGACCTGGCTCTGCCATTGGAGAGCTGGGTCAGTGGAAGCAGAGAGAGCGTTGAAGACCTGACGCTGTTCTCAGACTACAGGTGAGGCTGGAGGAGGAGCAGACCCGGCAGCTCTCCAGATTCTGTTTTCTCAGTTCAGGAAAAGCTGCTCTTGGGTCCCTTGGGACTCACACTGAGCATGGCATACATCTGCCTGAATTTAGATGTGTTTGAGGAACAATAAGGGACAACCTAGTCGGGCAGTGGTGGCTCAGCACTCAGGAGGCAGAGGCAGGAGGATATCTGTGAGTTTGAGGTCCACCTGGTCTGCAGAGGGAGTTCTAGGACAGTCAGAGCTACACAGAGAAACCCTATTTCAGAGAGAGAGAGAGAGAGAGAGAGAGAGAGAGAGAGAGAGAGAGAGAGAGAGAGAGATTACATCCCCCCGGACGAGTTGTTTCCTCAGGAAAGATGGAAGAGGTAGAGCAGGGCTTGCTTACTTCAGCCGTGTCACTGAGGACCAAGGCTCTTCCATCAGTTGGCATTCAACATGCTGATTTATCATGGTGCTTGTTGTCTTGTGGTCACAGTATAGTTCCCATGGCTCCAGACATTTTGTCCTCCCATCACAGCATCAAGGAAGCAAGGAAGGAGCCAGAAGGAAAGGGGCTCAGTCTTTGTTAATAAAGACAAATCTCTCCTACAGACCTCGCAGAAGGGCCTGCTGTGTCTGGATCCGGGTCGCTGACATCATACAAGGAAGGATGGGAAGGTGAAGGTGTGGCAAAGGTGAATTGGATTTCTGTTATTACCTTAGCCCAGTTATGAATCATGACTGGCAAGACTCTGCTCTGAGATCAAGGGTTTCCTCCCTGTACCCAAACAGAATAAGGAGGCAGAAGGGAAGGAAAGCTGGTGGTGTGTGTGTGTGTGTGTGTGTGTGTATGTGTGTGTGTGTGCTGGCATTATTAGTAATACAGTACCCACCACATCTTCACCAAACTTTCTGTTCCACTAAAGCTAACTTAGCTGTCTGCTTTTGGTGCTTGTCACCAGAAGACTCTTGAGTAAGACACTTGCTTAAGGGGGAAGTCTTCCCAAAGTTGGGTACCTGTACCTCCAGCTGCACCTGCACCTCCAGTTACTCTGCTATGCCTTAAGAATGAGCCTAGCTTTAGTCCATAAGCCAGAGCCAGGGTGAGCATTACAGTGAGACTTTATCTCCTTTTTAAAACCGGCAGGGAAGCCACATTGTATCTCCAGGGATTGGGAGGTAGGGGTGGGAGGATCAGGAGTTCCAGGCCAATGTGGGCTACAAGAGATCCTATCTTAAAGGGCGAGGGGGAGGAAAGGGAGGAAGAAGAGGAAAGAGAAAGGGAAAAAATAAGCCAGGTGTAGTGGCACACACGTTTGATCCCAGCACTTGGGAGGCAGAGGCAAAAGGATCTCTGTGAGTTCGAGACCAGCCTGGCTGGCCTACAAAGAGAGTTCCAGGAAAAGTCAGGGATGTTTCACAGAGAAACCCTGTCTCAAAAATAAAAATAGAAAGATAGGAAGGGAGGGAGGGAGGCAGGCAGGAAGAGGGGGGAGAGGAGGGGAGGGAGGAGGGGAGGGAGGGAGGGAAGGAGGGAGGGAGGAAGAGGGGGGAGGGGGAGGGAGGAAGGAAGAAAGGGAAAATGGAGTGAAGAGCTGAGGCTGGGGAATAGCTTTGTCTGTAGATCAGTAGAACATACATGAAGCCCTGGGTTTGATCCCTGGCATTGCAGAAACCATAGTTGCGCAAACGTGTAAGCTCTTAATTTGGGAAGTAGGATAAACAGAAGTTCAAGGGCATCTTTGTCTACTTAGCAGTCTGAAGCCAGCTTGAAATGTCTGAGACTCTGATCCCTAAGGGATGTGGAGGAGGCCAGGTAAGTAGGTGGGAGGAAATGCACCCTTCCCTATGTCTCCGTTTATCTAATCACTTCAGGTCTCAGCTCCACATCATCTCTTCCTATAGGTTGAGGGGGTCCTGATCTATGAGCACATATGCCCACCAGGGAAGGGTGATGTCAGGGGTTCAGTTTGGGGATCTGTTCCCTGCTTTTCTTCCTCTCCACCAGGATAGTGGGAAAGCAGCATATGGATACAGATTCAAGCTTTCCGTAGGTGGACTGCTCCCCGGGCTGGAGCAGAGGTCCATGGTTGTCCGTGACATTCGAGTCACATCCTTTGGGTCACATCAGAACATCGTAAAGGTTAGATGTTTTCTGCTGACTTTACTTATTGTTTTAGAGTAGTTCAAGAAATGACTGTGCAGAATGTCTACTAAAGCCTTGGGCTCTGAATTGTTTCCTCCACCGACGGCCACTGTTTGAATCTCTGTCACTTATTAATCCTTTAAGAGACCCAGTTTCCTCATTATCAAGGTCACACGTGCAGAAAGTGAATAAGGAGAGGTTAACAGTGCTTGCAGAGGACCCATGTTCTAGTCCCATAACCATCCCAGGCACCTAACGACCCATCTAAGTCCAGCTCTAGGGGATCCGACACCTTTTCCTGGTCTCCCTTCACACCTGCACACATGTGCGAACACACACACACACACACACACGTCAAAATAAAAATCTTTTTTAAAGTGAATAGACCAACAGTTCTCAGGAATCTCATGGTTATCTCTCTTTCTCCCTTCCGCCTTCATTCACTCCCCTGACTCCAACAAGATTCCACATGCTGTCCGTGAGCCTCCTGCCTCGGCTTCCCTACTGTTGTGATTACAGATGTAATCACAGATGCAATAAATGTAAACAAACAAAAACTAGACCCGAAGAGGGCATTGGTATACTTAGAATCTCAGCACTCAGGAGATGGACACAGGCAGATCAGCAATTCAAGATTATCCTCCTCTACAAGGCTACCCCAGGCTAGAAAGAGACTCAATCTCAAGACAAACACACAGAAAGTAGTGGGGTTTTTTTTTTGGTTTTTCGAGACAGGGTTTCTCTGTGGCTTTGGTTCCTGTCCTGGAACTAGCTCTGTAGACCAGGCTGGTCTTGAACTCACAGAGATCCGCTTGCCTCTGCCTCCCGAGTGCTGGGATTAAAGGCGTGCACCACCATCGCCCAGCTGAAAGTAGTGTTGTTTTAAGGTTAAAAACATAGTCTATATTAATGAACAGGACATGTGTGTGTGTGGTGTTTGTGTACAGTATCTTAGATTTTCTTTTTCTTTTTTTATGTATTTATAATGTATACAGTGTTCTGTCTGCATGTATCCCTGCAGGCCAGAAGAGGGCAGCATATCTCATTACAGATGGCTGTGAGCCGCCATGTGGTTGCTGGGAATTGAACTCAGGACCTCTGGAAGAACAGCCAGGGCTCTTAACTGCTGAGCCATCTTCCCAGCCCAGATTTTATTTTCTTTATTAAGAACTTTCCAGAGGAGCCTGGAGAGATGCTCAGCAGTTAAGAGCACTGGCTGCTCTAGCAGAGGACCTGGGTTCGATTCCCAGCACCCACACAGTAACACACAGGCTCATGTAACTCCTGTTTCTCAGGATCTGATGCCCTCTTCTGACCTCCACAGGGACGAGGCACACACAGGAAGAAGACATACATGAAGGCAAAAGCATTGATCCAATCAAAAGAAAGATAGAAAAAAATTAAAAAGAACTTAATATACCATAAGACACATAGTATAGAATGCAGTGTTTTTCAGTATACTTAGAGTTTCCCAACCATCACCATAATTTAATTTAAAACAGCCTCATCCAAACACTGGACACACTAACAGTCATTCCCTGTCCTACCTCCCTTGCCCTTGGTACCCCCCTCATACTCTAATCTCACCTAGGTCAATGAAACCACTCCTGTGCCTTCTGTCTTGGCCATTTTTAGAAGCATCTGCATCTTCCTTATGTGTGTGTTCTTGGACTAGCCCAATGCTTCAGAGTTTCTTTTTTTTTTTATTTTTCGAGACAGGGTTTCTCAGTAGCTTTTGGTTCCTGTCCTGGAACTAGCTCTTGTAGACCAGGCTGGCCTCGAACTCATAGAGATCCACCTGCCTCTGCCTCCCGAGTGCGCTTCAGAGTTTCTTGTATCCCATATCATGCATCAGTATCTCACTCCTTTTCATTGCTGAATAATATTGTTTTATGAACATCAACTTTTTTAATCGACTCATCAGTTGATAGACATCCGAGCTGTGTCTCCACATTAACTGTTGTGATTATGAATATCTGTATACATGTTCCTGTGTTGATGTAGCTAGTCGGTTTCTCCTGGGTAGAGACAGAGGAACCGAATAGCAGGATTATATGATGGCTCTTTTTCACCTTTAAAGGAGTTGGACAACTATTTCCCAAAGCTGCTGCTACATTTTATATTCCCACCAACAATGTACAGGGTTCCGATTGGTCCATATTTCACCAATACTTGTTACTGTCTGTCTCTGTTTTAGCCATCCTAACGTGTTTGAAGCAGCATCTTATCGTGTTGTATGTTATCCCTTTGTCTGTCTGTTTCTTTTATGGGTTTTTTTGTTTGTTTTAGTGAGAGAGTCTTATTACACAGCCCAGGCTGTTGTGAGCTCACAATCCTTCTGCCTCAGCCTCGGTACAGGAATTACAGGCATTCACCACCATTCCTGGAAGTCCTCTATTTAACCTTCCCTTTTTAATTGCCCTGGCTAGAAGTTGCAGCTCAGCTGTTGAATACAAGCAGTGACAGGTGACCTTCCTATCATGTTTGTGATCTTGGGGGGAAAAAAAATCCAGACTTTCACCACTAGAGTAATTCCAGCTACATGTGTTTTTTAAATGTCCTTTAAGGGGTTGAGGGAGCTCTGGCTTTTCCTACTATGTCTGATGTTTTATCCTAAAAAAATGTTAGATTTTGCCAAAAGCTTTTTAATGTCTATTAAAATGATTATATGGCTTTTGTACTTTATTAGTATGTTGTACTTGTTAATTGTTTTAGTTATTAAAGTGAACTTGTAGTTCCCCTGTCATTAGGTTTTAATTGCAATTATAAATAGTTGCATCATTAAAACAGGGGAAGTACTTACAAGTAGAAAGTCAATTATCCACAATAGAACCTCAAGGATTTTCCAGGACAGCCAGGATGATACTGAGAAACCCTGTTTCAAAAGAGAGAGAGAGAGAGAGAGAGAGAGAGAGAGAGAGAGGCAGAAATAATTTCACTGTAGATCAGGCATAGTAATTTATGTTGATAATCACAGTGCTCAGGAAGCTGAGGCAGGAGGATTTTGAGTTCCAGGCTCACCTGAGCGGCATAGTGAGGTTGTCTCAAAGCAACAAAATGAAGCAACCCCACATGAGCACACGACAACTGAATGTGTGTTGGTTAATTTGGGCTGTCAACTTGACTTTGAGTAAGAAACCCACAGAGGTCTGGGAGATGGCTCAGTAGGTAAGAGCACCTGCTGTATAAGCATGGGGATTTGAGTTCAAGTACCCATCTTCCCCAACAAGTCAAGTTTGACTGCCATATTTGTAACCCTGCTTTGAGATGCAGAGACAGACTGGCCTAGGAGCTAACAGGGCACCTAGCCCAGCCAAAAGGGCAAGCTTCAGGTTCAGTGAGATAACTATCTGGGAATGAAGAGAAGGTGGAAGAGAACACCTTTCTGTGGCCTCCACACAAGTGCACACAGGCACATGGGTACACAGGCATATCCAGACTCATATGTGACTACACAGACATGCACCACTAACACCATCCCCATACACATGCAACCATCGTGATGATGATGATGATAATAATAATACCCACCGAGGACACAAGTAATATACATATATCAAAACTCATCAAGTTATGTATTTGAATATTTGCAGTTTACCTAAGACCTCTTTTTTTGCGGGAAGTGGGTTCGAGACAGGGTTTCTCAGTAGCTATGGAGCCTATCCTGGAACTCACTCTGTAGACCAGGCTGGCCTCGAACTTAGAGAGATCCCACCTGCTTCTGCCTCCTGAGTGCTGGGATTAAAGGTGTGCACCACCACCGCCCAACTTCATTAGAACTCTCAACTGCTAAGCCATCTCTCCAACCCCTCATTAGACTCCAATAGTATGATTGAAAAGATTTTGATGAAACTGGGGATATAGCTCAGTAGTTCCCCCCCACAACACACATACACACACACCAGCATACACAGAGACTGAGTTTTATCCCTAGCACTGCATAAACTGGGTGTGGTGGTTTATGCTTGTAATCCCAGCATTTGGAGAAGAGACAGGTGAAAGAAACAGTCAAGGCCATCCTTGACTACGTAGTGAGTTTGAGAGCAGCCTGGGCTACCTTACACCCTCTCCCATTCAAAACAAAAGAGGATTCTGTTGAATGAGTATAATAGTTGCCTGCGTCCAGTCCCAGTTTCACACACACACACACCGCACGCACGCGCACACACACACTTCAACCTACCTTTTTTGGTACAGCCGAGCTGGCATGTTTAATGCACACTGCAGGTATTGTCCAATCCCAGCATCCTCTCCACCTATCCTGTTGTTATTTCCTCCTTATTGAAACAGTCCCCATTGGAGACAGACAGGAGACTTTCTAGAAGGTAGTAAAACTTACAAAGCTAAGAGAACTGAGAAATTTTTACCAGATTCACAAGGCCCCTCCCAAAAGTTTATACCAGCCGTGGGTTGCTGGTGAGGGAGGAAGCTGTCCCGTGGTACTGCCTGCCAGGTGTGTGGGGGTAAACTTCCCTGAGTTGTCACCCATGCTGGGCTGGGCTGGGCTTTTTGTGATTCAGCTGCCTTGAGTCACTTTATGCTTCTGCGTGTCACCTCAGTAAACTCACTGTTCGCTAAGTTAGTCTTGACAGTATTTGCTCACTTGGCTGGTGCTTGGTGTCCTGTCTAGGGAATAGGCTCTCATTTACCGCTTTCCTGGAAATATCACACAACAGCTGTTGGACCCACTTCCTGGTGTTGGCTTTCCCAGGTGGTTTTCCTGTGGTAGCCAAATGGCTGCGGTCCATGTGAGCCTCACATTTAACCTGCCACACCTTTCAGAGCGAACAGGTTTCTTTCCCTGAGCCATGAGTGAGTCAACCATACCCCTGCTCTGTACCTGAGCCATTCTCAACTCACCTTTAACACCTGACTCCCAACCAGAGCAGCAAGAATGAGGCATACTAGGGGGAAAACGTACGCGCGGAGTGGTCAGTGTGGGAAAGGTTGGCTGAGTGAAATAAAATGGTCTTCTTGAACACAATGCTTAAGCTTTAGGAGCTGTTAAGATGTAAGAGTGTACCATACTGGAAATATGAGAAGCTCAAGGGCTTTTAAGAGTATGTGTGTATGCCATGGAGTATTTGTAGAGGCCAGAGACAACTTGTGGGAGTCAGTTCTCTCTACCCACGTGCATCCTGGGAACTGAACTCAGAGCTGGCAGTAAATGCCTAACCCTGCTGAACCACCTCATGCTGTGGAATATTAGCTGAAGATGTGTTTAATTTGTTTATGCTGTGCAATATTTGTTTAATGCTGCAAAGATGTCTTGTGTGCTTTTATGTTACGTTTGTTTAACTCTGTGAAGCAGTCTTACTTTGCCTGTCTAAAACACCTGATTGGTCTAGTAACGAGCTGAATGGCCAATAGGTAGGCAGGAGCAAGGATAGGTGGGACTGCCAGGAAGAGAGAATGAATAGAACAGAGAGGAAGGGAGGAGCGAGAAAAGGAGGAGAGAAGGATGCCAGGGGCCAACTACACAGCCACACATCAAGCCAGGAGTAAGAAGAAAAGAAAGGCATATACAGAAAAAGATAAAAGCCCAAAGGTAGAAGGTAGACAGGATAATTTAAGTTAAAAAAAGTTTGCTAATTGGGCAGTGGTAGCACACACCTTTAATTCCAGCACTAGAGAGGCAGAGGCAGGCATATACAGAAAAAGATAAAAGCCCAAAGGGAGAAGGTAGACAGGATAATTTAAGTTAAAAAAAGTTTGCTAATTGGGCAGTGGTAGCACACACCTTTAATTCCATCACTAGAGAGGCAGAGGCAGGCAGGTGTCTGGTGTCTGTGAGTTTGAGACCAGCCTGGTCTACAAGCAAGTTCAGGACAGGCTCCAAAGTAACAGAGAAACCCTGTCTTGAAAAGAAAGAAAGAAAGAAAGAAAGAAAGAAAGAAAGAAAGAAAGAAGGGAGGGAGGGAGGGAGGGAGGGAAAAGCTGGCTATAAGCAAGCCAAGCTGGGCATTCATAAGTAAGAATAAGTCCCCGTGTGTTTATTTGGGAGCTGGTTGGTGGACCCCCAAAGAGTAAAACAAACAAACAAAAAACAACTATAAACTAGCCCATGATCAAGGTCTTGAAACAGATACAAGGAAGTTTCTTTCTTTGTTAGTCCTTTTGAACTCCCCTGTTGCCCCCTCTCTCCCTCATCTAATTCCTGTGTGTTTTAGAAAAGCAACTGAGGAAACCATTGCTGAGGGTTTGACGCATCCTAGCAGCATAGAGAGAGAATAAGTCTTCAGAACAGGTCAGCATGGCTCCTCCAAACACTAGAGGCCAGAAGTGATCGGGTATGGCTACAATACAAGAAGAAGAGGAAAAGGGGGAGTGTTTTGAGGGAGGGAGAAAAATCCCAACAAGATCATTTCAAAGGTAGTTAGATTATCTTGTCCAGATGTGCTGTTACCAAGTGTAAAACTCCACTGGTTCCATCCCGCGCTCTACTCGCTACATGCTACTGGAACTAGGCTGAAAATTTAAAAACATACACACACACAGAGACGGGGCCACGGGGACATCCTTGAGACAAAAATGTCCTCTTTATTGTGTTCATGGGCAGCTTATATAGGGTTCTTGCCACACCCCTGTTCTTAGGATCTCTCAGCTGCAGACTCATCAGAACACACTCTCCTGCCATCAGGGTCTCGTGCACAGAGCAGCTGCAAGCTGCTCAGAGCAGAGGAAAACAAGTTGTTTACAAGAATTTCAGGGTCTGGTGGTCCGCAGTCCCCAACAACCAAGTAAGCCTAGAGTTTGAGGGAGAGGAGGGGAAATCTTTGAAAGGTTCTATAATACTAAGTGAAAGGGGCTGGGCAGTGGTGGTGCACATCTTTAATCCCAGCACTCAGGAGGCAGGGAGAGGCAAGTTAAGTTTGAGGCCAAGCCTGGTCTATAGAGCGAGTTCCAGAACAGACTCCGAAGCTACAGAGAAACCACATCTTGAAAAAAAAAATAAGTGAAGAGAAACAGCACCTTGGCCTTTAAACTACTGTTCATGGCCATTTTTATTGCTCTACGTATTCAGTTTTTGAGTCAGAACCTTGTGTTGCTTAGACAGACCCTGAGGATTCCTCAAAGTCCTGAGGGATCTGCCTCCACCTCCCTATTCCTGAGATCACAGGCCTGGCTAGCTATGTGTCTCTCACAGGAAAATTCCATCATCCCAGGAAATACACAGAGCACATTACCTAAAAAGAACATTCTTTCCTTGTGACTTTCCTTTTTTCCCAAGGGAGGAAAGATTTGTTTTGTCTCATTGTGAGTATAGTCTATATTGTCAGTGTGGTAGCTCATGGCTCAGGGATGGGGACAGAAGCACAGGAAGTCAGCTCACGTCTCTGTGGACCTGGAAGCAGAGAGAAGCTATGGCTTCTTGTTGCTTTTAATCTTAAAGCAGTTTTTGGGATACGCTATTGACATTTATTTCACATATATAAGATATAAATATATTACAATGTATGTACATTTTAGTTTATTTTTCGAGACAGGGTTTCTCTGTGTTGCTTTGGAGCCAGTCCTGGAACTAGCTCTTGTAGACCAGGCTGGCCTCGAACTCACAAAGATCCGCCTGCCTCTGCCTGGGATTAAAGGCGTGCACCACCACTGCCTGGCTACATTTTAGTTTAAAAAGTTTTTCTATGATGGCAAATGAATCCAGGGCCTCTTGTATGCTAAATTCCTGAGCTACATGCCCACCTCTCTGGCACTTTAAATCAATGGCATATGATATTCTTAGAACAAGTATGGTTGTATATGAGTCCTCTGTCACTATTAATGCTAATTTAAAAGATGTGTTTATTTTTATAGGTATGCCTGCATGCATGTATATATGTAGCACAAGCATTGGTTGTTCCCTTGTGGGTCAGAAGAGGGAGGAGAATCCCCTGGGACTGAAGTTGCAGATAGTTGTGAGCAGTCCTGTAGGCACTGGGAACTGAATCCAGGTCCTCTGCAAGAGTAACAAGTTCTCCTAACAGGTCCATCTCTTCAGCTCCTATCAGTACCTTTTTCACAGAATGATTTCTCAGTGTGTCCTATCGGTATTTCCGTCCCTCATACAGTCACACCCACAGCAGACTTCTACTGATTGCTTTAGGATAGTGATCTGTTAAAGACGATGGTATCAGCTACTTTAGCAAATTAAATAAATGCAGATAGTTATCATACAGTGAATTTAGAGGGTATTTTTAAGATTTGGACAAGAAACAGTCTATAACTAGTGCTGTCTGTAACAGCAATAAAAAATTGCTGAGCATCTCCTAGGCATCCCTAGTGCCTGCCTCTTACTATACGCCTATCTCCAACACGGTCAATATAATGGCTAGCTGTTGTTCGCACCGATACAGCATCCATGGTCAATATAATGGCTAGCTGTTGTTCGCACCGATACAACATCCATGGTCAATATAATGGCTAGCTGTTGTTCACACCGATACAACATCCATGGTCAATATAATGGCTAGCTGTTGTTCGCACCAATACAGCATCCATGGTCAATATAATGGCTAGCTGTTGTTCGCACCGACACAGCATTCTTTTTTGTGATATTGCCCCTGACTCATCTCTTTCAATTTGGAAACCACTGGCCTCAAATCGTGGTATAGATATAGGCACAAAACTTAGATGGATGCTGAGAACATTCTGTTCCAGAAACATAGGTGGGCATGTTGTGTCTTTCCACAAGGGCAAAAGTTATTGAATAATAATAAACTCATAAGCTACAATGGTTTCATTGGCTTCCATCAACCACATGGTCTTAATTTCTCTTGATAGTTGGGTGTTAGCAGACACAAGTTCTTCTATTCCAATCTTTTTAAAAATTCATTTGTTTTTGTTTTATGTGCATTGGTATTTTGCCTGCATGCATGTTAGTGTGACCTTGTCACAGATCTTGGAGTTACATACAGTTGTTATGGAGATGCTGGGAATTGAACTCAGGTCCTGTGGAGGAACAGTCTGTGCTCTTAACTGCTGAGCTATCTCTCTAGTCCTTTCATTCATTCTTTTCTTTTCTTTTTTTTTTTTTATTTTTATTCTTTGGTTTTTCGAGACAGGATTTCTCTATAGCTGTAAAACCTGTCCTGGAACTAGCTCTTGTAGACCAGGCTGACCTTGAACTCACAGAGATCTGCCTGCTTCTGCCTCCCCAAGTGCTGGGATTAAAGGCGTGCGCCCCCACTGCCCGGCTCCAGCCTCCTTTCTATTCCAATCTTTTTATTTATTTATTTGTTTGTTTGTTTGTTTGTTTATTATGTATACAGTATTCTGTCTACTTGTATGCCTTCAGGCCAGAAGAGGGCACCAGACCTCATTACAGATGTGGTTGCTGGGAATTGAACTCAGGACCTCTGGAAGAACAGGCAATGCTCTTAACCACTGAGCCATCTCTCCAGCCCTCTATTCCAATCTTAATTACTAATATTATTGCTCAGATCAAATATTGAATGGTAACCACACACACATACACAGGCTCTACAGAATGACTGTAATAGAGTTAAATAGGCCTTGATGGATTTCAAGGAGTTCAAAGAGGTAGAGGGAAAGATGCCAAGAGACTCATTGCAGTGGTTAGAAAAGATGCTGAGGTCTTGGCAGTAAAGCTGCTGGAGGTGCCCAGTGTTGCTGTACCACCATTGGGTTAAGCCTGGACAAGGCTTAGGGAATCAAGGTGCGGGACCAGCTCCAGATACACAGATGGATGAGTGACCACAGGTCAAGTAAGCCTCATCAAGCAGAGGGAACTGCAGAGAATAGAGGCCCCGAGGATAGTCAGGAACTCACCAGCGTTCTTCCGAGTGCTGGTGCCCTGCCTGTCTAGGTCCAGTCTTAGCACAGAAAGGAAAGTGGTTTGTTTTGCTTTGCTTCTGATGCTGGGTTGGAACCCAGAGTCTCCACATGCTAAACAAGCGCTCTCACACTGAGCTAGAAACAGCAACCCTTGGTAGGTTTCGAGGCGGTTCTAAGGAAAGCCGCCTTTCCAGGGGCCATGCCATTATAAGGCGAAAACCAAACCAAAACATCTGGAAGGGAGCCTGTGTTCATTAATCTTTGCCAACTTCACACAAACTAGAGTCACCTGGGAAGTCAACTGAGGTGCTCCATCAGACGTCAGGCATGCCTCATGGGACATTTTCTTGATAAGGATTGATGAGGAAATGCCAGCCTACTGTGGGGTGTGCCCCTCCAGTGCAAACACTCCGGGGCTATGAGAGAGAGCAAGCCCAGCCAGCCACGGAGAGCAAGTCAGTATGTACTGTTCTTACATGGGCTCGGTTTCAGTTCCTGCCTACAGCGCTTTTCTGCCTTGATTTCCTCTCCTGGCTTCCCTCAGAAATGGACTGTTACCTAAAAGTGTGAAGATGAAATAAACCCTTCCCTCCTCAAGTTGGTTTTGGTCAGTTTTTTTTCTTTTTTTTTTTAACTATAGCAAGAGAAAGTACCTAAATCAGATGCCAAGCCAAGGGTAGGAATGTATTCCCAGGGCCATTCTAAGGGCACCTGGATCCAGTCTGGTGAGATGAGCCAATAATGAATCTCTCCTATGCTTAATCCAATTTGAATCCAGTTTCAAAAGTCACTACTCTGAATCTCTGGAGCCAGAAGCAAAAGTCCACTTCCTGAAGCTGATCTCAGATGGTTGCAACATTTAGCTGGCTGAGTGCCCACAGGAAGCCCAGGGTGGCAGCAAGCTTGGGGTGTGGTGGTTGGATAGGAAGCTCTGAGGTGCATCAACAGCAAAGAAACACAAGAGCAGAGACCTGCCACTGAGACAAGCTCTGGCTCATTCCCAGATCACATCTCTAACCTCAGAATTCCTACTGTCAATGCTTTATATGGCACAGACTAAAATCGCTCTCCTGCATGCTCAGTGGGCACCCTCTAGGTGTGTGATCAGGAACCATTTATTCCTCCTAAAGTCTCATATTTACATGCAGTCATTTCTTTACATAGCCCAGTCCTGATAATGGAGCACATATGGAGACCAGAAGAAGGCCAATGATGCTTGTCCTGCTTCGGGAGATGCAAATGTGGTACTGAGAGTGGAGTCTGAAATCTAGGGAGGACAGTAGTCTCTTTCCTTGGCTTATTATATTAGTGTAGGGATAATGGAAAGGGAAAAGGCCAGCCCATCCCTTCCAAATCAAATCTGAAGATAGGCACGGTGTTGTATCCCTGTAATCTCAGCAGTTGGGGAGGCAGAAGGGTCAGGAGTTCAAGGTCATCTTTGACTCTAAAGATCTAGGGTTATCAAGTAAATTCAAGGCCTGATTGGGCTGCATAACACAGCATTTAAAACAAAGAAATAAATAAATATAAAAGGCTAAGGTGATGTCTCAGTCTACTAGCAAGTGTGGCAAACCGAGTTCTTTCTTCAGAATTCTCTCTCAGCTTTCCAGCACAGTGCTGAGTTCTTGTAATGCCAGCACTGGGAAGCCAGACACAGGAGGACTCACGAGGTTCAGTAGCCAGCCCCTAGCCTGATTGATGACCTCCAGTCCCCTGTCTTGCTGGGCACACGCTTTAATTCTACCATTCGGGAGGCAGAGGCAAGCAGATCTCCGTGAGTTCGAGGCCAGCCTCATCTACAGAGTTCCAGGACAGTCAGGGCTACAGAGAAAAACCCGGTCTTAAGCAAAGCAAAGCAAACAAAAAAAAGAAAGACCCTATCTTAAAGGAGAAGGACAGTGTTCCTGAGGATGACACCCAAAGTTAACCTCTGACCTCCATACACACGTACACCAGCACACACATGAACACATACACACACAAAAACACCCTGAAGGTTTCCTGAGAATAGAGACCTTGCTGTTCCTGCCTATCACTGTGACACCGAACATGATAGCTAACAAAACATTATTTATTGATGAAGGAATGACCAAATGGAGAAATGAATGAACGAAGCATGGAGGACTTGGGAAGGAAGTGCTATATATGCTCTTAACATCAAGATGGCCTCCCAGCTCTGAACTTCCCGTCTTTGTGTTTTTATTTTGTTTTATACAGAAGCAGCTGACTTCAAAAAGGCTCCTTTCTGTCCTGTGAGTCTTTTATGGTCTCACTGATGAGGCTAGATAGAAAGACAGGGAAAACTAAGGGGCATGAGGAAGGGAAAAAAAGATCCTTTCTCTGGAACCTAATTGGTTCTTGTTGATGGACAGTCAAGATAGAATTGCCTGTAGAGATGATGCAGATTTTCCTAAAGCCACCTCAAGGTATTAAAAACAGCAAAGAGCTCTGTTCTGAATCTTTGTAACCCCGAATCTGCCTGTATTAGCACTCTCCTTACCCCTAAACTTAGACAGTATACCTCATTAGACCACAAAATAAAATTCTTTTTTAAAATTTATTTTTATCGTGGTGTGCATGTGTGTGCACATGTGCATGCTTGCGGGTGTCCAAGTGTGTTCTCACACCATGCACACACAGGTGCCTGTGGAAGTAAAAGAAGGCGCTGAATCCCTGGGCCTGGAGTCAGTCCCCAGTTCCGTGAAGTCCGTGTGTTCCACTTCATACACATAGGAACTGAGTCACTGAGAGTTAGACTGCTAAGTCACAAGGTTTGTGAGTGCTGGAGCTGGGTCTTCAATCCTCCTGGATTTGACAACGGAGTTCTTGTTTGTGATCACGCACTCTCTGAGAATTCCAAAGCCATGTGACACAGGCCATCTGATCTTATAGGGACGATGCGCTTCAAGAAAAGCTTCACAGCTGAAGTGATTCGAGCCATCTTTGAAGACAAGGAGAGCTGAGTTCTGGTACCGAGCATGAGACTTTGCATGTAAGTTCTGTGAAATGAGGAGCAGGAGGTAGCTTGTGGATCTGGAAGGTTTTGTGGAGTCCCGGGTGTTTCCCACTGCAGAGTCCTTTTGGGGATTTAGCAATGGCCTATTGAGTAATCACGTCCTTTGTGTATTATATCATGTACACACAACAGTCTAGCAAGAGACGAAGTGCAGGAATTAACCTCGGATGGCAAGTGAGGCAATCAGGGCTGTGTGTGACTGCTTTAAGGCCACAAGTGGTGAGTAAGTGGCAGAACAACATAAGAAGCTGGTGGTGTCCTGTCCTCAGGAGGAAGGGACAGGCTCTTCCCAGGATCCAGGCTCTGTTCTGCCCAGCTTGGCACATGTGCTACCGTGGGTCCTTCCCTCCGGAACAAACTCCCCTGTACATTCAGAACCAGTTTTATGTCCCACTCACCCTTCAAGGTCCAGCTAATTGCACACCTTTTGTCCAAGCCTTTTCCACATTCTCTCAGCCCCCCTATCTAAGTGTCAATCAAATAGCTTAGCTCTTTTTTCAACCAGATTTCTGCCCTGAATACCTCCACTGTCTGTGGTAGTTTGATTTGTTGCTGTCATCCAATGTCCCATTTTGAAATTCCTATTGCCTATTTCTTCTTCTCCTTCTTCAAAAGTTTTTCCTTTTATTTTAATTTCATCTTAAAAATTTTCCTTTATATGGGTATATACTTTGAAAACAAATTTAAAATTTTTGTTTATTTATTTATTTTGAGACAGAGTTGCTCTGTGTAACAGCCCTGGAACTCATTCTATAGACCAGGCTGACTTTGAACTCACAGAGATCCGCCTGTCTCTGCCTCCTGAGTGCTGAGATTAAAGGTGTGCACCACCACCACCACCCAGCAAGGAATTATTTTTTTATTTTATATGTCTGAGTGTTTTGCCTGCATGCATGTCTTTGCAGGGCATCAGATCACCTATACAGATGCTTATGATCAGTTAGTGGGTTCAGGCACTCAAATCCACAACTCCTGGAAGAGCAGCCAATGCTCTTCAGTACTGAGCTATCTCTCCAGCCCCATATCTTGTTTCTCAGTGGCGTGTAAGCTTCACGAGGCAGACACTTCTTTGTGGGTGGGTGTGTGACATGATAGTCAGATGTCAACGTTCGGGCTTCTTCCTCACTCATTCTCCACCTTATTTTTGAGACAGAGTCTTTGACTGAACTTGGAGCTCACCGATTCAGTTAGACTGGCTGCCAGATACCTCTAGGAATCCTCCTGGCTCCATGTCCTGAGCACTCGGAGTTTAACGAGATGCTCAGAATCTGAGCTTAACTCCTCACGTTTTCCTGGCAGTCTTCCATTTATTGAGTCATCTCCACCCCCTCATATTTAAGGCAGGGACTCATATATCCCAGGCTGACCTGGAACTGGTTTATAGCCAAAGGTTGTCTTGAACTCCTGATACTCCTACCTCCACCTCATGAATGTTGGCATCATATCCATGCATTTCCATGTTTGACTTAAAGGTATACAGAGCTTTAAAAGAAAAACAAAAAAAAACTTTTAAAAAATGTATTATTCTATGTGTCTGAGTGTTTTGCCTGCACGTATGTATGTGGCCCAAGTTCATGCCTATTGCCCTCAGAAATCAATGTAAGACTTTGGATCCTCTGACACTCTGAGCCACTATATGGGTGCTGGGAACCAAATACAGGTCCTCTGTATAAGCATTAAGTGCGCTTAAGTGCTGAGTCCTCTCTCCAGGCCCCATATAATTCTTTCTGATTAGCGTATTCACTTTGGGATCAGAATGCTCATGACTTGAAAGTAGTTCTGTGCTCTCTCCACTTTCTGTTAGACTGGTCCTCTCCTAATTCGAGCAAAACAAATACCTTGCCAACTCATTTCTAAAAGCTCCAGGGGAGTAGGGGTTGTATGATGTTGGGGTTCACATAGCACGTTCAGCAATTAATAATAACCAGTACTTAATGAACACTTACTAATTGCTAGGTCCTGCACAAAATACATCACATACATTAACTCATTAGATTCTCTTATGGCAACTATTATTATCCCCCAGAGCAGAGGAAGACACACGGAGGTCACTCAGCTAGTAGGTGAGGCAGCGAGAATTCAAACCAAGATTGAGTCATACTCTTAATCATGACACTAAAAATTTATGGGTAACTAAAGTTCTCTGTAATGCTGTAATGTGGAACGATTTCCTTTCTTTTACTACTGGTCTGGATTAGGTATTTTGATAGGTGCACAACGCTTTCCTAATGTAATTCTTGCAAATGAATCTATGAAGCAGGAAGAATTTTAAAAAGAAGTTGACTCATAAAGTAGTTAACTCTCAAATTTCAGTTTCGGTTATCAGAAGATCTGAAAATAGATCAGGTCTCCTGACTTTCAAGGAAAGTCTTCAGAGGAAACTGTACAGGGCAAACCCGGATAGAAACAAGCGGTGCGCACTCGAGACGTCTGCGTAGCGCACGGTGAGGAACGGTGAGAGACAGTCAAAAGGGCTATTCTATTAACACCCACAGAGGAATTTGCTAATGAAGTAAGGGAGCTGCCTGTCTTGGGCTTGGATTCAATCCGAGAACCTCTAGGGAGAAAGGGCACAGAGGGCAACCACCACCTGTGCAGAACCGGGAACCGGCTCTGGAGTTGGGCTCAGCCCCCTGTCTCTTCCTCCACACGCTAATTGGCTACTTCCTTCCGGGCTCCGCCTCCTCCTCAGTCTAGACCATTAGGCAGCAAAGCTCCACCTACGACCTGTCTAGGGCTCCAATCAAGCGCCCAGCTCTCGAGTTCCTCCGAAGAAGCCCCCTTGACGCTAGCAAGACGCTTTTCTCTCGCCTTGATTGGCCAGAAGCAGCATGAGGTCCGCCTCCCTAGCCTTTGGATTGGTCGGACTCCATCAGGCTCCGCCCCGTGGTCCCTCCGGCAGCCCGGCTTCGGAGAACCTGGTCTTCTCCTCTGGCCCCGCCCTTGTGTGACGGCCGGACCGGGAATTGGCAGCGGCGCTGCAGCCATTTCCGGTTTCGGGGAGGTGGGTGCGGTGTGGAGCGGGAGTTGGCGCCGCAGCCGCCTCCAGAGCCTGTCGTGCTACCGGGTGCTGCCGGGACGATGCGGCCGGAGCCTGGCGGCTGCTGCTGCCGCCGCCCGCTACGGGCGAACGGCTGCGTGAAGAACGGGGAAGTGAGGAACGGGTACGTGAAGAGCAGCACCGCCACTGCCGCGGCTGCCGGCCAGGTACGACAAGACCGAGAAGCCGGGCGGGGCCGGGGCTATGGGCCGGGACCCCGCGAGCCGAAGCCCGGGCCAGGCCGGGGCGGACGGGCAGCCGCGCGGGCGGCTCTCAGCGGCCGGCTGGGCGCGGCTCAGGTGCGCTGGCGCCCGGACCCGGCATTGACTGGGCCTCCACCTGAACGCGAGGGAGACTCAAGGGCAGCGCGGGACTCAACAACCGTGTGGGGCTCCCCAGTTATGCCGCTTCTCCAGTTATTCGAGCCTCCCCATTTCTACCTGGCTACCCAAGCCCTGCGGGCCTCCGCCTCCCCAGCGATGAGGTGCTTTCTACCATGCAGGACTCCCCAGGTCTACCTGGATTCTTAGATGTGCGGGGTTCCCGAGTTCTGCCCGACTCTCCAGTCTCGACTGGGCTCCCCAACACGCGGGACTCCCTAAGTCTGCCCGGCTCCTCAGCTGTGTGAAGCTCCCCAGCATTTGCTGTTCTGAAGGGCCCTCCGGGTCCCTGGAAGCAGGGCTTCCTCTCCTAGTCCCGATCCTGCAAGCAGTGCAGGCCTCTCCCACTGCGAAGCATAGGAACGCCCTCGGAGCCCGTCTGTACTTTCTCTAGGGTTCCTTCTCAGGTCCCCTCAAGTACATGCTTCCTGTAGAGTCTTGCAGCCCCGACAGGAAGAGTTAGGAAAGTTAGGCAGTACGGTTGTGGAAGTTCACCCAGGCAGCCTCTTCCTACCCCATTCTGAACTTCCTTTACCAGGAAAACCTTGACGGTGGACTTGACAGGGACCCCACCCCCCACCCCCTCCCCGTGTGTCTTGAAAGTTGTCCTGTTGTGCGATTGGTGAGACCCCCATCCCACCATCCAGGTTAGATTAGGTGGCCCCTTTCACCAAGCAACAGAGCTATCGAAGAGGGCATTGCTTAATCCAGTGGTAAGTTGTCATGAGTCCTTGTACTAATTAACAGAAGTTGAATCATCAACCGTATTCATGCAGTTCTAAAATACCTTACAGAGTTCTGAATTCCTGACAGCATTTTGTGTGTGTGTGTGTGTTTGTTTTGAGATATGGTTTTTCTGTGTAACAGCCATGACTGGCCTGCGTTGTAGACCAGGCTGGCCTCGAACTCACAGAGATTCTCCAGCCTCTGCCTCCCAAGTGCTGGGATTAATGCCGTGTGCCAACAGGCCTGGTTTTCCTGACAGTGTTTTTTTTTTTTTTTAAACTAGCCTTTCATTTATGTCTGCTAACTCCTCTAGTGAAATACGTTTCTAAGATGAGCTTCTTCAAGAGATTCAAGACGTAACATTGCTGGAAGAGAATGCTGAGATGATTTTGACTTTAACATTTTTAAGTCTTGTGCAGATACCAGGAAGAAGAGTTTTAAACCCCTTAGCTGGAGTGTGACTATTGCAGTTTTGATAGGATGATGACCTTGCTTTGGCATTAACATAGATACTAACCTGTCCCCTGAATCAGAGTCGGTGACAGGCCTGTTAACCCTGTGTCGTGGAAGGGTTTTCTCCAGGTCAAGATGAGTTATTGAGACTGTGGGGAAGAGCGAAGGCTTAGGATGGGAGTACATAGGAAAGACTTGACCTCCCTTGAATGTATAAGGTGTTACGATTCAAAAGATTGGTTTCCAAAAGCTGACTGTGGGAGAGAGGGTGTGATAAAAGTCCCATCTGTGGTCCAGGCTTGGTGTCGCTGGCCTTTCAACCCAGCACTCAGGAAGCAGAAGCCGGTGGATCGTTGTGAGTTCAAGCCAAGCCTGGTCTGCATAGTGAGTTTGAGGACAGTAGTGAGCCATGGAAGAATTCTCTGTTTTCACTAGCAGTGTAAGGTGGCTAATGAGACAACACTGTAGTGATATAGAATGTATCAGGGAAATTGAACCTTGGAGCTAGAAGATAATGGGTGAACTGGTGAGGAAAAAGGAAGTCCAGACCAAGCCGGCCACGTGTGAGAGATGCTTTCTGTCTGAATGTTCCTTTCAGTCACTAGATATTCTGACTAAATAGTAAATCAAGTCCTGACCTCCCGGAATCCCAACAATTTAGCATTTGTAGGCATGGTATTTCTTCAGAGACTGCCAACTATTAAGATGGAGAAATACCAAGTTACTAAAATGAAATATAAAAATCTGTGACTGTAGAGGGGTGTGGTGGCAAACACCTGTAATCCTGATGCTTGGGAAGGAAGCTGGGGCTGGAAGGAGGAGTGTTCAAAGCCAGTCTGGATTTATATATAGTTAACCTCAGGGTCCCCCCCATCCCCAAAGAAGTTCATGCTTGTAACATATGGCTGGCTCTTTTTTTGTTTGTTTGTTTTTAATTCATTTTATGTGCATTGGTGTGAAGATGTCAGATCCCCAGAAACTGGAGTTACACACAGTTGTGAGCTGCCATGTGGGTGCTGGGAATTGAAGCAGGGTCCTCTGGAAGAACAGCCAGTGCTCTTAACCACTGAGCCATTTCTCCTGCCCCAATTACTGGCTTTTTTAACCTACTTTATCGAACATTTTCACTCAAGGCACAATGGCATTTGGAAGAATGTTCTAATGGAATGTTCTAAGGGGTGCAATATCCTTTCTAGAAAACTATTCTTCACAAATAATTCTAAAGCTGGTATTTCATTTGTGAGGAATAAGAGCTCTAAGTTTATGAGAAGAGAATGTCCTAAAATAATTTCGAAGTTGGTTGTGTTAAGTTAAATGTATGGGCTCTAACCCCCTACCTACCTTTCCTTGTATCCTGGGAGTGGAAAGGGTATTGGGAAATAGTGCCAATTCTGTCTGAAAAGACACAGTAAGATACTAGGTATATAAGGGTCATGCTTTCACTAAAATACTAAATATCACATGGCTGAAATGTAAATTGTTTCCTTGCCTGTCTTAATGTTGCTTTTTAATGGACTGGAGAGAAATAGAAACTTGTAGACTTTCTGCAAGTTTGCACAAGGGAAGCGGCTACTTCTGATGTTTGTATACACTCAACCGGGTTTGAAAAGATTCATGCCTATGTTAACAGTGACTCCTGACTGGGGCTGAGTTTGATAAGTAGATAATGTGGTAAGGAAGTATTACGAAACAGAGGTTACTACTGTTCAGTGATGATGGCAGAGGAGAGTTACAGTTGAACAATAAGCAATTAGTTTCCTCTCTGCCATTAAAGAAGTGGGAGGAGTGTCAGCCTTTATTGAAGGTGTGGAGGGTGGTTTGTGGCCTGAGAATTATCTGGCTGCATTAGAATTGGGAAGAACCTTCAGAATATCTTTGTAATTCTCTTTGAATTACAAAAGAGAGTGTTTTCTCTTTGCATGGTTTTCTTAAAACCAGTTTCTGTGTTTTTGGGTTCTTTGTTTGTTTTGAGGTAGCAGTTGATTAATAAGCAAATGATGGTTGTGCATGTCATCATATTTAAAAAAAGACCTGTTCTTTATAAAAGTTCAGATTTTGGTTTTGTTTTATTTTTCAAGATAGGGTTTCTCTGTGTATCTTTGGAGCCTGTCCTGGAACTCACTCTGTGGACCAGGCCAGCCTCAAACTCATAGAGATCCCCATGCCTCTTCCTCCCTAGTGCTGGGATTAAAGGTGTGCACCACAAGGCCTGTCAGATTCTGCTTTTTTTTTTTTAACCAATATGAACCAATATGAAAGAAGAGAAAGGATACTGTCATTGAGACAGCTTTGAATCTAACTTTCTTCCATTTGGGAGTAGTTTTGATGAGAAATTAAGAAGGATAAATGACTTCTAATTGCCAGAATCAGTAAAATTCAACCACAAGGGAGCATTAGAGCCTAAATTATGTTAAATAAAAGTCAAGCATAGTAGAAACAAGTGTGATGTCAGAAAGAGATCCACAGATAACTAAGGAAGAGTGATTTACACCTAGCTTTTGTTTCCACTGAAGGGAAACAGTGATTGGGGATTGGTTATGAGATAGTAGGAGCCGGAATAGTAGTCATAGTAACCATTATACATTCTGGATTTGGCAGGATAGACACCTTAGGCTCTAGGCATTGCAGAAATAATGTGGTAACTACAGAAACCTTGAGATAAGTTTTTGTTTCAAATGCTTTTTGCCCCAAGAGGAAGAACATTTGATTTTTGTTATCTGGATCCAATCATTTGTGGGACTCATCTTTTTAATAAGAATTTTTCGGCTGGGCTCTGGTAGTTTACACGTTTAATTCCAGAACTGAGGGGCGTGGGGAGGCAGAGACAGGCTATCTCTGTGAGTTTGAGGCCAGCCTGGTCTACACAGTGAGTTCTAGAACAACCAGGGCTACACAGAGAAACCCTGTTTTGAAAAACAAAACAAACAACCAAAAAAGAATTCTTAAGAAATCATAAACCATTTGGTTCCTAAGATAGTATTTAAAATGGGTGTTGAAGGAGGACAGACTTGCCAATTTGTTAGGTGGGCTCAGGTACACTAGAAGCTTGTCACCCTCTAAGCAAGAGAGTTAAGTTGGCTGATTCAGTTATTGAAAGAAGCAGTGTTTATTGGCAGAATGGGCAGTTGAGAGGGACGGGTAGAGGCAGTGTTTGCATGCAGAATGGTTGTTCCTTACTTGATTGAGTAGATGGTTTGTGCCACAAATCACTTGCCTCCTGAGTAATTTCTAAGAAGCTTCTAGAATTTGTGATTTGTGAATATTAGGAAAGCCCTTTGCTCTTGACCTGCTTAATCTCAGACATTTTATTTTACATTTCTTATCTTTAATACTATTTTCAATACCCTTAATGAAGTTAAGGCTATTTTTCTTTTTTAGAAAATTCTTACTCTTGGTTGTAGAAGTGGTGCACAGTCACTGTAGAGCTTAAAGCATTGAAACAATTGTTTTCTGTCCAGGTTCTTAAAAGTCATTTGATTGAAAAATGCAAAAATTGTATCTATGTAATTAGTGTAGGAGGTCCTTCTGTATTTCTGTTGCTTTCATTGGTTAAAGAAGCTGCCTTGGCCTTTTGATAGGGCAAAACTTAGGTAGGCGGGGAGACAGAATTGAATGCTGGGAGGAAGAAAGCAGGGTCAGAGAGAGCTGCCATGGAGCCAGCCGCCAGGTTAGACATGCTAAATCTTTCCCAGTAAGCTGCCTCGTGGTGACATACAGATTATTAGAAATGGGTTGAATCAAGATGTGAGAGTTAGCCAATAGAAGGCTAGAGGTAATGGGCCAGGCAGTGTTTAAATGAATACAGTTTCTGTGTAATTATTTCGGGGGTTAAGCTAGCTGGGTGGCGGGATGCAGCCCACCGCTCCACAATACAGCATGTAATGTTCTGATAAATGTATACATATGTACATTGTGTAGTGTTTAAGCCATGGTTAAACATGCCTATCTCTTGAATCTTTTTTTTTTGGGGGGGGGGCTTTTTGAGACAGGGTTTCTCTGTAGTTTTGAAGCCTGTCCTGAAACTAGCTCTTGTAGACCAGGCTGGTCTCAAAACTCACAGAGATCCGCCTGCCTCTGCCTCCTGAGTGCTGGGATAAAAGGTGTTTGCCACTACTGCCCAGCTTCCTCCTGTTTCTAAATGCTGGAATCACATATAGCACCATTATACTGGGACTCTAACCTGGGGCTTCATGCATTTTAGGCAAGTACCCTACCAAATGAGCCATGTCCCTAGCCCAAATGTGATGATTTTGAATCAGTTTAAATAAGCCTTCCCTCCCCCCACCCCAATTTGAAAACCCTAAAGCAAACATTTGAGATTTTACTGTTTATATTATATGCCTGTATGTAGTTAGAATTCAGGAGATGTTATTTGAAGGGATGGGTAGTCTTTGAAGCCATGGCACTGACAAAGTAGATAGAAGATGAGAAGATGTCCTTAAGCTAGAATAGGAGATACCAAGGTTGTTAAACTTAAGAATCATAGTGCTTCTTGGAAAAGATGCACACAGGGTTGAAGAGCAGGCCTGCGGAACACAGTTGGGAGGAAGTGGTTCTAGAAAAAACCAGGTACATGGTGGGTGTTTCATTAAGAAGGGTAAGCAATGTTTTCAGACAGTGAAAAAGTATGAATAATAGTAGTAGCAGAGAGGACTGGGGTGTGCTGCAGTTATAGAGTGCTCGCCTAGCATGCCCAAAGCCCTGGGTTCTATCACTAGAACTGCAGGAGTGGGGGCAAAAGGCCAAAGAAGTTTAAGGTTCATAGTGAGTTTGAGCGTGGACTACATAAGACCCCATCACAAGAAAAAAGAAAATTGCACCATTTACAGAGTACCTACTGGAGGACCAATAGGAGAAATGTGTAATGCTGTCTTTGTGGTGTAGCAGTGACCTTACAAACATGATCTCACAGCATCTGCAACGGCCTGCACTGGGCCTGCACAGGCCAGTCATGATGGATAGGGAGGGGTTCAGGGGGCCGTCATCTTTCTATGGAACTCTTGGCTTTTGATGGATTCTGAGGAAGGGATAGCTGTTGCCTTCAACTGTGTGCAAAACGCAGAGGCTAAACCTGTGACCACACAACTATCCTGGTTAAAATTCAAAGTGTTACAGAAGACATAAATGGGAAAAGGACCTGTAGGGAGAAGAGGTGGAAAACAGGTGGGAGGAAAGAGAAGCTGGAAGGTGAAATTAAATAGAGAGAATGTACTATATAAACATATGAAACTGTCAAAGAATAAACTTTGTTTAGTTAAAAAAAAATGAAGAGTCTTTCTAGGTAAATAGCATCCCCATTTTGCAGATAAAGACTAAAGTCCAGACATTTAAGTTACTGAGTTTGGAAGAGTCTTAGCTGTATTTAGTTTGTCTGACTCTACCATAGCATTGAATTCAGAATTCATTAGTAGGAGCTAGAAAGATGGCTTAGCTGTGAAAGAGTACTGGCTACCCTTCCAGAGGATCTCGGGTTCAATTCTCAGTACCCACATGACAGTTCAGAATCCATTCATAGTCGTGGGGGCATTAAATTGGATAATTAAGGATGATAATTGATTTCATCTCATGAGAATTGGTTAAAAGGGAATGGGTGGTAGTTGAAGCCATGGAGTTGGTCAAGTGTGTACAAGAGGGCATTAAGGTAGAAGAGGAGAGATCAAAGATAACAATACTAGAGAGCCATAGTGCCTCTCAGATGACACATCCATGCATCACACACGGAGTTTTGAATGTGCAAGAACACAGTTGGGAGGAAGAGGTATGAGACGGAGCCCATGGAAACGAAGGCTGGCCTTTTCTTGGAATTTCACAGAAGTGCACTAGCCTCTCCTACTGCATGCCACGCATAGTAGAGAGAATAGTGTGAGCCTTTGTGTGAACACGCAGCTGTGCCAAAGCTGGCCATGTTTTTATCAGCAGGAAACATTTGCAAAATTGTGACCATATTTCCCTTTATCAGATAAAATCCTTAATATTTGGCAGTATCTTAACTATCATGTGAAATGGATTGAGATTAGCTTCCAGGGCTTACTGGAAAACATCATTTGACATGATTTTTATTTATTCTACTGTAAACCCACAACAGAAGCCTTCAGCTTTTCATGGATGGAAGGTGTCCATTGAGAGGCACCCTGGGTGAGTCTGCACAGGTTAATGCTGTGACAAGATTCCTGACAGAGCAGTTTTAGGGGCCCAGTCCATGGCGGTGAAAGCGTACGGAGCAGTTCATGCAGGCAGGAGTGCCTGGTAGGACCGTGCTGACCTTGTGGTGGTGGACCAGGAAGCAGAACTCAAGGTCAGGCTCTGCTATAACCTTCAAGGCCTGCTCCCATGAGTGATTGCAGCCAGCTTGGGACAAGTTCAACCATAGTATGATTTTTTTTTTTAAGCTATACATTTTTCTTCACTCCCTTCCCTTCCTCTACTCTTCCCCTCTACTCTCTCCTGTGACCCCCACGCTCCCAATTTACTCAGGAGATCATGTCTTTTCCTCCTTCCTATGTAGATCCATGTATGTCTCAACAGTACGATCTTGTGGGGACTGTCCTGACTTCCTCTGTAGCAGTTTCTGCTTCAGTCAGGCTTGAGCACTACAGGCCCATGCAGGAGGCTGAACAACGGCAACCCTGCCACATATCTTGCTCTCTATCTCAGCTGTACACATCCCTAACATGTGCTGATTCCGTCATGCCACCCTCTTTGCTCGGCCCTTCCCTTGGCACAGGCTAGTTGACTGTAGCTGCATGTGCCCATTTTTCTTGTCTAGAACACTTTTTGATGTGTGGGGTGGACTCCTAAGGCCACATCTATGAGTTGACCATAAGGAATCCAACTACCCTATCTCACCGAGTTTGAGTTTCTGATGAGAGTCTGAAAGGTGACTGACTGCTCCTGAGGCCGGGGAGCTTGCTGTGTTCGCCTTTCAGAGTTGTTTGTCCTCCTCGTTGTCACCGCTATCCTTTCAATAGGTCTCCTTTTCATGTAGTTTAGCTGGAGCTGTCTTTATTCCTCAACTGAAATGTGACAAGTACAATTTCCCTATAAGTTCAATTACAATTTTCTGAACTGTTGTTTGGTATATATTGGGGTAGTGTAACCTTTAATCACTTTAGGGCTTCAAGGTATATGCGAGCATGTGTGTTAGGTTTAGTTTTTGTCAACTTGACCCAAAACTAGAGTTACCTGGGAGGAGGGAACCTCAGTTGAGAAAACGCCTCCATCAGATTGACCTGCAGGCTTGTAAGTGTGGCATTTTCTTGACTGTTGATGGACGTGGAAGGACCCAGTTCACTGTGGGCGATGCCATTACTGGGCAGGTGGTCCTAGGAGGAATAAGAAAGGTGAGCCTGAAAGCAAGCGAGTAAGCAGGGTTTTTTGTGGTTTCTCTCTCTGCTTCTGTGATTAACACATATAAGTCAAATAAACAGTTTTCTTTCCAGTTTGTTTTTGGTCAGTATTTTACCACAGCAATAGCAAAATAATTAGAATACATACTATATTTGAGGACATCAGACTTTACTCACCTGATATAACTACCAGTTTGCTGCTTTGTTCATAACATATGTAAAGATAGATATCCTCAAAACTCCATAAGACCACAAATCAAAATTCTGTAACAGCCTACTGTTTGCCAAATTATGGGGAACAAATTTAACCCCCCCCCCCAAGCAAGGCTAACTTTTCTCTGATAAAGAAAGTCACAAAACAAAAAAGAAGCAATAGATTATTTAATACAGACTTTCAGGAAAATTGACTGTTTAAGGACAGAGAAGTCTAGTTCGGACTTTTCTCGATGCCGTGTTGTGGCAGGACTACTCTCTGCTCTACTATGCATTCTCCCTCTTTTCATGTTGGTCATCAGATCGCAGGTTCTCGGTGTCACATGGCAACCCAGACCCGTCATGCAGTTAGGGGACGCCCACGTGTTAACCTCTGGCCAGCAGGAAGTGGTCAAAGTGAAGTGCACGTATCCTCCTTTATCTTCTCTCTGCCTCTCTGTGGACAATTTGCAGATGTAATCGCAGAAGAAGACAGCCTGTTAAAAACGGCATGAGGACAGGTTTTATGGTTGCTGGAATTAGAACTAGACCTTTATGATTGCAAAGCAAACATTTTAAAACCAAGCTACATTGCAGTCCTTTGTGCTTATTTATTTTTTTAACTTTCTCAAAGCTGCAAAAGTCCTTTGTCCCCCACCCCCATCCCACAGACAGGGTTTCTCTGTGTAGCCTTGGAGCCTGTTCTGGCACTCACCCAATAAACCAGGCTGACCTTGAACTCAGATCCACCTTCTGAGTGCTGGGATTAAAGGCTGCACCACTACTGCCCGGCCCAAGTACTGATATTAAAGGAATATGCCACCCATCTGGGCCTGAGCCTCTGCCCAAGAACATGTCTGGGTCAGTGGACTACCATAGCTACTATAGCTGGGGTCTGTGTTGATGTCTGTGGCTTATGGTACCATCAAAGCCACACAGATGCCCAGGGTCTAGGCCACAACTTGTAGCCATGTTGGTGTCTGGGGCCATGGTGTCATCTGGGCCCTTCTGCTGCCTAGGACCATTTCTCGGTCAGTGTTCCTGCAGCAGCCAGGGTCTGAATCGATGTCTATATCTCTTGTTACCACCGAGGGCTGTGCAGATGCCCAGGATCTGATCTGCCACAGGGCCATGGTGACTTCTGGACCCAAACTGCCACAGAGGGTTATGTCTGGGTTTGTGTTCCTGCTGTAGTTAGGGTCTGTGTTGATGTCATGACCTGTGTTACCATAGGAACTATGTGTGTTCAAATCTGAAGGCCGTGCTCAGCCTGCCTGTCCCTTACTGGCCCTAGGATAGTTGGTTCTGCTGCTCTGTAGCAGGAAAGTTTACCCTGCCCCTCATGGGAGAGCTGCGGGGTAGGGGGGCATGGCCTGGAAGAACTGGTTCTGCCCCTCATATGAGCACCTGAGGGGGTGGTCCCAATGGCCCAGGCTGACCAGGTGAGTAGCTCAGTTAACACCCAGACCCACATCCTGGGCCTTAGGTTGGCCCACCCTAACATCTACTCTATATAAGACTTGCTGGAGCTTGTGAATCCGGGGCAACGGTAGGATATCCTAGAGAAATTCTGGAGAGGGTCCAGTGATGATGGTGTGCCAGAGGCCTTTACCAGACCAGTGGCTCATTGCAATGAACGTTTTTCGAATGGGGCTGCTTGGACAAAGGGTATACTGTATAAGATAAAGAATAACTGAGGAAGACACCTGATATCAACCTCTATCTGCACATCCATGCACATGCCCCAGTGCACATGCATGCACTAGTCACACACACATGCATGTGCAGAGAAAATTTTAACCCTTACTTAGTGGCTTGTGCTTTGATTTTAGGGAAATTATTATATACTCCAAGATCATAAAAATTTTTTAACATGCTACAATTTAATTTTTGGATTTACATCTGGATAATTAATAATCTAGGATTGATTTTATAGTATGTTATTAGGTAGGTATCTATTTTTTTTAATTTAATTAATTTATTTGTTTTGAGACGTAGTCTCTATGTAGTTCTGGTTATCCTGAAACTTACTATGTAGACTAGACTGGACTCAAACACAGAGATCCTCCTGTGTCTGTCTCCTAAGTGGTAGGGTAAAAGGTGTGAGCCTCCATTCCTTTACCGGGGGGTCTACTTTTTATTTATTTGCACATACTAAACTATTTCAATTCATAGAAAAGCAATTCATTCTTCAGTAATTTGAAATGCCACCTCTATCACTGATCCAATTTTGTATTCACAGTGCTCTTTTACAGAGTTTTCTGTTCTGTTCTATTTCCCCATTGTTTAATTAAAATCCTATGCTCACATACTGTAGATCTTCAATCACTATTATCTGTCTGACGTGATTCCACCTATTCCTTTATCTTCAAAATCACCTCTGTCTTCTTGGTGATTTGCTTCCCGACATTTTATAGTCAATTTGTTCAGAAAGATTAGGGTTTTCAGTAGAACAGTCATGTCAGATAGTCTGTTTGACAGAAGTTTGGGGAGCACTTTTCAGTCTGTTGTCCTTACTGTTTTGCTGCTGTGAAGAGACACCACAATGAAGGCAACTCAAGCATTTAATTGGAGGGTTTCTTTCAGAGTAGTCCAATGTCATGGTGGGAAGTAGACAGGGA
The DNA here is from genome assembly GCF_018167655.1 of Microtus oregoni. Classification (NCBI taxonomy): domain Eukaryota; kingdom Metazoa; phylum Chordata; class Mammalia; order Rodentia; family Cricetidae; genus Microtus; species Microtus oregoni. The sequence continues at coordinate 10,156,523 of NW_024543068.1, forward strand.
TGGTTGCTAAAGTCAGAGTTTTTTATCCTGATATACAGGCAGCAGGCAGAGACAGACACTGAGTCTGGCATGGGCTTTCTGAAACCTCAGAGCCCACCTGCAGTGGCACACCTTCTCCAACAAGGCCACACCTCCTAGTCCTTCCAAGCAGTTCATCAGCTGGGGACTAAACATGCAAATAATGTGAACCTGCGGGGTTCATTCTCGTCCAAACCACACACAACACAAAGTCAGACGTTACAGACTTATTCTAATTACAGGAAAATCAAGGGCCTACCTAATTTTCATAATTTCTCTGCCTATCAAAGAGACTGTTGTGGAAACACGCTCAGAGCATGGCATATACCTTGTATGATTTGCATGGAGCTCCTGGCTCTTCATCTAATACATGTGGTGTGTAGTAGGGAGAAGCATGTGGTATGCGGTAGGGAGAGGGTAATCCCATGGAAAAATCATTTCAGCAGGCCTGATTTTAAAGAACAATAGAAATGTGTGGGAGTCCCTTACTGCAGAAGGCATGATAACAACAGTTCTTAGGTTGCTGAAGAGAAACGGGTGGCTCGTATTGGACATTAGGTTTATCTATTTTACTTTGTTACATGTGAGAAGGTGTGTGTTTGTGCATGTGATGCAGAGCCAAGAGAATACCAGGTGTTGTTCCTCAGGAACCTTTTGCTTTATTATTTTATGTTATTATTACATGATATTTATTACCAACATCATTATTTGAGACAAGGTCATACTATGCATCCCTGACTAGCCTGCAGTTTACCAGATTAGACTGGCCTCAAATCACAGAGGTCCTCCGCCTCTGCCTTCTGAGTGCTGGGATTAAAGGCGTGTGCCACCACTGCCCGGCTCAACTTAAGTTTTTGAGAGAGGGTCTCCCGCTGGCCTGGAACTTGCTAAGTAGGCTGTCCCGTGAACCGCAGGGATCCACCTGTCTTCCTCCTTAGCACTGAGATCAGAAGTAATACTGCCCTCCTTGGCTCTTATGTGAGTGCTGGAGCTGGAACTGAAGTTCTCCCCCCAGCAACTGGACATAAAGACTTAAAAATAGTATAAAGCACCCACTAGGTACTCAGACTCTGACCTCCTAGCATGCAACTGGCATGCATTCATTTGCTTGATGACAGTGTACTTACATGAGCTTGTATTCATAACAGAAATGTATGCCTTGATTTCCCCAATAATTATTTTGCTATTTGAGCAAAATATGGTTAACTCTGCATCCTTTCATGGGATTCTTGAAAACCTATTCAGAGTCATGAGTTTGTCTTTCTAAGTCATTTTACAGTATAATTAAATATTGCTTGTTTTTTCCTGAGACCAAAGACAGAATTCCATACTTCCAGGATTTTTTTTTTGTAAAGGACATCATAAGGATAGTTGGCAGAATTTTAATAATGTTGTAGACTAGATACTAGTACTATATCAATTATCTGATTTGTTATTATATAATACAATGTCCTTTTATTGTTGTTGTTGTTGATTTGTTTTAAACAGGGTCTCTCTGAAGTAACCTTGGCTGTTCTGTATGCCAGACAAGCCTTCAACTCAGAGAGATCCTCTGCCTCCCACGTCCAGGAATTAAACATGTGCAACATCATACCAGCAGTTCTTGTTTTTAATAAATAATGCCCTCGGGGCTAGAGAGATGGTTCAGTGGTTAAGAGTACTGACTGCTCTTCCAGAGGACCCACGTTCAACTCCCAGCACCTACATGGCAGCTCACAACTGTCTGTAACTCCAGTTGCAGAAAACCTGACACCTATGGCAAAACATCAATGTATATAAAATGAAAATAAATAAATTTAATAAATAAATAAATAAATAAATAATGCTCTCAAATATTAAAAGCTAACAATAACTGTAGCTGATTCAGAGATGGCTCAGAAAGAGAATTTTTTGTCTCCTTATCTCTGTTCTCCTCCCCTCCTCTCTCCACCCCTTATATTTCTCAAACGCTCTGCTCCTATGCTATATTCTCCAACTTTCTCTCCCTTTCCCTCCACTATTCTTCCTGTCTTTTTCTTTCCTTAAGGAACACACACACACACACACACACATTCACTGTTTTTTTTTCTTGAGTCAATAAATCCCTTTACTTCAATTTTAGCCCACGGCTCTAAGCATCTGAACTCCACAAGACTTGTGAAATACGCTACAGCCTTCTCTCCTGACCGTCTTCATCTTCAGAAGCACTGGTTTTCCGTTTTCTCTTTTTGCCACGGTCTCTGGGGTTAATCTCATTTCTAAGTAATGTACTTAATTTACTATGTCTTGACTTTTCAGCAGTGGGCATTACTTGAGGAAGGGTTTCATTCTTGGAAGAGGGTTTTTTTTTTTTTTTTTTTTAAAGACTGGCAAGAAGTTTTCTGTGACTGGCACAAAGAACTCAGGAGCTAGGAGGAAGAAATGTCAGCCTCACAAGGCTACAGACTTAGTTGGGTGCCATGATGGTGACTTGAGACTTATAAAGACACTGATACTTGAGCAAGGGAGTGTTGTGATTGCATTTGTTTGGGTATGGTTATTGGTCTATCGGGAGAGCCCATGGGATGTGGAGACCAGATAGCAAGAAGGATATTGTAATAGTAAAAAAAGTTTTGAGGGGTAGAATATGCTAGTCTCTTGTACCAGGCTGTCGAATTTTCACTTCTGTGTGTTTGCATACTGTCCCTGTCAAGGTATGCAACATTTTCAGCACCCCTCCCCCCCTGCCAAATACTCTGATGCCAACGGCTGTGGTGACCCTAGCTAGCACTTGGGATGTGGAGACAGGATCAGGACTTCAAGATAATCTTTGGCTATGTAGTGATTTCCAGACCTTCCTGGGCTGCATGAGACCCTGCACACTTCCTGGTGCCAAACAAGAAGGTCTGGAACCAACAACTCTGGGTGGAAGCCAAAAACTAAGGTGGAGCTAAAGATGACTGCAAACTTGGGAGCCAGGGTCGCCTGGGTGGTGATGCTGGTGACCAAAAGAGGGAATGTAACAGGGAGAATCGGGTTTGGGGAGGGAGGAGGGGCTGGGTGGGAAGGTACCTTCAGTGTTAGTTTTGTTGATGGAGGCAAATGGAAATGTAGAGTTGTGGGGAGTAAATTGGGATCGCAACGTAGATTTGTTTGCCCCAGCCTCTGAAGCCTATTGAGAACTAATAAGCCTCTTCCCCATGATAGCAGCTACAAATGATTGTGTCCAACACAAAAAGATGATAAACTGTTGATTATTTCTGTTTTTTTTTGTTACAAGGTTGTTTGTTTTTGAGGCAGGATATCACTCTATATAGCTGGCTGGCCTGGAACTCACAGGGATCTGCCCGTCTTTTGACATATATCACATTCAGAGGTCATGTTGTTTGGTTTTTAAGTGTGACCTTTGTAGATCACAGCATTGTGTAGCAATATCAATAGGTTGGAGATTCTGATGGCTAGTCAGATGGCCTGAGTTATGGTAGTCATAGGCAGCTTTTTTTTTTTTTAAATCTAAATAGTGAGTAGAATCAGAAGCAAAATTCAAGTAAAAACTCAGTAATAGTATTGACTAGAAAAAGAGACAAGAATCAGACTGGCTGAGTGAGGTGGTACATACCTGTAATCCCAGAGTTTAGGAGGTGGAGCAGGAAGGTTAGGGGTTTCAAGGCCTTCCTCAGTATATAGTGAGTGTGAGTCTAGCTGGGCTAATAAAGCTCTGTACAGACAAACTTAACAAGAAACTAAGAAGCCTCAGAATGGCTTAGAGGATGCTGTGGGGTTGTCCATTCTCTCTTCTACCTACTTTGTTTCTCTTTAAATTTTTATTTAATGTATATGGGTGTTTTGCCTGCATCTATAGTGTGTTTACCATGGTTTGTGCCTACTGTCCTCAAAGGCTGGAAGAGGGTATCAGATCCCCTGGGGCTGAACTGAACAGACAGTTTGAACCTCTGTGTGGGTGCTGGCAATGTGATAAACTCAGGTTTGCTAAAAGAGCTGACCAGTGCTCTTAACCACTGAGATAGTGACCTTACCAGCCTCACCACCCTGATTCCTTACGTCTCGTTCTAGTCAGTTTTAGCATATACATACATGCGTGTGTGCGTGTGTATCTTTTGAGTACATCTTTCCATTATTGCTTTGGTTTAAGGTACCATTTCTTTTTCATTTTGTCTTTTAATTTTATGTGTATGGGTGTTTTGTCTGCATGTGTATCTGTGCACCACTTGTTGGTCTGCTGCCTGCAGAGGCCAGAACAGGTCATTGGATCCCCTAGAATTGGAGCTACAGACAGTTGTGAACTGCCGTGCGGGTGGTGAGAATCAAACCCACATCCTCTGGAAGAGCAGCCATTGCTCTTAATACTGAGCCACCTCTCCAGCCTTTTCAGCTGCATCATGAATATGGTTGCTTGACAGCAAAAAGGCTACGGACAAAATAGTGTGTTTGAATTTTTTTCCCCTTTGTCTTGCAGTGTGTTTTATGCTTGTGTGTTTGTAGTGTTGACTGGAGAGGAAAGTCTTCCTTTTTGTTTTGTTTTCTTTTGTATTTCCTTGATCGGTAACAGTCCTGTTGAAGCAAATGCACCTTGGTGTTCATTGGAATTTGGGAATCTTCTCTTGACTAGTACTATCAGCAACACATTTTTGTGTGCTTATAATTGCGACTGGAGGGCATGAGATGCTAGAATTTCCGTGTGTGTACCTGCAGAGGCCAGGGTTGATGTTAGTATCTTCCTTACTACTCGCTTTTTTTTTATTTGTTTGCTTGTTTATGTGTGTGTGTGTTGTTTTTTTTTTTTTGAGATGCGGTTTCTCTGTGTACCCTAGCTGTCCTGGCACTCTGTAGACCAGGCTGACCTTGAACTCGGAGATCCACCTGCCTTGCCTCCCAAGTGCTGGGATTAATTCGTGTGCCACCACCGCCTGGCTGTAAGTTCCTATTTGTTTTTACATTATACCTTTAATCAGGAATGCCTGGCAGAGCAAGAGAGGACCTTTTTGAATCCTTTGATACTGCTCTACTATAGTAATTCATATGACAGGAGTCCTGTACATTGCTTTTTTTGATCATGTGCTCTTAGTAGTTTTGATTGATTGCCCTAACTGCAGTCTGATGTCATTAGTTCATTCTTCAGGGCTTTCTTCTGTAAAATATGATTTTTATTAAAATTAACCAAATAGTAAAATGTTTTAATCATTGAAATCAAAAGTATCTTTGTGTTTGTATATTAAAACCCAAGTGCTGCCAGGCATAGTGGCACATATCTGCAATCCCAGCACTCAGAAGTTGAGGCAGAAGATTTGTAAGTTTGAAGCTGTCCTAGGTGACACAATGCAACCCTGTCTCCATAAAAAAACAACAGACATATCTGAAATGGTAAAATAGGGGTAATCTGTAGAAGTTTGGGAATGTATACTTAGATCAAAATAAAGGGAGTCAGGATCAATTCCTGACAGCTGCTGGTGTTCTTAACATTTGGCCTTCCTAAATTAAGTATCACCTTCTTTGTTATCATTTACTTCTTCTTCCCCCACAGAGGGCTTGTTGGGTTTGTGTGTGTGTGTGTTTATGCTTGCTCACGCACGCATGCGTGTCTGCACAAGCGCAGTCCTGAATGTCCTAGAACTAGCTCTGTATATCAGGCTGGCAGTTCTGTCTCCCTAGTACTGGGATTAAAGGTGTATGCTACCACTGCCAGGCTTTATTCTTTAATTAATTAATTAAAAGTGTGTGTATTTAGGGGTCTTCTCGGGGAAGCCTTATCTACCTATCCAGAGTATCCATTGAAATCCCTTAAAAAAATTTTTTAGGATTATTTTACAGAGTTTTTGGTTTCTGCAAGGCTCTTCATAATCTTTAGTTTTGGTTGGTGTTCCTACCCTTTTCTTTCTCCATCCTCTTCTCATACCCCGTTTAAGGAACTCTTCTCTCCTGGCTGTATTACAGGTGTTGTTGTGGGCACTGTGTGCTACATCCGTACAGCTCATGTGTGGGAGCTCAGCCTGTGGATCCTAGGGAATGAACCGTTAGCTGCTGAGCTCTCTCCACAGCCTCCTTTTACTTTTATGTGTGTGTTATCACTGAGGAAAGTTAATAGGCACCTGCTGCAGCCCTGTGCCAACAGTCATTTGATACTACAGCTGTGTGGCTTTAAGAGTGACTGGTGTGGCCTTTAATCCCAGCACTCAGAGGCCGAGACAAGTGGATCTCTGAGTTCAAGGCCAGCCTGGTCTCCAGAGCTAGTTCCAGGACAGCCAAGGCTACATAGAAACCCTGTCTTGAAATACAAATCAAAAAACAAACAAACAAAAAGGATAGCTGGTAGTAAAAAATTTACTTTGTTTTGAGACAGGGTTTCTCTGTGGTTTTGGAGCCTGTCCTGGAACTAGCTCTTGTAGACCAGGCTGGCCTCAAACTCACAGCTATCCACCTGCCTCTGCGTCCCAAGTGCTAGGATTAAAGGTGTGTGCCACCACCGCCCGACTAGCCTGTCTCTTTTTATATATTTTTATTTTCTTTATTAGAACAATGCTCCCTGAGATAATAGTGTTTGGAATCTGGGAAAAATCAATGATAAGATCAGTGTTGATTCTGATTGTCTCTTTTCCTACCTTTCCTTGTTCATAAGTGATTTTTACATCATTTCTCTTGACAGTAAGCACCCTTAGCATGTTCACTAGCCTGTTACTCAATTCTCAAGGTATATTGTTCTACAAATCTCTCAGGACTTGGATTTTAAGTAGAAAATTTTTTTCTTGCTGTGGTTTCAACAAACAATTTTAATTGCTCTCTTAGATTCATCATGTTACAGAAAACGGAGGACTTTATAAAAGACCGTTTAATGAAGTTTTTGAAGAAACACCCATGCTGGTTGCCGTGCTCACATATGTGGGGTATGGCGTGCTCACTCTCTTTGGATATCTTCGAGATTTCTTGAGGCATTGGAGAATTGAAAAATGCCACCATGCAACAGAAAGAGAAGAACAAAAGGTAATTGTCAGGGAGTCTTTGGTTCTGTTAAATAGAATCTGTTCATGGAAGTGTTGTCATTTTCACAGTTTCCCCCTCCCCCAAGTGGAAATCTGTGCACATGGAGTTAAACTTTGAGACAGGAGGACTGCTGTGACTTTGAGACCAGCCTGGGGTACAGAGTAAGACTCTGTCTCAAAACAAAGCAGACACCAAATAACAACTGTAAGAAACCTTTGTGAGAATACTCCACAAAGAAAGCTGAAGACAGTGTTGAAAGCCGGAGAGATGACTCAGAAGCTCAGAGCACTTGTTCTTGCAGAGAGCTGAATTCAGCTCCCAGCATCCCCATGGGAGCTCACAGCTGCCCCTTCTGATCCACATACAAACATGCAGGCAAAATACTCATGTACATAAAGTAAACATCAAAGACAAAAACAGAGCAAACTATTTAACTTTTTTTTTTTTCCTTTTTGAGACAGGTTTTTTTTTATACCAGGCCGGCCTCTAGAGATCCACCTGCCTGACTTTTCCTGAGTGCTGGAATTAAAGGCATGCACTACCACTCCTGTGCAACATTGAACTTTAACTCAACCACATTACTAGAGCTTAATGAAGCTGACAACTGTCTCCCTAGTTCATAGGTTAGAAAGCTAACAATCACAAGCAATGTGTCTAAAAATTGCCTTTAACTCAACCACATTACTAGAGCTTAATGAAGCTGACAACTGTCTCCCTAGTTCATAGGTTAGAAAGCTAACAATCACAAGCAATGTGTCTAAAAATTGCCTAGTTTTATAGTGTATATGGTGCAGAAAGAATGTTCATCCTTCTTTCTGGATCCTACATTGTCTTTATAATGTTTGTAATGCAGAGACTGGATTCTCTTGGACACATTGGACATAGTTGTCCAGTTCACAGGTCAATGCCTGTCCCCAAACAAACATGTCCCCAAGCTAATGTGGCAAACGCTCTTGTTTTAGTAAATCGAGGGGAAGATCAGATTCAGTTCAGGCCCCTCTTAGAATATTCCTATGCCTTCACAGCTTTATGCAGTGCACATGTGTTACCTATTCCTAATAAACACTCAGCGTTGAAAGTTTTTTTAAAAATTATTCTTTGAGAAGTCATCCAATGTGTTCTGATTGTATCCACCATGATCCCCAGATTTTTCCGTTCTAGTCATTCTCCCTGGGTCCCTCCCCACTTTATTTATTTTAAATACTCTACTCTATCCCATTAGTGCTGCTTGTGTGCCTCAGTGTGGGGCATCTGCTGGAGCATGGCAACCGGCTAGATGCTGACTGAGCTTTTCCTGGCCCCTGGCATTGGCTTCTTATTCTTTACATTGTTCTTTGTGGACTTGGAGGGAGTCAGATACAGGGTAGTGAGATCATCTCTGAATGAGCAGCCAGTAAAGAAAGAGAGTACACTTCGAAAAATCAGGAAAGAGAGGCATGGTGGCTCATGTCTATAATGCCAGCTCTTGGTAGACTGAGGCAGGAGCATTGCTGTTGAGTTCAAAGACATCCTTGGCTAAATTGTTTCAGGCCAAACTTCATCTTAAGGTGAGTACTCTCAGTCCCGTCTGTATGCTGATAACTGATGGAGGAAGGTCATTGGTTAAATAAAAAGAAACTGCTTGGCCCTCATTGGTTAGAAGATAGGTGGGAGGAGTAAACAGAACAGAATGCTGGGAGGAAGAGGAAGTGAGCTCAGACTCCACAGCTCTCCTCTCGGGAGCAGACACCTCAGAGAGACGCCATGCTCCCAGCTCCCAGGCAGACGCACACTATGAAGCTCCGACCCAGGATGGACATAGGCTAGAATCTTCCCGGTAAGCGCACCTAGGGGCGCTACACAGATGATTAGAAATGGGCTAAATTAATATGTGAGAATTAGCCTAGAAGAGGCTAGATAGAAATGGGCCAAGCAGTGATTAAATGAATACAGTTTGTGTGTTGTTATTTCGGGCATAAGCTAGCCAGGCAGCCGGGGTACTGGGGACACAGCCCCGCCGCCCTTATTACTACAAATGGCGCCCGACGTGATGGACTAAACCCACCTAAAAAACCTGAGAAGGCTTAAAAATAAGGGAGAGAGAGTTTAACACAGATTTTTGCTGTTTGTTGGTGGCGTGCTGTAGAGAGATTTCCTGATTCGGCAACAGCAGAAGAAAAAAACGCTGTGTCATTTTAAAGCACAGCTTCTTGGGGCTGTGCTGCCAGCGTGAACTCTGGCTTTAAAGCATTTGTGGCACTCTGCTTGCTAGAGGCAAGCAAGCTTCTCTCATCTAAGAAAAGCTTCCTGACTCAGCTTTGGCTGCAAAACCCTGCAGCTCATTAAGAGGTCTTGCCACGAAACACTTAAATGGTGTTGACGAAAAGCTGAACACATGCTTTTCGGTTTTCAGCAGCAGCAGGAAAAAACCTGTGTTGTTTTAAAATACCGGCTTTCTGGGCCATCCTGCCAGGGCAAACTCTTGACTGTTTAAGGCAGGAGGGCCGGCTACCGAGAGAGGACTTGAGTGTAGTCTGTTGTAGCTCACTTGCTGGCAGGGACCTTGAAATGCCATACAGTTGTGGCAGTAAACATGGCTACAGCCTGTATATCCGCCATGAGGCTGGAAAGCTAAGGAATGGACTGGATCTAGCTGGCAAAGCCACGCCTTTAGTCCTACTGAGATTGCTTGGTAAATTAAAGATTCATGTGGTCAGAAAAAGAGAGATATACAGTAAAGAGAGATTCAAAGACAAAGAAAATTTCTGAATGGTTTAAAGTGTGTTAAAAATATATGCAGAGGGGCTGGAGAGATGGCTCAGAGGTTAAGAGCATTGCCTGCTCTTCCAAAGGTCCTGAGTTCAATTCCCAGCAACCACATGGTGGCTCACAACCATCTATAATGGGGTCTGGTGCCCTCTGCTGGCCTGCAGGCATGCACACAGACAGAATATTGTATACATAATAAATAAATAAATAAATATTTAAAAAAAATATATGCAGACTAAAAGTTGAAGTTCTTAAAGTAAAAAACAAAAAAAGGAAGAGAGTTGTTGTGTGTGGTAGTACACACCTTTAATCCCAACACTTGAAAGGCAGAGGGAGATTGACCTCTGTGACTTCAAGGTGTGGTAGCACACACCTTTAATCCCAGTGCCTAGAAGGCAGAGGCAAACAGATCTCTGTGAGTTCAAGGTGTAGTAGCTTACACCTTTAATCCCAATGCCTGGGAGGCAGAGACAGGCGGATCTCTGAGAGTTTAAGGACAGCCTGGTCTACAGAGTTATTCCAGGTCAAAGATATACAGAGAATATAAAATAGAAGTAAAAAGAAATGAAATAGAGATTAAAATAAAGCCGCACGATGATGGAAAATACACAGAGACTTTTGATACTATATGCTATTATGCTCTCTTTGAATTGTTTGAATGCTGAGGAAAGAGCAAAAACTACTAAAAGATACTTGTTTATAAATGCTGCTGAACTAATCCAACATAGATATTTTGAAAATGCCTTGAATTTGAAATTTGGATCTAAGGACATGATGCTTTGGAAAGGAGTTTCTTATTTTGTTTTCACAGAGGATGAGACCCTGTTCATTTCTTCTATTCCGATTTGGTATGATGGACCACGTCCTCCTGAAGGGTTGCTGTGAACATCTTCAGAAAATTGCTTTGCTCAACTGCCAACTGAGATGAAACTAGCACACAGGTTATACTATGAAAGACCTAATTAACGACGCCCCCATTCAGCAGGAAGCAGTTTGGAGAGAAATAACTGTGCCATATTCCCAAAAAATGTTTATAAATGTTCTTTTACATTTAAAGGGGGATATGATATAGGTATGAATAATTTGCATTAGTATAGATTTTGCTTTATTGATAGAGATTTACGGTCAATTTTGTTATATGTATATGTATTTCTGATATTGATTAAGGTATTGTGTTTGTGTAGTTCATTATTAAAATGTATAATTAGGAAATATAGGTTGTTAATAGATAATCATAATAGTCAAGTTTGTAGTCACATTAGTTAAGATTTTCTAGATGTACATAGATATATTTTAGATAGGCATTCTTCATATTTTTCAAAGATTATAGAATATGGCATTTTAAATGTTTTAATAACTGAGGACTTTTCATGACAATGAGACACTCTGCTCCTGGCAGCACCAATCTACTTCAGGAAGAAGATGGGCATCGAAGAGGCTCCTTATGGAGTTTGATAGCCATTTGGGCAAGAAACTGCTCTTGCCTGGACTATTGCATAAACTGGACACAGAGAACCTACAGAGAGAGGACTACTGAACTTGCCTAAGGTGAGATGATCTTTTGGGGTTCCTGATTCATGAAAGAGTCTGCGAGACATTCTGCAGGACACAGCAGAAAGTGACTGAACTGACTTTGAATTTTCCTGCTTTATGGAAATGTCTGCTGGATACCATGGGCCTGAAGGCTGAAGATGGATGCCCCAACGGTACAGAGGAACTTTGGGTGACTGTCCAGGCAGCGAGATGTCTCTGTCATTTCTAGAGTTTTAAAAGTTGCTTTTTTCTTGTTTGCTTAGGTAGTATTGTATCTTTCTGGAGTCTTTGATGGAGTTAAGAATAGTTAGTTATAGTTATAGTTTTCCTTAGTTATGATAAAGATTATTGTAACTTTTACTTGATAACTGTTTTGTTATATGTAATTTTGCTATGTTAAAGTTAAAGCCTTTTTTTTTTTTTGTTTAAACCGAAAAAGGGGAAATGATGGAGGAAGGTCATTGGTTAAATAAAAAGAAACTGCTTGGCCCTCATTGGTTAGAAGATAGGTGGGAGGAGTAAACAGAACAGAACTCTGGGAGGAAGAGGAAGTGAGCTCAGACTCCACAGCTCTCCTCTCGGGAGCAGACGCCTCAGAGAGACGCCATGCTCCCAGCTCCCAGGCAGACACACGCTATGAAGCTCCGACCCAGGATGGACATAGGCTAGAATCTTCCCAGTAAGCGCACCTAGGGGCGCTACACAGATGATTAGAAATGGGCTAAATTAATATGTGAGAATTAGCCTAGAAGAGGCTAGATAGAAATGGGCCAAGCAGTGATTAAATGAATACAGTTTGTGTGTTGTTATTTCGGGCATAAGCTAGCCAGGCAGCCGGGGTACTGGGGACGCAGCCCCGCCGCCCTTATTACTACAGATAACGGGCCAATTTCTCTGTGACTGGACTAGGGTCCTCCGGAAGAACAGTGTACTTTCTTAACCAAGCCATCTCTCGAGCCCTGTTTCTGCTATTTGAGGTTCTATCTTAAAGTTATCTTCTCTAGTAGAAAAATTAGTGCCCAAATAAACATTGACAGTACAGAATTTTTTGTGGTATCCTGTATTTGGAATGCGTTATTTTGTCGATTATTGTCATGTATTTTGAAATCTTTAGAGAACCGAGTACCTGCCAGCATCAAGATATTTATTATTTCATGTGTGGTCTTCAGGGCTAAGTAGATTAGGGTTCAGAAGTACTTAGGTTTTTTCCAAATAGGTAGCTGTTTTAGTACCTTCAGACAAAGTAGATTTTTGTTTGTTTTTGTTTTTTAGACGGCTTCTCTGTGTAGTCCTGTCCATCCTGGAACTTACTCTGTAGACCATGCTAGCCATTGTCTCAGAGATGCACCTGCCTCTGTCTCCCAAGTACTGGTATTAAAGGCATGTGCCACCACCACCAAACTAGAGAATTACAGTTATAGTTTACAGTTTTAGGATTAATTTTATTTGTATTTCTGTGTATATCTGTGTATGTATGCTGTGTATGTGTGTAGTGGCCTGAGACGTACCTAGGTTAAGATCTTTCCCGGTAAGCCACAGCCTCATGGTGCTACACAGATTTAAGGAAAATGGGTTAATCAAGATGTGAGAGTTAGCCAATATGAGGCTAGAAATAATGGGCCAGACAGTGTTTAAATGAATACAGTTTCCGTGTAATTATTTCGGGTGTAAAGCTAGCCGGGGGCTGGGAACGCAGCCCACTGTTCCTTTTACTACATGGCTATAGACCACGCTACCTCAGACTCAGTAATTTGCCTGTCTCTGCATGCTTTCAATAGATTTTTATCTTTTCCATTCTATTTCAAAGATTTAAATAAATATAAAAGCTATTTCATGATTCCAGTGGTTTTATGCATTTTTCTTCTATTCTCTTTACCAAAAGCCAAGGATAAATAAGACTCTAAATTGTCTTGATGTCAACCTGTTTCAGGGCATGTTCTATCAACATCAAAGCAGTGTTATTTGCCTTAAATGTTCATGTTTGAGAGAAATTTTGTTTTTTGATTAATTGAAATTTGTACCCTAGTGTGTCATTCACTGTGATTAAAAGAACAGACAGCTTCAAAGGAAGAGCAGTTTATGGAGGCTCAGTGATCGAAGAGCTTTGTAGCTCTGTCGCTTATGAACCTTCGGTGAGGCATGATGGGGTGCCCAGGGTGGAGCAAAGGTGCCCACCTAATGGCAGCCAGAAAGCAGAGGAAGAACTGAGGCCAGAGTCTCACCATCCCAAGGGCACATCCCCATTACCCTAATGTCAGGTTCTATGTGCTGACGGTTCAGAACCTCCCAGTCAGGCTGTTATGGGCCTTTCAGAGACCTTTGGTCCAAACCATAATACCTGGACTCTAAAATTAAATGGAAACTGTTGAGTTAAAAGTGACACTGAGGATTTTTCTTAGCCGGGCGATGGTGGCGCACACCTTTAATCCCAGCACTCGGGAGGCAGAGGCAGGTGGATCTCTGTGAGTTCGAGACCAGCCTGGTCTACAGAGCTAGTTCCAGGACAGGCTCCAAAGCCACGGAGAAACCCTGTCTCTGAAAAACCAAAAAATAAATAAATAAATAAATAAAAAAATAAAAAAAATTTTTTTCTTGGAATAAGTGTAGCTTCACTACTAATGGCTGCTAGTTTGGAATGCTACTAGGGTTTCCAGCTCAGCCCTATTACTTGGTGGGTGGTCAACAGCACATTATTTAAATTTTATTCTTTTTAATCTATAAATACAGACAACTTATTTATTAAATATTTTTTTAAGTAGTGATTATAGAGAATGTGTTGATATAGTTGAAAGTGCAGTGGAATTAGCCCCCATTACTGTAGGCACTGAAGTAGAGGGGAACCAGATGTTTATAACATTCCGAGAGCACTGGGTTGGGTGTCAGAGCCTCTTCCCCCAGCTAAGAAGCCACGCCAGATTTGGAAACTGCTCTTGCCACAAGTATCAGGCTATGGAATGTGGAAGCTGACTGGTGTTGCCAGTGTGAGGGTCTGCTGTGGATTTGTGTGCAGGTTACCTGATGTAAAAAGAAAAGCAGTGGCTCAGCCTTACAGATCTTCCTTGTACGTATTGTCATATCACTTCCATAGCCAGGTCTCAGGAGTGTTTGGAATTCAGTGCCTGTGCCTGCCTGCCCACCTGTCTCACAGTGTGGCCTTGGGATCAGGGTCATAGTTTAGAATTAAAAAATCCACATCAGATTCTGGCTATGGCTCAAGCTGGTTCCTTAACAGAAAAAAAAAAAATTCTACCTTTCTGAAGGTTGGAGAAACAACATCTTTTGTAAGAGGGTAAAGAGATACTCAGGTATGTAAAAAAGCATGTGTATGTAAAGCAACTGTAAGGCACCCCAGTGTATTATAAATAATAGATAGGAATGCTTGCTGCTCTTATGATTATTTATCTTTCCACTTCATCGTCATTTAACAATGTGTAGACCCCTTTGTTGGGACAGAATTGCACATTATGGACATGAATAGTTGGAAAGTTCTGTCTCAAAGTGGTTGCGCCCATCTTTACCCCTGTGAGTATAAGGAAGGCCTGCATAGACACTACACTAGGCGAGATCTCTGTTCTAAACAATGTAGCATGTTTTCTCAAAGACTCACCTTAAATATAACACTGCAGGATATTTAGTGACTATTTGATAAGGTGACCTCAGATTACTTCTGGTACTGTTTACGGTGACCCCTAGTTAGCAAGTCCATGAATCTGAGTTTTCCTCTTCAGTAAAGGAATCTCTTAACTGAAGAGCTGCAAGCCTAACATATAGGCAGGTCTCAAGAAGATACTGGTTCTTTCTATTTATTGTACTAGTGAGGAATTGTAGGCAGAACATCCATGAAGAATACATCCTTACAGGCTGCTTGGACTTGTCTGTACTGATTAGATACTCTTCCCCATCCGTGGACCGAGATCCTTTTATAGTACGTACTTTGTCGTACCAGGTATCAGCTATGTTTTTGTACCTGTTTGCCGTGCAGAGACGTGCTCCCTTACCTTATCCCTCATGCCCAGTTCGTGCCTGGAAGGAGCTACTCTGTAAATGTTTGTTCAATGATGGATCATCGTAACTGTAGGTCCACCCTGACTAAAGTCATTCCACAGTGACTGGGCTAGGAGGAGGGAAGGGCAGGGAAATGGTGACGTGGGGTAGAAATGATAGGATTTCATTATTTGAAGAGAGATCAGCCCACTTTGTTCTTTAATGTATCTTGAAAGTCTGTCAAAGAATTCAGCAACATGGTGAATAAATGAATGAAAAAATAAGTCCTCATTTAAAATCTTTTAAATTACATCTATGTGTTATGGGGTGGTGTGCTCCGCATGTGTGTGGAGGTCAGAGAAAAACATGCAGGAGTCAGTTCTCCCCTTCCATGTAAGTTCTGAGGTAGTCAGGCTTCGCAACAGGTGCCTGCTAAGCCATCTTGCCGAACCAAGTCCCCTACTTTAACCTTAGTCCTAGAATATCAAAGGTACAAGATTTTTCAGACAATAGACACCCTGATTGTCTGGAATTGAGCTGTTCCATAGCAATTTCTCTTCTGGGCTAAGCTTCATGAAATTAAGTTAGCTGCCCTTAGATCTGCTTCCGTATTTAACCGCCACTAAAGCTGCCACCTTAGAACTAGGTAGTGGGTCAAGAAAAACTAAATTTGGCCTAAGTCTCTCTGCTGCCGTTGTGCCCACTGCTTTTGGACCTGGCATCGCTTGCTCTATCCATTGAAGCTCTGCCATGCTCTAGCCTGTAGCCCTTTTCCTGTCTTGGCTTTTGGTTACCCTTCTGGTATCTGAACCAGCCTCAGAGGGATTGTTTTGCCTTTTCCATGCTGATGTATTTAAAACTTACCTTTTTGTTGCTAATAAAAATTTGCCTGTGAGAAAACAGTTGCTTAAAATATTTAGAGTTCATCCTTGAACATTAATGGATGATGTTTAGAAAACAGTTGAAAATAACTGTTTAAAATAGCTGATTAGAGTTAGAAAGGATCTTCAGATTTGCAAGACACAGTGCCCTCTTTACATTCAATGTTTTCATCGGACAAAAAACATGTAAATACATGTGTCTATCAGGGCTGGTGAGATGGCTCAGTGTGGAAGGCACTTGTCTTGCAAGCCTAGTGACCTGAATTGGATCCAGAGAATTCATGTTAAGGTGTTTGGAGAGAACCAACTCCAAGAAGCTGTCTTCTGGCCTCCATACATGCTGTGGCATGCATATCCACAATACATATATGAGCGCATGCATGTATACACACTAATAGCTAATAAGAGTGAGCCGAGATGATCAGTACTATGGTTTTACTAGCAGAGGCTAGGGACTGGCATGTACATAGCTCAGTTAATAATAGAGGGATTGCCTCCCACCACCACATGGGCATACTGTTATCTCAGCACTTCAGAGGGAGGCGGCCAAAGTCATCCTTGGCTACATAATGAATTTGAGACCTGTTTCCAAAACAACAAAACATGCTGTTAGTCTAGTCAGTGTGAAGATGAAGACTACTGCGTGTGTGTGTGTATGTGTATGTGTGTGTGCACACATGCACACGCTCGTATATCTGTGCACATGTACATGCTTTTGGAAATAAATACATGGTAAATAGTAGTCAAAATAAAATAATTAGAATTTGAGTATCTCTGTCCCTACTTTTGCTTAGCTGGTATCCTTGATGGAAGGGGAGACTATGAAAGGGAACGGGTTTGTTAAATGATTACTTTCCAGTTGTGACAGACACATTATTATTATTATTATTATATTTTTAAATATGTATGAGTCCTTTTCCTGCAAATGTCTTTGGCCCATGTTCAGAGGGCATTGGAGCTCCTAGAATTGGAGTTACAGACTCCAATTACTATTAGAGTAACTGCTGGGAACTACCTCAGATCCTTGGAAAATCATCAAATGCTTTAAACTGCTGAGCCATCTCTCCAGCCCCAGTATTCCTTATTTTCTTAGAACAGTGATAGAGATGGTAGGATGCGAGGTGGTTTATTTTGCCTTAAGAAAAAGGTGAATATTAGAAGGAATTATGAGAGAGCTGGTCTATTCTTTACGTTCAGAGAATTCTCCTGAGCTGCTGAAGAGATGATATCTACTCAGGGACTCAGCTAAGTCTTGGGCACTTTAGAGTCCAAGTCGATGAAAGATTATTTTAGAATTTATATAGAATCTTTTTAATGTGAAGCATATGGTTTTAAAAATGTTTTTGATAGGTTTACTTAACAGATTAATGTAGTTTGACAACAAGCCCAGACCCGATGGCTACAAGCTCAGTGATGAGCTGATTGCAGTAAAGCGCACTTCCGCTTTCTCTCTGTGTGGCTGACCCTTTAACTCAGTAGGTCTCGTGAGAACTGACACGGGAATAGCACTGTGCATTCCTTTTGGCTCTGTCGTAACTTAATTTTTTTCTTGTAACTTAACTTTTTACAGACTAACATTCTAGTTTACTCTTAAAGAAAAGGGAGACTAAAATCTGTAGGGTAGGAAGTCCATTTTCAGAATGTACTTGTTTGTGTTCAGATAGGGTCTCATGTGTAGCTCTGGTTGTCCTGGAACTTGCTGCTCAAACTTAGAATCTACCTGCCACTGCCTCTAGAGGATTATTTGTTCGTTTCTATTTGAATTCTGTGTATATGTGCTATGTGTAGGTATATGCATGCCAGTACAGAGGCTTGGATCCCCTGAAGCTGGGGTTACAGGTGGTTGTGAGCTGCCTAATGTGGGTGCTGGAACAAGCCATCTCTCCAGACCAGAATGTACATTCTTAACTCCTGTCTAATAGGGAAAATCCAAGGCCAAAGACTTACTCTACTGAATATATTAGTGGGTTTTTTTTTTTTAATCTTTTGGTGTGGGTGGGTTTGATTTTGATCCTTGAGCATATGCAGAGGATTAAAAAATCTTAATCTTAGAAGTATTTTTGTGTTTTTCTCCTTTTCAACTGGGATTAAAACGTTTTTCTGGCATCTTCCCTGCTCTATTATGTGCGAAGCACGTGGGAGGGCAGTTTTTTCCAGTTTGCTAGGAAGGGAAACTATTCAATGGCAGAATTATATGACTGGGTTTTATCTCTGTGGGTATAACTTGAAAGCAGTTAGTTCTACATTAATGTGCTTTAGTTATTTGAAATCATGAAATAATAGGTCAAACACCAACACTAAGTTTATTTCAAAAAGACTTGAAATAAACGTAGAATCAACGCCTTTCCAAATGTATTTTTGATATGTCAGTTAATTAAATAAGTCCTCCTGGGATATGAAAAGAAAAATTGTGAGACTTTTCTTTAAGTAAATCAGTTAAATTTTTACTGTTTCCCTATTTGTTGGCAGGACTTTGTGTCATTGTATCAGGATTTTGAAAACTTCTATACAAGAAACCTCTACATGAGGATAAGAGACAACTGGAACCGACCTATTTGTAGTGTGCCTGGAGCCAGGGTGGACATCATGGAGAGACAGTCCCATGACTACAACTGGTCGTTCAAGTGAGTTGTTTTAGAAATCATTTCTTACCAACAGAGGAATTTGGGTATTCTCTCAAAGCAAAAGCAGCAGCTGAATATGATTAATTCCTGGCAATACTGTCCTTGTTCTTGGAATACTTTTTGGAGGGAGTGTAGGGATGCTAGGCAAGTGCTACACCAGGGAGCTACACACACCACAGCCCTCATTGGACTCAAGGGCTTTTTTCTCTTTCATTCGGTTCTTTTGTTTTTATTTTTTTGTTTGTTCTGTTTTGGTTTTTGGTTTGTTTGTTTTTTTTTTCATCTGACTGAATAAACATTTTATTCGACGTGTGTGGTTTTTGGTTTTTTTGAGACAAGGTTTCTCCATGTAGCCCTGGCTGTCCTGCAAATAGAATAAGTTGGCCTCAAACTCAGGCATTCACCTGTCCCTGCCTCCTAAGTGCTGGGATTAAAGGTGCATGCCACCACCACCACTGTCCAGCATGGTTTATTTTTTGAAACAGGATCTCATTATGTAGCTAT
The DNA here is from genome assembly GCF_018167655.1 of Microtus oregoni. Taxonomy (NCBI): domain Eukaryota; kingdom Metazoa; phylum Chordata; class Mammalia; order Rodentia; family Cricetidae; genus Microtus; species Microtus oregoni. The sequence continues at coordinate 10,175,769 of NW_024543068.1, forward strand.
GGCTGTCCTGAAACTCACTTTATAGACCAGGTTGGTGTCAAACTCACTTTTTCTTTTAAGATTTATTTATTATGTATATAGTGTTCTGCCTGCATGTAGTCCTGCAACCAGAAGAAGGCACCAGATCTCATTATAGATGACTGTGAGCCACCATATGGTTGCTGAAAATTAAACTCAGGACCTCTGGAAGAGCAGCCAGTGCTCTTAAGCTCTGAGTCATCTCTCCAGCCCTCAAACTCACTTTTTAATACACAAAAATGGGATCATATGTTATATATTTTTTGCTAACATACTGGCAACATCTTGCCTATGTGTGTGTTCACTATAAGTTCATTGTTTGTAGTGGCTAATACCTACATAGTATTCCACAGTGCTGGTGTGCCATCCCTAGCCATCTTATGCTAGTCTGTCCCAGACCCCAGCACTTAAAGGCTCAGCACTTCTACCGTCAGTCATCTGGACCATGACATGCTTACCGACTGAGCTTCCATCATAGGGGGACCATCACTGGTCCCTGGGCCTATGGGAGGACAATGGCTCCTAAAGGACCCTTGTGTGTGCGTGCTCACATGTAGAATTGCTGAATCAAAACATACATAATTTTCAGTGAATAAGTAGTACCAAATTGCCCTCCAGAAGAAAATACTGAATGAAGGCTAGTTTTTAAGAATGTTCTAAGCCAATGTTGCCTGTCACACTTTATAATTTTATCGCTGTTAATAGATTAACATTTTTTAAAAATAATTTTTATTCTTTGATGATTTCATGCTTGTGCTTGTTAGACTTTGTTGTACCTTTCTTCTCTCATGAGTCTGTGCTCCTTTTCTACAGAGTGTCCTCTCTATTTCTCTGTATAGTGCTTTTGTGTTACCAGTGTATTATGTCACCCTAAAGTATCAGGCATGCTGTGAGTATCATTAAGTTTTATACTATTGAAACACAGGTACACAGGGAATATAATTAAAGGTGTTATAAACATGGGTTCCTACAACTATCTTGGATTTGCGAGGAACACTGGATCATGTCAGGAAGCAGCTGCTGAAGTTCTCAAGGAGTATGGAGCTGGAGTGTGCAGCACTCGCCAAGAGATTGGTAAGTATGAGCTCAGGGTGAGTTAGGTCACACACTTTCTTTTCCTCGAGTGATGGATAATCTTAATATTTGCAACACATTTTGAGATGGATCCCAGTGTGTTGCATATACATAATGTCCATAGCAAAGTTTTGTATTTGTTTCATTTATGACTTTGTTGGATTTTATTGTTTCATAACTCTTAGAAGTGCCGCTTATTGCATAGGAACTCTCAAAACTAATGTGCTTTCATACTGGCAAGCTAGGGCTGATAATCCGTAGATATGTTCCGAGAATTAAATAAGCTAATTCATGTAAAGCACTTGGAACAGAATTAGCTACTCAGTAAATGTAAACTGTTGTTACAAATCTGTAAAATGTGAAAGATTAACCATCTTTTAAAATTTTTGATTTATGTGCATTGGTGTTTGGCCTGCATGTGTGTCTGCATGAGGGTATCAGATCCCTTGGAACTGTAGTTATAGACAGCTGTGAGCTGCCATGTTGGTGCTTGGACTTGAACCCAGGTCCTCTGGAAGAGCAGCCAGTGCTCTTTTTTGTTTTGTTTTAAGACAGGATTTCTGTAGCTTTGACTACCCTGGAATGTGCTCTATAGGCCAGGTTGGCCTTGAACTCAGAGATCTGCCTGCATCTGCCTTCTGACTATAGGGATTAAAGGAGTGTACCGCCACCCCAATGTAATAACCCACTGAGTCTCCAATGCTGGAGGAGCCTCAGAGTGTAGCGCAATTCTTATTGATATTAATAATAAAAACCCAGAGTCAGATATAAAGGTTAATGCTGAAGATCAGAGAAGCAGAGCGGCCAGCCACTAGAACATTCTTACCTCTACCATTGCTCATATGCATCCTCAGGCTTCACTGAGCCTCTGTCTCCTCCCACCGTATCTTCCTCTCTACCCAGTCATATCACTCCTGTCTCCACCTGACTCCCAAATACTGGGATCACCTTTGTGTGAGCTCTTTTTCTCTTTGAGACTGGATCAATTTTGTGTAGCCCAGGGTTGCCCTGAACTAACAGAGATCTGGCTGTCCCCCAAGTCCTGAGATTAGAGGTGTGTGCCACCACTGCCTGGCTTCTAGTGGCTTAGCTCTGCACTCTGTTCTTCAGGCAAGCTTTATTTGTTAAAACACAGACAAAATATCACTGCTGAGATTTGAGAAGCATGTTATTTTTACCGTAGTTCTCTGTGTAATCTGTCTCCTGCTTTAGTCTGAACTGATAGCTCTCAGGACTGTTTTACAATTACGTTCTGGTCTTTCTTTCTTTCTTTCTTTCTTTTTTTTTTCTTTCTGGATTTTCGAGACAGGGTTTTTCTGTAGCTTTGGAGCTTGTCCTGGAACTAGCTCTTGTGGCATTCTGGTATTTCTTTATTTGGGGTGAGAGGAGCCATTTTAGGAATTTTGTTCCTATGTCCAATTTGGATTCCTTATTCCCTGTTCCTTCCTCTCGGTAACGGATCCCTCATTGGTAGAGCTCATTGTCTAGTGCCCTCCTGGTGTGCAGGGAATTGAAATATGGTATCAGAAACCGTCTTTTATGTGATAATATTGCTCAGCTAGTCATTCTGGCACTACCACATGCAAGGTTGAAAATATCTTGTGAGGAGTGGGGCCGGTCAAGTATGATGCTATTATGGTTCATGGCGTTTTGTGTAATTCCTTCTCTCCAGATTTCTACCTAGAAAGACTTCATTGTTTAGAAACCTTTGGGGATAAATAATACATAAACATGGCTAGTAATTCCCAACGTACCCGAAGGCATGCAATGAAAAATCTACATGCTGCATGTGGTTCAGCCATGTAGTTCCCCTTCCTGCAGAAATGGATTCTGCTGTTGTTTTTCTGGGCCTTTGTTTGTTTTGCATATTCTTGGACACCTTAAAAAATTTAATATTTTTAGTTAACATGGAAAAAAATGGATATCATTCTTATATACATACATGACACATGTACTTTTTATATTGTTCATGTTTGTACCCCCAATAGCATCCTTGTTTTACCCCAACTCCTTCCATCCCCTCCTTCCCCTAAAGCCCCTATTATGCTTTCATATAATAGTTTGTTTAAATTTAGAGTCTACATATGAGAAAATGGTTTTTCTTCCCTTTTTTTGAGATTTTTTTTCCCCCTAGTTTTTAAGACCTCATTTCTTTTGAGTATATCAGGAAATTGCAGTTTTACCTTGTTATGAATCTCCCTCACAAGCTGTGCTGTCTTGCTACTTTGTGGATCCTTATAAATTGAAGACTCATATTCTTTGATTTCGTGATAATCTCCTGAACATTTTCTTAGTTATTGCTTTTGAAAAATATGTGCAGACTCTTAGTATTTATCTCCTAATTGTTTTGCTTTCCTGTTTTCTGTCCTTTCATTTTTTTTCTTTTGCTACTGAGAAATTGGGTGGGCAGATCTGTCTATAAACTTGCCCTTCCTCACCATTTACCTGGCAGTACGTATACTTCAGTATCAGAAGCCCAGAAGTTCTAAATGATGTTCTTTTACTGTGTGGGCGAAAGAAGGCAGAGTTACTGGGTTGCTTGTGCTAGGCTTAGAAGGGACAGTGTGTTACTTTCTGTCTCTTGTCTTAAAAGCTTTATTAAGATATAATTTATATTGGCTGGGATTAAAGGGTGCACGCCTTTAATCCCAGCACTCAGAAGGCAGAGGCAGGCAGATCTTTTTGATTTCGAGGCCAGCCTGGTCTACAAGAACTAATTCCAGGACAGGCTGCAAAGCTATAGCAAAACTCTGTTTCAGAAAAAAATATATATAATTTATATGATGTATAATTTGTCCATTTGAAGAGTATACTTCTTTTAGGATTGTTAGCAGAGATGACAGCTGTCGCTACAGTTTAAATTTTAGAATATTTTCATTCCCTCTATAGAGCTGCCTGACCCCCTAGCATTCACTGGCAGCCAGTGGTCTGCAGTCTTTTTTTTGCCTCCTTTGGACATTTCATATACATGCACTCATGTAACATTGTGGCCTTTCACGTGTGGCTTCTTTCACTTAGCGTACATTCACAAGATTGCCTATGTGTAATATGCATTAGTACTTCATAGACTACATCAGCACGCCATTCTACTTTGTGACTAAGTAACAACCACATCGTGTTTATCTCTGCTGGACATTTGGTTTGTTTCTTTTTGGCTTTAAGAATATATTTGTGGGGGGCTGGAGAGATGGCTCAGAGGTTAAGAGCACTGCCTGCTCTTCCAAAGGTCCTGAGTTCAATTCCCGGCAACCACATGGTGGCTCACAACCATCTGGAATGAGGTCTGGTACCCTCTTCTGGCCTGCGGTCATACACACAGACAGAATATTGTATACATAATAAATAAATAAATTATTTAAAAAAAAAAAAAGAATATATTTGTGAAATAACATTTTCATTTCTCTTGCGTATATACTTAGGTGTGGTATTGCTAGATCACATGGTAATGATTAGCATTTTGAGCTGCTTCCCAGAGCAGCTACACTATTGTATAGTCCCATCAGCAGTGGGAGTTCATGGTTTTGGGGGCTTGGTATTAAGAGGAAGAGGGTAAGGTATGCTTAGTCTTGCAGCTATATATCCCGGGCTTATCTTGAATTTGAGATCCTCCTACAAGTCCTGGGATTACAGATGTGTTCTGCCATTCCTGGCTATGTGTGTTTTATATATCATGGTTGTAGGCCAGCTTTAACCATTTCCTGCCTTGATTGTTGCTGCCTCTCACTTTAAGCCTCTCTGGAGTTCATGCAGTGAGTGTACTCCTCTCTCATCAACTCATCATCTACTTAGTAAGGACATAGATTTAACCTTGTCTGTCTCAAAGTTCCCAGCTCTGTTGGCTTCCTAGGACTACTATAACAAAGAATGAGAAATAGGAAATTGTGGAGGCTAGAAGTATGAGGTCAAGGTGTTGGCAAGGCCAAGCTCACTCTGACAGCACCTTAGTGTTCCCTAGCCTGTGGTCTCATGGCTGTCTTTCTGTGTGTCAGACACTGTCATCTTCTGTGCCTCCTCTGTATATGTCTGTTTGTCCGGGACCTTATTTTATCTTGATTATTTTTGTGAAGAATTTCCAAAGTGGCTGTATTCTGAGGGAAAGGAGTTGGAGTTGTCTTGTTTTGGTTCTGGAGTCTGACTCTGGTCTTTGGACATGCTGTGCATCTGCCCCATCACAGAGCTGCCTCCTCAGCCCCTCAGGATATCTTTAGTGGAACACAGTTTACCCTTTACATTACCCATGCTTGTATTTCTCATGTTTCACTAATTGTGCTAAGGATTACAAGTATTCATAAATGGAGTTTCAGTTCTTGTCCTCCCAGTGTTTTGGGATGTGTGTGTTAACTTTTCAACAGAAAATATCAACAGAATTTTTTTGTTTTGGTTTTGGTTTTTCAGGGCAGGGTTTCTCTATGTAGCTCTGGCTGTCCTGAAACTCAGTCTGTAAACCAGACTGGCCTCAAACTCAGAAATCTACCTGCCTATCTTCTAACTGCTGGGATTAGAGGCGTGTGCCATCACCACCTCACCAGTTCCACCTTTAAAGTAAGTTTTGTAGCTGAAGCTTGAGAAATCACAGGTCAGTGGTGTGAGCTAGAAAGCTACACACTGATCGGGTACAGTTAGCACTGTGTATCTTTATGGCACTGCGAATTTTGTAAAGTACCAGGATGTTATCTTGATCTTTATAACAACGTCTTGAGATTGATAAGGGATTATTATTTGTGGTGCTCGCCAATGAATACTTGTTAAAGTCTTAATGATACATACATAGCATTCAAGATCAACAATCTTTCTCAGTCTTGATTCTTTGTGCAAATCATTCAGTCATTAGGGATTCGAAAGCCACTGTAGTTGCCATAGTACAATGGTAACAGTCATTTGAAAGTGAGAATAGGTGTGCTCCATGTGGTTTCAAGTGAGCCATTATCCCTGAGGATGGGTGGTGTCATGGGCACAGCTGGTACCTCAGCTGGCCAGCAGTACTGCTGATACTTCTGCTGTCTAGCTTCTTATCCTCTACGTATTCTCTCTTTGCAACAGGCCAGTTACACTGTATTGCATGACTGGTGACTTCAAAAATGTAGACACAAACTTGTTAGGTCTTAGACCTGAGACTAAAACATGAAAAACATTGAGTTAGTAGTCTTCCTTTTTCTCCAGAGCTGCTAAATCTGAATGTATCGCTGTTGTGTTTTTACAGCTGTTGCTGTTTATAGTGTCAGCCTCTTGATGAACTGATTTGGAAAATGTTACAACACATGGATTGATTTATTTTTATTTTATTTATTTGTTTATAGGTTTGTTTTTTGGTTTTTTTGTTTGTTTTTTATTGAGACAGGGTCTCTCTGGGTAACAGCTGTAGCTGTCCTGGAACTCACTTTGTAGACCAGGCTGGCCTTGAACTTACAGAGATCTGCCTGCCTCTGGCGTGCACCACCATCACCCTGCTAAAAATATTTTGATTTTATTTGTGTGCATGCATGCGTATGTGTGGCATAGGTAAGAGGACAACTCTCAGGAGTTGGTTCTTCCATATACCATGTTTGTTCCAGGAATTGAGCTCAGGTGGTCAGGCTTGGCAGCAAGTGTACACACTGATCCATCTTGCTGGTCCAGTTTTCTCTTAATAAATTAGTAATTTTAAAATTGAGTATGATACTGATTTCATTAATTGACTTCTTCATACAGGAAACCTGGACAAGCATGAAGAACTAGAGAAACTGGTAGCAAGGTTCTTGGGCGTGGAAGCTGCTATGACCTATGGCATGGGATTTGCCACAAATTCAATGAACATTCCTGCTCTTGTTGGCAAAGTAAGATGGCATCATTTGTGGCAGTTCTCTTATACATATGTTCTTTGTTTTGATAAACACATCCTGATCCAGTTGCCCTATTATTAACATTGGGCTAAGCACAGTTTACAATGATAGATACTCCATCACAGATTTTTTTTTGGCAAGTATATCTTGCAGAACCAGTACCAGTTGGAGTTTTCCTCCTAGAACCTGTGGTCCTTCCCTCTTCCTGTACAATTTTGAAAGAATTCCAGTGAAAATAAATGCCAAAAGATTAAAATTATGGAAGAAAGATTTAATTCAGAAACTTAATAGTTTTATCTAAGTATAAAAATAAGAAAATGTACCAGGCAGTGTGGCACATGCCTTTAATCCCAGCATTCAGAGGCAGAGGCAGGTGGATCTCTGTGAGTTCGAGGCCTGTCTGGTCTACAGAGTGAGTTCCAGGACAGGCTCCAAATCTACAGAGAAACCTTATCTTGGAAAAAGCAAAGCAAAACAAGACAGGCTCCAAAGCTACAGAGAAACCTTATCTTGAAAAAAAACAAAACAAAACAAAACAGAAAACAAACAGAAAGAAAATGCATTTACCTTGATATATAGGTAAATTTTATATAAACGTAATGTGTATGTCTGTATCTCTGCATGTCCATTCTGTAGTTGAACTTGTTACAGCTAACGTAAGGAGAGGTAAAATGCTTTCTAAATGTCGCTACCCAGCACTGTCAGCTCAAAAAGAACCCCTGTTGTTTGTTTTATATCTTAGCATGAATGTTTAGGCACATTGATAGACGCAGTGGGTTGCCTCAGACTTTTTTTTAACCTTTTCTCTCTCAAAGTTCCCACTGAGAGGTTTTACTCGTCTGTTGATTACACAGTCAAACTTATCCATGACTGTGAATGTGTCACATTGCTTTACTGGTCCTCAAGGTTTTCTTTGTAAACGGTTAGTGTGACTCCAATTCAGCTATAACTGATTCTCTAAGGAACAGGTGGAACAGTAAACAAATTGCAATGCAAGAGATTTAACCCAGTTGTATTGATATCACAATGTAACTGGTTTATTTGTACATTGAAGTAGAAGACAGACCTTCTCAGATGAGATCAAACTACTAAGTTTCCTAATATTCAGTGAACCTATTTGAAATGCAAAGATAGTAGCATTAAAAGTAAGAAGATGAAATGGCACAGTAGCATGTACCTACTGTCCTTCACTTCGGGGGCTGAAGCAAGAAGTTCAGGGATTTGAGATCAACATAGAGTTCGGAAGCGGGGGCTGTGTCAGAAATAAATAATGTCAGCTTAGTGGTTGAATGCCTGCTTAGCATTTTTCATGGTCCTGGGTTTGATCTTTCACCTTCAAGGGAAAAAAAAAGATGAAAAAGTTGCACACTAATGAAAAATTTGAAGTTACTGTATTGATAAAAGCAGATTTCAGACCAAGGAATATTGTAAAGATGAAGAATATGCTATAATGCAAGAGAGTTGATTAATCAGGATGTGTTAGGAACCTGAAGCAGAAGCTGATGAAACTCACTGGAGGGTAGAGAAATAGAGGTGCATTAGTCATTAGCAATGGGTACCAACAGAGAATGGTATCAACAAGAATCAGCATGGGTACAGAACACTGGCAAAACAGTTTCAGCTTGCTAATCTTCTAGACACCTACCAAACACTTCCCAACAACAGCAGAGTATTTACCAGAATAAGTACATTGTACTTTGGGGTTTAAATAAGTTTTAATGTTTGAAAATACAAAAACTATTAAAGTATGTTCTTTGGCCACAGTACAGTTTAATCAAATCATTCACACAGATTTTCGAAGTTAAATCAAAACTAAAAAACGTTGATGAAATGTAATATCACAAATCAGTAAAGCACTATACATGTAGACATGTATAACACTAATGTACTTGGAGTGTATGTGCCTTCCTCCTGAGTTACATACTTAGTTTATTTTACATGCTGTTTCCAGGGAGAAAAAGAAAGAAAAGCTTTTCTATCTTAAGAAATCATAAAAAGAGGGCTAGAGAGGGTTCCGTGGTTAAGAGTACTTGCTGGCTTCTGTTTGATTCCCAGCACTTATATATATGGTTTCCCACATCAACTCCTGACTCCAATTCCAGGGGCCTAATGTACTCAACTGACTGACTCCGCAGGCAGCAGGCATGCCTGTGGTGCATATAAATACATGTAGACCAAATTCTCATACACATAAAATAAATCTAAAATGAAAATTTCAGAATAAGAGCAAATTATGCCCAATTAAGTAAACAGGAAATAGACGATAGCAACATCAGAATACAGATACAGAATCAGCGAATTTCAGGGAAAAGCAGTGAACTGAAGCTGGTTCTCAGAGAAATAAGTAAAATGGCAAACTCTAACTACACCCATCAGGATAAAAAGAGAGGAGGCAGGAATGAAAGAAAGAGCTTCTTTGTACATCCTGTGGACTTAAAGGATAAGAAGAAAGTCTTAGGATACAGCGTGTTCAGCAGCTCATACAGCATGGACAAGTTCTTTGAAAGACACAGTGTGTGTTTCTTTCCATTGGTAACAACACACTGCCATCCTGTGTTTTGGCAGCATAAACCTGAAATTCTGACCTGGATTTTCTTAGGGTTTTGACACTAGGAGGTTAAGTGACCTCACTTTGTATCTTCCCATATGCTCATGAATGCTAGTAAGTCATCATTTAGACTTAGATTTCTTCTATACTAACATGAAAGGGGCTACCTTCCAGATTAGTCTTCCAAATTATAGTTGAAATGGTAGTAACTATTATTTGATCTCTTAAGAATGGTAATTCTTTGAATTCGATCCTGAATCTCTCTAAGTTGCTTGATTGTTCATCTTAAAGGCTGGTAGAACACATGATCTAAAATGTGGAGCTTTGTATTGAGTCTCTTGTGCCCATGCTTAGATAAGAAAGATTTTCCTTTGTAAATTGAAGGTGATATAATACCTATTTCATGTGTTATAACAAAACAATGCTGTAAAATCCCTTAACAAACTGCCTAAAGCATATGCACTTAGATGTCACCTCCTAATATTTCATATTCATTTTATTTTTGAACCAACTATATAATAGAACCTCACAGTAGACTACAAGAAAAAAAGCCAGATTGATAACCTAAAAATGTTGACTAAAGGGTCTGAAAAACAACCTTGCGAATTTTGCCTGAAAAATAAATTATCTGGAAAGAGAAGGAAGTTGGGAGAATGCTTTTAAAGTACACTAGACTAGAGGCTTGCATGCTAAGTCAGGCTTACAAAAGAGCAGTCCTCCTGCTCTTCTCCCAGTGATTTCAATTTAGACTTGAGAGGAGCTGCAGGGGGCATGGAGTCCCACCCTGGCCTTCACCCAGCTTCCCTTTCGTAGCATCTTACCAGTGCAGCATCTCCCAAAGCCCGGAGGTTAACTGTGACACAGTACACTGACGAATGCAAAGCCTAGTTCATGTCTGCGATTAATCGTTTCCAGTCTACCCTTGGCTTCCATTGAGGCACCATCTTCATTTAACTGTAGCCCCTAGTCTTTTCCAGTGTACTTCCTGACTCCCACATGCTGGCTGTCCCTTATTTTGTATAACGTCTCTCATCTTGAGTGGTCAACTGGTGGCATATGTTATGGAGAAGGACACTACATAGGCGACACTGACCTCAGGCTGTTGCATAACATACATGGTGCCAGTATATGTTACTAGCGATATAAATAAATGTGGCTACTTGGTTAAGATAACAAACAAGACTTTCTACTGTATCTTCTTATTATTCCTTTTGTAATTACCAATTACCATGATAGAGAAACTTAGGGACTGTGTAACTGGTATTTTTTTATTAAACTCTCAAACACTAATTTTAGTGTGGCTATGCATTGCCAGTGACGGTCAATTGCTTTGGTATTCTTAGAGTGAATTTTCTCATTCCTTTATTTATTCGTGGAGTTTTGTGGAAGAGTTGTTGCTTCTCCTCTATATCAGTATGGACTCCTGAATATCTTATTATTTATGTAGTAACCCAACATTAGAACCTTTTTACATTTTTACTTTTCTGGGTTTTTTGAGGCAGGGTTTTTCTGTTTAGCTTTGGCTCTTCTGGATCTTACTATGTAGACCAGGATGGCCTCAAACTCAGAGATAGGTCTGCCTCTGCCTCCTGAGTATTGGAATTAAAGGCATGCAGCATTATTCCCAGCTATGAATATAATTTTGTATTGCTTAAGTTGTTTTTGTTTGGGCCATTGGGGTATTTTGAGGTGATTTTCATATGGAAATTTGCTTATTTATTTACTCATTCATCTGTTTGTTTGTTATAGCGTCAAGGATCCAACCCAGGGCCTTGTACATGCCAGGCAAATGTTCTCTACCACTGAGCCTTATACTCCCAGCCCCTGTTGAGGCCAATTTTGAAAGACAAAAACTTGGGTTTTTTTTTGTTGTTGTTGTTGTTTTGTTTTTATTTTAGCAGGATCCCATGAGAGATGGAAGGGTAAGAAATAAACCACCAAGAATGTCAGGCTTTTCTCTCTCCTTAACTTAGGTGTTAAAGAATGTTTGGGGATTTTAAGAGGCTAAACCACAGCCTTCATACTATGTGATTTTGGGGTTTATAAATGGGTTCTTCCCTGAACTGAGATATGTTAATATTGAAGGGAAAAGAACTATATCTACAGCTGCCATTTCTCACAAAATGATAGATAGATCAAAATGCTCTCAAATCATAGATATCAGGACCCTTTACAGACTGCTAGATTTTAGGTGTATGTAAGAACATGTTGCTATGTATCAGGTATTTAAATTGACAGGATTACGAAACTATTGCATGTAGGATGGATTCTGCATATGCTTCTAAAGCATCTTTGAAAACTGTTTTCAGCGAAATTAGTGTCTTACCTTCCTGTGCTTGTGACTTTGCAGGGTTGTCTGATTCTGAGTGATGAACTGAACCATGCATCACTGGTTCTAGGAGCCAGGCTGTCGGGAGCAACCATTCGAATCTTCAAACACAACAGTGAGTTATTCTGGGCTTTGCCATTGGCTTTACTGTCTGGTGATGACAAAGTTACGGTAGTAGTAGGAAGTACAAGGCAGCTGAAGTAGAAGATTTAAAATGTTCTTCTGGTCCAGTCTTTTCAAAAGACACTTCCTTTTTTTTTTTTTTCCTTTAATGAAATAAAAGCAGGATATGGTGGCACGTGATTGTAAACCTAGCACTTGGGAGGAATTTTCATGAGGTCAGCTTGAATATGTGTGTGTATCTCTCTATCTGTCTGTCCGTCTACGAATGAAGAGAACATATGGTTGATGGGATTCCTTTTTGCAGTTTATACTGCCTTCCCTTGATTTGATTCTTAGGTTTTCCATCTCTCCTTTCCTTGTTAGTAAATCTCTGTTCAGATACATTTGTTGGATACATAGCATGTCTTGTCATGACACTAGGAGTAAGATTAGTGAAGAGATGTGAATAGTTAAGCAACAACTAAATACAATAAAACAGCTGGAACCAGCAGGTGAGGAGTTAGCTACACAAGCTGTGTGATGTGAGTTCAATCCTTGGAACCCATCCATGCAAAAGAGAACGGACTCCAAAAGTTGTTTTCTTGCACTACACTTGTGCTGTGGCGTGAGCCTCCCTCACCTCTCATCACACACAGGCACAAGACACACACTTAACAAAGTTTGGGGCTGGAAAGGCAGCTCAGTGGTTAAAGAATGTGCACAGCTTTTACAGAGGATCTGAGTTTGGTTCCCAGTACCCATTTAAGGCTGCACTCATTCTATAAGGTGTCTGCCACATGGGTGTGAAAACCCGAGTTCTGATCCCCAGCACTGATATAAAAAGATGGGCATGGCACCTCATGCCTATGATCTCAGCACTGGGAGATGGAGATAGCAAGATCTTTGGGGCTAGCCAGTCTAGCTCAATTGCTGAGCCAGAAGTTCAGGAGAGACCATGTCTTAAAAAATAAGGTAGGGTATGATTGAGGAAGACACTTGGCATCAACCTCTTGCCTCTGCAAATACCTATATTTGCATGTGTACCTGCACATGTGTGTTTATGCATAAGTTTATACACATATACCACCCACATACATACATACATATAGACACATGTTCAAGAAAAAAAGAACAGACAAATGTTCTCTACAGTAATAAACAAAGATGGTAGGGAATGGTGTTGTCAAGCTAAAACTTGTTCCCTAAATGGAAATACCTTTGTGCAGTTTTTAAAATGCATAAATCATAGTTTTAAAAAATTAAAGTACACAAATCATAATCTTAAAAAATTATTTATATAAAAACTTATAAAAATCATATTTTTATAATTTAAAACACATATAGGGAGAAAGATCATCCAGCTGTATTTAAAATATCATCTCTTGCAAAAATGTATGTATGCAGATGAAATTGTAGAATAATATATAAATATTAGGTCTGTATCCCTGGAAGGAAGGATTGGATGGCAATAACTTATTTCTTTTTTTCTTTTTATCTTAAGTAAAATGTTCTACAGTGAGACTGGAAGTGTTTTGTATGTGATTGAGACCTTTTCATTGTTGCTGTGAAACTTTTAACCATAAATATTGCTACCTTTTTGTCCATGCCTGTGACTCTTCCCTATGCTTAAATGTGACGTATCCAGATAGACCATAGCTCGTTGTCTCCTCTGTTTGTCCTTAAATCCTTTTTGAACTTTTTTTTTCTTTTTTTCTTTTGATTTTTCAAGACAGGGTTTCTCTGTAGCTTTGGAGCCTGTCCTGGAACTCCCTTTGTAAACCAGGCTGGACTTGAACTCACAGAGATCCGCCTGCCTCTGCCTCCCAAGTACTGGGATTAAAAGCGTGCGCCACCACCGCCCAGCCCTTTTTGAAATTTTAACTGTAAGCAGCACTGCGCTAACATTTCCATGATCATCTGATTAGTGTTGAGCACCCTCAGAGTGCTTTTTTTTTTTTTTTTTTTTTTTTTGGTTTTTCGAGACAGGGTTTCTCTGTGGTTTTGGAGCCTGTCCTGGAACTCCCTTTGTAGACCAGGCTGGTCTCGAACTCACAGAGATCCGCCTGCCTCTGCCTCCCGAGTACTGGGATTAAAGGCGTGTGCCACCACCGCCCGGCAAGGGTGTGCTTTTTTTTTTTTTTGGTTTTTCAAGAGAGGGTTTCTCTGTGTAGCTATGGACCCTGTCCTGGAACTCACTCCATAGACCAGGCTGGCCTCGAACTCACAGAGATCCACCTGCCTCTCTCTGCCTCCTGAATGCTGGGGTTTGGATTAAAGGCATGCACCACCACCACCCAGCAGGTATGTTTTTAATACCTTTTCAAATAACAAATGTGACATTGGACACTTGTATCCACTGGCCAACATGGTCTATTATGTATCATTTTAAATCTTTCTGAACCTAATAAGGGCACAATTTGGGGGTTTTATTTATTTATTTTTTTTAGGTATAGAGTGGTTTTTTTTATACAGCTATTGTATTTGTAGCTATTTCTTGATAATCCGTTTAATCTCAAGCTAATATCTTTTTATTGGTTTTAGGAGCTCTTTGTATTGTCCTTTTATGTCACGCTATTTTTATTTAAATGTCTTGTTATTTTGACTTATCAAAAATTTTTTTGACTTTTAAGTTGTATTTAATGCTTCTTCAGTAAAGGGGGTCTGTTCTCTCACATTTTCCTTTAGGAGTTTTGTGGCATATTTAAACTTTAATTTACATGGTCTATGATGGAAGAAAGATGGAAATAGCTTCCCTAAGTATGTAATCTGTCCTTTGACTAAAGTTTGTAGAAGACCTTTCCCACTGTTATTGCTTGCTTGCTTTTTGAGACAGGGTCTTATTATGTAGCACTGGCTAGTCTGGAACTTACCATCTATCCTAGATTGTCTTTGACTTTATAAGGATTCTCCTTTTCAACCTCCAGTTTGCTAGGATTGCAGCCATGCACTGCCACATTCAGTTTCTTTTTCCTGTGATCTTCCTTTTGTCTAAAGTGTTGAACCACTGCTTCCTTTCTGTCTCCTTTCTGTATATAAACATAGGAAGCAGCTACAGTGAGCGCACTCACTTGTCTCCTGCTCTGGGCTGTCAAGCAGTACTGCTGTGCTGCAAATATTGAAAGGTGTGGCACAGTCATGACCTTTGCCCATCCTGCTGTGTGTTTTTATCACACTATTTCCTTTTCCTATCAAAGTTCAATTATAAGAAAGACAAAGTCATGCAATTTTGACCCTTTCTTTCAGTGATAAGCAGTAAAGAACACAGAAAGTTTATAGTGTAGGGCCTCTCACTTGCATGACATGTTCCTCACATTTAATGTTGCTTAGATTTAGGGAGAATTTTTTTTAAAAATGCCACTCAAAACAAGTATTTTAAGTATAAAGTCTATAGAGATGGAGACGTTTGAGAGGAAAACTATGGTCCTTACTAATGATAGCCCCAAATATGCTTGCTGTCTTTCAGCAGCGCAGCTGACGGAGTGAAAGTGGGGCCATCTCAGCTGAGTGCTCTTGTAGGAGGCTGCCTGTTTGTTCCCGGCTGCCAGACCCGAAATAATCACTCAGAAACTATATTATTTAAATCACTGCTTGGTCAATCATTTAAGCATGCTAGCTAGCTCTTACATCTAGAATTAACCCATTTCCATTATTGTATATTTTATTATGAGGTTCGTGGCCTACCAGCAAGGTTCCACCTGGCAACTCAAGCCTTTCCCCTCTGCCTCCTCCTTCTTCCTCCCAGCATTCAGTTTATTTTTCTCCGTCTAGCTCTATTCTATCCTGTGTAGGCCCAAAACAGCTTCTTTATTCATTAACCAGTAAAAGCAGCACATATAGAGAAGGACCTCCCACACCAGAGTGCCAAGCTGACTTAAGCTTAGACTCAGGCATGTCCCAGACTGCCATATTTTTAACCAGTTGTTTAATAAGCAGCTATTGAATGCATCCTGGGTAAAAGAAAATAGATCATGCACTTTGAAGTTTGTTCTCCATGTTTACTTTTTATTTTTAAAGATATATTTATTTTGTTTTATGTGTGAGTGTTTTGCCTGCATGTACGTGCTTGCTTGGTGCTCACAGAGGTCAGAAGAGGGCATTGGATCCCCTGGAGCTAGACGTATGGGTGGTTATGAATACCCTGTGGATACTAGGACTCAAACCTGGGTCCTCTCCAAGAGCAACAAGTGCTTTAGAACCTTGAGCAGTCTCTCTGGGTCTGTGCATGTTTGCTTTTTAGAAGGAACATATATTTGGGGTGATTTACAACTCTTGTTTTGTCTTTATACATTTATTTCTGAATGAATCACTTAAAGATGAAGTTTGATTTTAAAAACACAGAAAAGCTAATTCAAAGGCAGAGATTTTCTATCTAACCATCTGTAGACTACCCTGGCGGGTCAGTTAGTCTAGGGGTTGTAACCCGCCTGGCACGTCAGTTATTCCAGGGTCCCGGAGAGGCGCTATCTGAAAAGACATAGGCAAGAGAGAGGAACGAGGCCAAGCAAAATTCTCTTGTCAAAGCCTCCGATTATTAGCGTCATGGTTGCAGCTTATATAGCCCCTGGATGAGGAATTTGGGTTGGGATGGGGGGCAGGGCAGGAGGTTACGATCGGTCAGGTCACGATTCTTCGGTCAGGAAGTCGAGTTGACACACCTAGTTCTCTACTTTGAACATTTGTCACATTTAGATGTCAGTTAATGAAGCAATATCTTAACATCTTTTCTGCTCAGCTCTACTTATGCTAAGTAGACTGTCTGAGACACTTCTAAATAAGAAATGTATATTCTCATTTTTCTGATACTGTTAGGAAAAAAACACTTGGGGACTGAATTCTCTCTTTGTGCCATAGATATGCAAAGCTTGGAGAAGCTTTTGAAAGATGCCATTGTTTATGGTCAGCCTCGGACAAGAAGGCCCTGGAAGAAAATCCTAATCCTGGTGGAAGGCATATATAGGTACTCTTGCTCTATTGCACTTGCCTGTGGCCTCGGCCTGTAAGGTCATGTACACTCTCAGCTGAAGGACTCACTAGACTAGCCCGCTCTGGAGACTAAGGAGACAGTGCTCATGACTTGTTAAAAATACCTGGGAACAGGAGGCACTGAGCCCAAAGGTCTTTAAGTCTGTATGGTACACAGCTTTCAGATCCTTCTTCTATCAAAGTTATTTTTCAACTGTTTATGAAAAGCTTATGCATAAAAGATTCTAACTTATCAAAAACAAATGACAAAGCTAGAAGTGGTGGTACATACCTGTAATTCCAGCACTCAGAGAGCTGATACAGGTGATACATCTGGTTGAAGCCCACCCAGAGTACATGGCAAGACCTTAACCACGGTGATTGTGCTCTAGCATACATGAGACCCTGGTTTCAATCTCCAGCACCACAAAACTAACATCAAAATAACTAAAAATATGTTATTTTTTGTTATTTTATGAGATATGGTCTCATGTAGCCCACACTGACCTTAAACTCCTAATTCTGCTTCTGCCTCTGCTTCTTGGGTGCTAGGATTTACAGTTATATGCCCCCATACCAGGCTGTATTTTAATTTTAAGATTTTTTTCTTTTGTTAATTTGGACAATCTATCTTAGATTTCTATTGCTGTGATACAGACCATGACCAAAAACAACTTTGATTTTAAAAAAAAGACATATCCTAGGCCACAGTCCACCAAAGGAACTCAAGGCATGTACAATGAATACAAAGTTTAATGTTGCTTGTAATTGCAAGCTTTAGAAGACACATGTGGGGGAGATGTGGCCCAGTGGTAAAATGCTTTCTTAGCATATGCAAGGCCCCAGCTTTAATCCTTAGCCCCACAAAAGCAAACAGAAATAATCTGCTGTAGCTTTAATTCCTTCTGTTTTGAAATAAAATCAGTTACAGTGCGGCACTTATTTTTGAGACGTCAACCTCCTGTTTCCTGCCAAGTCAGTATACTGCATAACTTAGTTTTAAACCAGAGGTGGAATTTTCAGATTTATTTTGAAAAGCAATAACCTCAAAGCATTAAAAATAAAGTGTCCAGTTGCTAATTTTGAGAGTTAAAAAGTCTCAGTGTTTGTGTTTTTTTAACCCTGTTTTGCCAGCATGGAAGGGTCTATTGTTCGCCTTCCTGAAGTGATTGCTCTCAAGAAGAAGTACAAGGCGTACTTGTATCTGGATGAGGCACACAGCATTGGGGCCCTTGGTCCTTCAGGGCGAGGTGTGGTAGACTACTTTGGCCTGGATCCCGAGGATGTAGATGTTATGATGGGAACATTCACAAAGAGCTTCGGTGCTTCTGGAGGATACATTGGAGGCAAGAAGGTAAAGCAGGCCTTTAGATGGCCGATTAGAGATCAAGAAAGGCTGTTGATTTGGAAGCTGTCTAGTTGGTGGGTCCTATGGGGCTCCTGAATGGGCTCATGTTCTAGTGCTGGTGGACTTCCTACTTCAGCCTGGGGAGTGACTCTGATGTTGCTTGCTGGGCTGAAGGCTGGTTCTGTTCATTGTTTGTTGTGTGCTCATTGGAGCTTCTTTCTAAACTACATTCTGGTCTGAGTTATAGAACACTCTTTTGTAAGAGAGCACACAGTGGTGCTTCCTGTTTGCCACAATCTTCTGTTGGGTTTGAGCTGTGCTCACACTTTCAAAGGGTTGTCACAGGAGCCAACGAAAATGGAAGATCAGAATGCACAAACAAAAAGAGACGGTTTTGTTAGCTGTAATACACTGTAAAGCATCTATTTTTCAACTTTAAAATTATGTATGAGCTCTAAGGCAGTTAAGAATCCATACAAAATCATGAACACTGTCTGCATTTGAATGTGTTTTACTTTGTAAGACCTAGGGGAAAGCATTTTCGACTTTTTGGTTGCCTTATCAGTAAAAGTAAATGGAGGGAGGATTTGTAATGTGATACTGGCTTAAAAAGGATGTATGCCTATGCTGCCACACAGATGCATTTTGTAGACATGTTAACCGAAGTCAGTCGCAAAAGGCCGTATGATAGGTTGGTTCTCTTTTCTTTTGTATGTGTGTGTGTGTGTTTATCTAGAATAGGTATGGAAACAGAATGTAGATTAGTACATTAGTTAAGGAGATGGGGAAATGGAAAGTAATTGTTGATGGATAGGATGGTGCCTTGTTGGGTTATGAAAATGTTTTAAAATTAGGTAATGATAAGGGCTGCACCCCTCTGACTATGCCAAAATCCATTGAATTGTACACTTTACAGAGGTAACTCTGATGGAATGTGGCTTATATTCCCATAAAGCTATGACTTAAAAAAGAACTTGGGTCAGGCCTCTAGTTGAGTAGTAAAGAACTGGCCTGGCATGTGTTCTGACCTCAATTTGACTCTCAGAAAGAAAAGAAAAACTTGTTGTAATATCATTAAGAAATGTATGCCAGGGGCTGGAGAAATGGCTCAGTGGTTAAGAGCACTGGCTGCTCTTCCGAAGGTCCTGAGTTCAATTCCCAGCAACCACATGGTGGCTCACAACCATCTGTAATGAGATCTGGCTCCCTCTTCATGCAGGCAGAATGTTGTATACATAATAAATAAATAAAATCTTTAAAAAAAAAAAAAAGAAAAAGAAATGTATGCCAAGCCGGGCGGTGGTGGCGCACGCCTTTAATCCCAGCACTCGGGAGGCAGAGGCAGGCGGATCTCTGTGAGTTCGAGGCCAGCCTGGTCTACAAGAGCTAGTTCCAGGACAGGCTCCAAAACCACAGAGAAACCCTGTCTCGAAAAATCCAAAAAAAAAAAAAAAAAAAAAAAGAAATGTATGCCAAGCATCACACTAGTAAGTGCTCATAAATGCTCTGAATGTCTTCTTAAAACTAAACTGGAGCCTTAAAGAACAGTCATTCTCAATGTGTGCAGTGTGGCTATCGTCCTTAACCAGAGCTTGTCCTACCCTAATGGGAAAGCCCAGGGCTACCACCTTGCCTGACAAGAGAGGGAACTATATTTGCCTCTGCTACTAACAGACACATGTTCAGCATTAACTCACAACAGTAACAAAAGCAAGGACATTTTTTATTAATCTTTTTAAAAAGTTAACATGAAATTGTAGCTAGAGAAACCTGAAGTTTTATAACAAAACTCCAACAACCCACAGAAGCATCCATAGGAAACCAGATTTAGTTTAATTAAGTTTCTGTGATTGTTGGTTGTTCACTAGACTCATGCTGATAGAAACTAAATATTTTTTGAAAGGACATGGAGACTCCTGGGGGTTTGGTTCAGACAGCAGTACAGCATAGACCAGGAATCTGAGGGTCCTTGTGTCACCCCAGGTCATAAGCAAAATACCTTGGAAGGATATGTAGTGCTAATAGTGGCACAAACCGACAAGCAGGAAGCAAGAAGTCTGTGTATTCATTGAAAATAGCATGTTTATCTGTAAGAAATGCTTTGTTTTGAAGGCATGTGGTATCAGCCAGTTCCCCTCTTGATGATCACATTAAGTTTCACTCAATTCAGAAAGTTTCATGAAACCTTGTCAGGAGTACCTACATCCAGATTTTCATAGTACAGTTTTCTCAATTGGATTATGGGCTGCATAAGTTCTGGCCACATTTACTTGTACGCTTTGTGTTCGTCAGAGTTAGGCGATCAGAGGAAACACTGGAAATTCTGATGAGTGGGATGGACCCAGAAGTTATGGACCTATCTGCATGAAAGATGGTGTTATAGGAAGCCACACAGTAGAGAGGAATCTGACCTGATGCCAGGTTCTGTTCTTCCATAGCGTCACGTTGTTCAGTACCTACAGTGGATAGGATGAATTAGACAAGTGAGGTCAGCCCAGAAGCAGAACCTGGAACTCACACTGTAGACTTCTCACTTCTCAGAGAGGCGCCTGCCTCTGCCTCCTGAGTGCTGGGATTAAAGGCGTGCACCACTGTCTGGTGTCTGTGCCACTCTTACTGTGAATTGAAGTGTGTGTGTAGAAAAGCCATTTACTGTACGAAACAGTGCATGAGACTTGTGAGCACTTCAGTTGGATTGTGCATGGTGTATTTCTGCAGGCATTATCCATAGTCCTCACAGAATACACTTCTAATCTTACTAGCCATTGGCCTCAGTCTGACCACCTGGAATTGTTCAGGTAAATTCTGGTAGAGTTGTACATACCTCTGTGTTGTGTGACTTTTCCTGGGAAGACTTAACCAAATGTCTGTTCACTCCAGATTGGACACTGGTGACAAAATAACGACACCTAATAATTGATTGCCTTTAGAAAGACCCATTTTCAGTTGCTTCTAATCAGGTTTGATAGCTGTCATTATTAATTTTTACCTTTTTGTTAATGAGACAAAGCTTACTTTAGAAGTTAACTGGTAAATAAATATTGTTATGAATTAAAGGCTAATAAATCATATAGGGTATAATTAAGAATCAACATGACATATTTATGCTTTGAGGTACAATTTTGAGAGTTTTAGAAGCAACAAGACTATTTTACTATTTATTTGTTTTTAGTATATATGCTACTGATCACCCCTCTTTACTTAGGACATTGTCTCACTTTGTAGCCCAGACTAGCCTTAGACTTGTAATCCTCCTGCCTCATCGTCCAGAGATTAGGGTGATAGGCATGTGCCATCACACAACAGATTCTTGTGCATATTTTATTTTTAAATATTATTTTTAAATTTATTATTAAATTTTAAATTAAAAATAAATCTATTGTTAAAAATAATAAATTAAAAAATAAATTAAATTTATTGTTAAATATATTATTTATATTTAAATATTATTTTAAAATTTTTATTTTTAAAGATTTAATCTGGGCGGTGGAGGTGCATGACTTTAATCCCAGCACTTAGGAGGCAGAAGCAGACAGATCTCTTGAGTTTGAGGCCAACCTGTTTTACAGATTGATTTCCAGGACAGTCAGAGCTACACAGAGAAACCGTGTCTTGGAAAAACAAAACAAAATAAAAAAAAAGATTTAAATGAGAATCTAGAGAGTGACTTAGCAGCTGAGAGTACCTGTTGTTCCTGGAGAGGATCTGGGTTCAGTTCCCAGCACCCACATAATAGGTTTCCAGCCATCTTTAATTCCAATTCCAGAATGTGTAAGCTTCTCACACATACTTGGTGCACACACACACATGTGCAGGCAGAAACCTCATATACATAAAATAAGCCTTAATTAAAGGCTTAAATGATAGTAAAAAGTACAGGAACGCAATCGAAACTGATATAAAATCAGTTGTGTTTTTTTTTTAAATTATCCTGACGAGGATGATTAAAAGATATTTTACTCAGTGATAATATTCTAATGAAAGACATAATGAAGTTCTGCCAATTTATGTATCAATTTGTGAATCTCCTTCCAGAGAATATTGGGAGGGGCGTGATCAAACTGAGGAACCTCACACCTGCCTGGTGTTTTCCACAGCACTGAATGATACACTCCCAGCCCAGGAAAATTGTTATTTAGGAATATAAAGATGGACGGTAAATGTATAGGATGAGATACAAATGACACCTAGAAGTAAATTATTATACCTCAAAAAGCAATTCAGCATTCTTAATTCATAACATTAAATGATATGTTTTTTGAATTTAGAGTGAGCCTTTAAAAATGAATTTAAAAACCAAAACCCAAGACTTTGCTATTTCTGACATCTTTGTTGGCCAGTTGTGAGCTTTGATGGTGTTAGTTGACCTTGAGTCTCTGTTTAGCGCCCTGTTGCAGGCCTTTGAATGAAAGAGTCCAGTAGCACCTAGAAGGAAGGTACTTGCATAACTGTGTGCTCAGGACCTGACTCTAAATATCTGCCTCTGCTTCCACAGGCACTGATAGACTATCTGCGTACACATTCTCACAGTGCTGTGTATGCCACGTCGATGTCACCACCTGTGATGGAGCAGATCATCACCTCCATGAAGTGTATTATGGGGCAGGATGGCACCAGCCTTGGTACGTCTTTGACTTAGTAAAAACTTAACAGCCAACTGTGTTCTTTTGGTTGAGATTTTTTTTTTTTAAATAAGGAGTCAGGCTTCCAATGGGTCCACTGTTAGGCTTTGGTTTCCATAGACACTTTCAAGTGTGTTAAAGACACACTCCTAACGGTCTGAGCACTGGCCAAGGTCGCCGGTTCGAGTCCCAGATAAGGTAAGTGAGTTTGTACTGTGTGCTGTGTGTGTCTGTCTGTCTCTGTGCTTGTTCTTGTACTGTACTGTGTGTGACTGTGACGTGTGCCTGCATAATTAGTCAGAAAAAAAAAGTTAAAAAAAAAAAGACACACTCCTTGAGAACTCTACTGGCTCTCTCCTGTGGAATTTTTGTTTGTTTGTTTATTTTGAGACAGGGTCTCTCTTTGTAGCTCTGGCTGTCTTGGAACTCTGTGTAGACCAGGCTACCTGAATTCACAGCCTTTGCCTCCCAAGTGCTGGGGTTAGAGGTGTGCACCCCCACTGCCATGCCTGATTTACATGTGATGAGACTTTTTCTTGCTGTCCTACAGTGCTTTTAATTTAGGGCATTTGCCTTCAGGGTCTTTCTTTTTTTTTTTTTTCTTTCTTTTTTTTTTTTTTTTTTGGTTTTTCGAGACAGGGTTTCTCTGTGGTTTTGGAGCCTGTCCTGGAACTAGCTCTTGTAGACCAGGCTGGTCTCGAACTCACAGAGATCTGTCTGCCTCTGCCTCCCAAGTGCTGGGATTAAAGGCGTGCGCCACCACCGCCCGGCCAGGGTCTTTCTTAATCACATCTTTTTATGTGAAAATGTTATCAATACATAGTAATGTGTATATCATCAATAGCATATTTCCAGAGTAAATGTCCTTGATTTAAAACCTTTTTAAGGGGGCTAGAGAGATGGCTCAGAGGTTAAGAGCACTGGCTGCTCTTCCAGAGGATCTGAGTTCAATTCCCAGCAACCACATGGTGACTCACAACCATCTGTAATGAGATCTGGTGCCCTCTTCTGACCTGTAGGCATGTATGCCAACAGCACATTTTATGCATAACAAATAAATTTAAAAAAACCATTTCAAATGAGATGTGCATTCAGAAGAGCTGCAGTTACTTAAATGTATTTGAAATGAACAATAAAAGATGTTGCCTGGTTTATTCATTTGTATCACCAGAGGGCAGTGTTGACCAGTTACTGTGAAAGGAGGGTAATTTGATTTTGCTGGTTTTACTGTTAAAGGTCTTTTCAGGGGTGGGACATGTGACACAAGTCTAATTCTGGCACTTGGGAGGTGGAGACAAGAAAATTAATCGTCTAAGGTCATCCTCAGCTATATATTTTGAGGCCTAGCTCATAAACAAAAACAAATAAAGTACAAATGTTTTTCTACTAGCAGATTGACTTAATTTAACTTGCTCTCTTGCTGTTTCTGAGGCATCGTGGCTCTGGCAGATTTCACATCCTCAGCCATGATTTCTCCATTCTAATACATGGTACTGTAGATGGGCTACAGCCTGCATTGGAAACAGTTAAGTAGGAGAGCTGGTTTTGACTAAGACTTTTCTAAAGTCAAAACTGATTTTATATTTGTTCCCATCTGTCAGTGATCCTGTTATCTCTATGGAGAGACTTTTGGAAATATTGTTGTCATCTTCAGTTTTATGAATTTGCCTGTTCAAGAAAAAAGTTTATTAATTGTGCTCCACAGTATCTGGGACCAGCTTAGAAGGTTCCGGTGCTAGAAAGACCTGAGCTGAATGGGGAGAGGGATCATCTGTCAGCCTCTTCACTGACCATTGGAAGGCTTGCCGTGCTTGCTGTGGTAACGAAACTTTTAAGTGAGTTAGTTGACTCTAAGCCTACTGTCCTGAGCCTTCCTTGCACAGCACCAGAGTTGATGTCAGCTGGGCATTAGTCTGAGGAGGAGGAGGCTGTGGAGAGCATATGCGTCATATGCCCTTCCTCAGAAGACTTGGCACCTGTCCTTCAGCATATCTTGTGGCATGTAGAAATTCCCATGAAGATGCAGGAGCCTCAGTGCAAAAGCAGTCTTTACATTCAAAGGAAATGCCACACTAAGGCCTGTTGACCCCAGTGCTTGCACAAGTGGGAAGAGTGTATATTGTAAAAGTGTCATTCGAAAATTCAAGTTATTACAGGCTGGTGGGTGAAAAAAGTGAGAGCCTAGGAAGTTCTGAAAAGTCCACCAGACACTTGGAAAGCTAACTTGTCCTTCATGCATCACTGACCATATTCTGTGGTGGATTTTAGCTCCAGTATCTTTTTATTAAAGTAAAATATTTAGAAAAATCAACTAAGATTTAAATTTTTTTTTCCAGAACTGCACTTGGGTGTAAAATAATTTAGTGCTTTCTATACAGTACAGTGCTTGTGTAGTTGCATGCTACCAGTATGACCATGTTAGAGATAAAGTAAATTCCAAAAGTACATGTAACAGGAAGCTTTTACAGTGATTACAGAAGTCACTTTACATACAGAAAGAAAACACTACTGTCTGCATTTAGTTTCTAAAGAACCTAGATAAATCTCTTACTAGTGTAAAAGAGACTTGAGTAGGTTGAAGTTTAATTAAAATTAGGCTTGACCTGTTTGAATTAATCCAGCAAAAGACTTGCTAGTGAGGTGTTAAATGATCCAGAGAACTGTCAACAACTAATTTAGGAGTAGACACTACCCTGTCTTTGAGAAGCATCAGCTTGATCCTGAGGAGAGCTACTCAGAAGGGACAACTTTTGACATTTCCCCAACACTGCCCTCCAAGTCCAGGAGTATCTGCCTTCTGCTTTTTTCTTTAGTATTGTGCTTTAATGGAGTTTGTTTAGAAACTCAGCCAGATCAGTGGAGAGAGGGAATAATGAGCAGAGTGCGGTGATTAGAAAGAAGGAAAAGGGCAGAGTGCATTTCCTGGTGTGGCCGTCCTTTCCTAAAACTTTTGAGCAGCTTTTCCAGGGCTGAGCTCGAGGCCTGTGACTTAATGTCAAGAAACATCTGTCAGCGAGCGTTACCTGCTCTGTGTTGGAGTTGAACAAGATGTGCTCCAGGTCTTTAAAAACTGTCCTGCAGCTTGGCAGGGTAAGATTCCTGGAGGAACTAGTCCCAGAGTCGAAACATTTTCCTTTGTTCACCTTGCTCCTTTCTTAATTCCCTCTGTCCCTCCCTCTAAACAACCTCCTTCCACACTGCATCCCCAGTGAAACCGTAAGTTTCCTACAACTCAGTAAAAGTTGAGGCCAACTCAGATCTAACATGCTTAATCAAACTTAAGTGAGCTTTTTCTTTGTAGAGCCTCTTACAAATTCTATAAACGAAAAAAAAATTTCTTTTATAAATTAGTTGCTCTAATGTCTAACACAAAAGGCCTTTTAACCAATGGCTTAAGCTTATTAAAATCAGAAAGCACTAAGACCACTTTACAGGTGGGGAGATTTGAGCTCACACGTGGGGCAAGTTCTTTCTGTATCTTGTTTCCAAATAGGACGTGGCTTCCCTCGGTCCATCTGCTTCTGATTGTAGTCAGTGTTTTATTAAAACAGGCTGTTTTGTGGCCTCTTACTAATTTTCCACAAAACACCTGAATTTCCTAGTGGATGGTCATGCTGACAATGACAGCCACTGGGACATTTGACTGCCTGTCTCCACTCCACTCTGACTCAGCAAGCTCTTTACCACCCCACCGCTATCCCCCCCCCCCCCCCCCCCCCGCGCACCCTCCCACTCAGAAGCAGTTCAGCTCAAGAGCCTTTCAGGGATGTGAACTGTGTGTGCTTCCTTCTCCCACTCTCATTCAAAATCCAAATGCAAATAAAAGTTTTTTGCAATAAGAACCTTCTTTTTGTGTCTTGTTGCAGTCAGTTTGAAGCTGGCTATTTAGATGCCCACAAGCATCAGGCTGGAAGCTAGGCCTTGAACAGATGTACACTTGACCATTAAATGGAACGTTGTTCTTAGAATACCTAAGAAAGGCATTTAGGTTCCCCTGGGGTGGGAAAGGAGCCCCAAACCAGAGGCCCTTCATTTGGAGATATGGTTGCATGCTACGGTGATGCTCAGGTCTTAAATTTTTAGGGATTAAAGTAGATAGATTTCCTTAGTTCTATTTTAATTTTTGGGGTTGGTTTATTTTTATAGTCAGATTTATTTTAAAGATTTTTCTCTGCAATTTTTATGTCTGTTTATTTGAGCTGGGACATAGTCTTTATCCTCGCCATTCTGGATTTGTGGCCTCTGTGGCTTAGTCTGTGTTGAAGAACATATCTAACTTTGCACACCACAACACGATTGGCCTTGCTTCTTTCCCCTGGAATTGTTTCTGAGGTTTTTATCTAAAAGAGTTGGTGATAGCAGTCCTTCAACTTTGAGACGGTTGCTGCTCAGCGACTTAGTAATAATATATTCCAGTAACAAGATAGAGGGGCCAGTTATCCTCTGACAGCTCCCCAATGAAGAGATGAGAATATGCCAAAGGATTGGTTTTATCTTTAGTGCTTCCTGTGGACTTTCTAGTTACCTAAATTTGATTTGTATGTTCCTGTCATCTACCTTAATAGTGTAATGAATGTTAAAGAAGAAGGCCTATCCGTGATGCTTTTACCTTAGAAGTTTTTTCATCCAGGACCTTGTACATAGTAAGCCAGCTCTTTGCCTCTGAGCTCCACCTCTTTCTCCATAATGCTTCTTTAATACAGTAGAGCAATTCTGTTCAAGAGGGACTGTACAGGTGCCGAGACTGCAGCTACAGTGAAGTCTTGTCCTAGGAAGAGCAATTAATTGAGGTCAGTTCTGACTTCAACCAGGAAATACAGGGATTTGTTGTCAGTGGAGAGAAAATATCAGGGTATGGGTGCTCCTTACCTTTAGAGTCTTTGCTGAAGGCAAACAGGGCAATAAAATACCATGTTCAGGTGATTTTCTCTAATATGATTTGCAGGATTGTCCATCTCGACCAATCTGGACTCCTCAAAGACAGGGGTATTTAATGTGTGATTTGGTTAGAAAAGTCTTGGGAGAGGTTGACGTTAGTGTGAGAAGAGAGTCTTTATCAGTGTCCGAAGGACCTTCCAAAAGTAAACTCTGAGAACTTCATCAGAGACATCTTAAGGTGGTAGTGCCTGATGTGTTTTTACGCAGCACAGAAGCACCCCCTGGACCGCCAGTGTGAGCCAGGTACGTGCCTGTAATCACAGGAGGATTGGAAATTCAAGGCTGGCCTGGGCTAGGTGGGGCCCTGTCTCCCCACTCCTCACAAAAAGGATTCTCCTCAAACCACTGATAATTATTGTCACCAGGCGCCTAGCATTTTGAAAACACCAGAATCAGAAGGCAAACTAGCATTTAAAAGACTTAACTTGTTGTTTATGTATACTTTAAAGCTTGTTTACATCAGAGAGCACCAAAGCTGAATCTACCCACAAGAAAAAGGGAGGCAAGAAGTGTGATGTTTGGTGATAAAGCTAAGCTGCCAGTTTTCATCATTTTCAGAGACCTAACTGCTTAGAACCCTGACCCCTGACCCCCGGGCTAGGAATTAGAAACCAGTTAGGGAGGGAGAATTGAGGCTTTAGACCCGAGGTCAGGATTGGGGGTGTTACTTGGAATTATTTTTTTGTTTTCCCCTCCCCATTTTGACTACTCAGATATTGTTTTTTCCAAGACAAGGTTTCTCTGTAGCTTTGGAGCCTGTCCTGGAACTAGCTCTTGTAGACCAGGCTGGCCTCGAACTCACAGATCCATTTGCCTCTGCCTCCTGAGTGCTGGGATTAAAGGTGTGATCCACCACCGCCCGGCTTCAAAATCCCAAAGTCTTTAGAAATAACATACAGATAGCCTTGGCCAATAAATGTTTTCCTTAATGTTCATTTTTTAGCAGTTTGTAAACTAACTTACTACCTTGTTATCTGACTCAAATTACCAACTTAAAACCAAGCAGACCTTTTCCAGTAATTGCCCTTGTTTGCTACCCTCTGGGTCTGGAGGTGGATGCCTGCCCACACTGTACACAGTAGATTCCTCATCCCTTTGGTTCTGTCTAAAGTAGTTGTGTTACCTATATTCCAGCTCCGTCAGAGGATAGAATAGTCTTTAGACAATCTAAGACTGTCCTGGACTAGGGAAGTAACTGGGTTGTAGAATGCTTGCCTAACATGCTAAAGATTCTGGGTCCAAGGGGAGGGGAGGGGAGAGAGACTCAATCCTGAATGAGTTGGCACCCTTTAAAATTTGGTTCTTTATTTTTTTCAAAGGCTTTTGGCCTCTTTTCTTCCTTTTGTTTGGGGGCCCTGTGTTACTGACTGTGCATTAGCAACCCTTGTGCTAAACTCTTGATTATATTGAATCAACAACGCTAAGCCCTTGCCCCTGCTGCTTGTTGCACATCCTGTGGCAGCCCTCAGGAAATCCTATTTTTTGGCATTGAAACGAATTAAAGGATTAAGCCACTACAAGGGAGGGGGTGATAAACTCTGCTTGTTGGAGGAACTTACGGGCCTGTGTTAGCTAAGCTGCTCTCATTCTTATATGGAGCTGGAGAGCCAAGGAGCTGCTTTGATGTCCTTTAGTCTGGCCCTGACTCTAGCAGGGCACTTTGATGCTCGGTCGCCAGTCTAGCAAAATGGGGGCTCAGAGTTGATGAACCTGACTCCCACTCCTTTGCTCCAGCTCGCTCGTTTCCTAGAAGCCTTTTCACCTGTCCTTTACAAGGTGCTTCTTGGAGGCAGACAGCATCTTAGGTTATTAGAAGCCTGGTGAAGATGCATTTGTTTCTTTTCCTTGGGATTCTTTTTTTTTTTAATATTTATTTATTTATTTATTATGTATACAATATTCTGTCTGTGTGTATGTCTGCAGCCCAGAAGAGGGCACCAGACCTCATTACAGGTGGTTGTGAGCCACCATGTGGTTGCCGGGAATTGAACTCAGGACCTTTGGAAGAGCAGGCAATGCTCTTAACCTCTGAGCCATCTCTCCAGCCCTTCCTTGGGATTCTTAATTGGCTAACAAAGATTTTTTTTTTCCTGATGCCATTTTCAGGAACTTAAGGGGAATATGTTAGTTTATCTTGCATTTTAGCTAACATTTATTTTGGTTTTGTCTTTCATAGAGTTTTGACCTAAGATTTTCCATCTTTCACCAAGTTAGAAAACCAGCAGAACAGATTTCAGTTACCTGTGCAATTTGGTTTTTTAAAGCCTCCTTCATTCTTTTTTCCTTTACATGTTCTATCCTCGCCTACCCCTTCCCAGTCCAGTCACTGCTTTACGATATTTTTAGATGTGATGATCTGGATTTCAGTCTAAGTCTGCATCCTTAAAGGCCTAGTGAGGTATATGCTCACTGTCATGTTTTCCCAACTCTTCCTCCCTCCCTAGACACTAAGGGGTCCTTTGCACATCCTGTGGGGTATTTGTGACCGTTCAGAATCTGCTGATCCAGAAAGTTTGTGAAGTTTTATTCCTCTTCTACAGAGTTCATAGCTAAAATATCCAAACGTGAAAACTGTCGAGTAGAAGTTCTTAAAGTTTAGTCTTTATATTTTTCTAGTGGCATGGAAATGAACTTCAGCCTAATAGTGAGATTCATAAGATGGGCAGCAATTATACTAACAAACTCCAAATGTTTGCCATCACTACAGAAAGGATTTTAGTGAGTTTTTGATATTTTTGTTTTTCTGCTGCCTTCAGTTTTTAATGCCCCTTCCCACACACACATGTTCTTGTAAGGATAGAATCAGAGTATGGCCACACTTTTTGGTTTTTCAAGACAGGGTTTCTCTGTAGGAGAGTCCTGACTGTTCTGGAACTCCCTCTGTAGACGAGGGTGGCCTCAGACTCACAGAGATCCACCTGCCTCTGCCTCCTGCACATGTTTGTTTTTGTTGTTTTAGATTTTGCCACAGTTTGGGGGGTTATGTTGTTGTTATTGTTGTTTTGGTTTTTGTTTGTTTTTTTGTAAGTAATATGTACCCTTCAGTGTTTCCTATCAGGACTCATCAGTGATAGGGTCTCTTCCTTGAATGTCTAAAGAGTTGGGGTGTTTATTTGTTTTGTGGACCCAGGGTCTCTACACAACCCTGTCTGCCCTGGAACTAGTTTATGTAGACTAGACTGGCCCAAAATTCATAAAGACCACTTGCTCCTGCCTCTAGAGTACAAGGTTTAAAGGCATGTGCCACCATGCATGGCTGAAGGAGCCACTCTTTGTTTTGTTGGGGTTGATCAAGGATGAAAGGAGTAGTTGGCCCATTTTATATTTGATATGGACAGAGTATTTTGATTGAGGGGTTTGGGAGGTGATTGTGTTTTGTTTTTGTTTTTAAAGACAGAATCCTGCTATGTATCCCAGGTTCACTTTGAATTTAACTGTGTATGTGTATGCCTCAGCTTCCTGAGTACTAGGATTAGAGGTCTATTCTACATGCCCAGTGGAACAGGGTTTTCTTACTCCTGTAATTAAAACTACTTAGATGAGTCTTCAGATTTAGTACTGTTTCATTTTCAAATGAGTATGATGGGGCTTGGGGCCATTTGTCAGGGAAAGCAGAAAGGGGTGATAGAAAACAAGGTGTTTGCCAACAAATGTGACACTGAGTCGATCCATAGGACCACATGGTGGGAAGAAAAGGAACCCTCACCAGCAGGCAGCTCCTTAAAAATTTGTAAAGCGACTAACAAGAAACAATTATGGGTTACCATATCTCTCTACTTATGCAGTATTGAGAATGAACTCAAAGCATACTAAAAAATGGTTTTTAATATTCAAAGGGAATCAACATTGTAACAAACGAACCCTCTACTGGATAATGTCAGAGGTCCTGTGCACATGCAATGCAGGAACAATACTAAACTCTTCTTTCAGTATGATGACAAGTTTAAATCCTCGTGGGTTTTGCCAGCTTATCTTTATCTGTAGTTTCAAGTTCTGTTGCTACATGAATGTGAACATTTCAAAATGAGAGCTTAAATCAGAACATAAGAAACCACCTACATATTTGCACAGATGAACACAAATTCTACACCCGTAAGGATTTTATTACTTCATTAGTCTTTTACGGTCGTTAATTAGAAAGTTCCAAATTTTAGTTCATTTTCTGCATCACTAGATTGATCCCAGAGTGTCACAAACTGAAAGATCAAAGAAGTAAAGGAGCAGCCACTAGAGAGACTTCTTACCTCTACTGAATCCTCAGACCGAATAGGGTTGAGCTCCTGTCTTCTCCTGCCTTATATTCCTCTCTCTGCCTAGCCATATCACTTCCTGTCTCTACTTCCCTAGTGCTTTAAGATTTTAAAGGCTGAAGCCAGGCCTAGTGGCTCTCTCTTCCTGCTGCCTCTGAATCAGGACGTAAAGCTCTCAGCTACTGTTCCAGGAGCATGCCTGCATGCATGCCACCCTCCACACTCCCTGCAGTGGTGATAAAGGACTAACCTGAAACTGTAAGCAAGCCCCCAATTAAATACTTTTTTAGCCAGGTATGCTAACACAGGCCTTTAACCTCAGTGCTTGGGAGGCAGAGGCAGGCAGATCTCTCTGAGTTTGAGGCCAACCTGGTCTACATAATGAGTTTCAGGACATCCAGGGCTATATAGAGAGACCCATAGGTATAATTTTCTGTCCTACCAGCCAGCTCCCAAAGAACAACACAGAGACTTGTTGTTATAAATGTTTTGCCAATAGCTTAGGCTGGTTACTACTAATTCTTACATTTTAAACTAACCCATATTTCCTATCTATATTCTACCACGTGGCTTGGTACCTTTCTTCAGCACAGCATGTTTATCTTGTTTCTCCCTGGGCCTCCTGGAGACTCCACCTTCTTCATCCCAGCATTCTCCCTGTCCACAAGTCCCACCTAACCTCTTCCTGCCTAAATATTGGCCATTTAGCTCTGTATTAAGCCAATGAGAACAACACATTTTCACAGTATACAGAAAGATTATTCCACAACAGAGATCCTGTCTCAAAAATAAAAAACAATAGCAACTTTCTTTTGTCAGAGTAACCTTGGTCGTAGTATACTTTCATAGCAGTAAAAACTCTTAAGACTCCAGACAATTGTGGTGCACAACCTTAATCCCAGCACACTTAGGAGGCAAAAGCAGGTGGATTTCTGTGAATTTGAGTCCAGCCTGGTCTACATAGAGAGCTCCAGAACAGCCAGAGCTGTTACGCAAAGAAACCCTGTCTCGAAAAACAAAACAAACAAACAAAAGTCCTGGCAGATAAAAAGAAGACAAAGAAAATGGTTATCTTTTTCTTCTATTCCTTAGTATTATTTTGTTTTTTGTTTTTTTAGGCAAAGAATGTGTACAACAGTTGGCTGAGAACACCAGGTATTTCAGGAGACGCCTGAAAGAAATGGGATTCATCATCTATGGCAATGAAGACTCCCCGGTGGTGCCTTTGATGCTCTACATGCCGGCCAAAATTGGGTACTTTTGGGAAAGGCCACAAACTGGTCTGTCATTAGACAGAAAGATATGTTGGGGGGAAGGGGGAGAAGTTGGCATTCTTGTGTTGCTACATGGGCAGGATTTTGTTTTCCTTGCTTGCTTTTTTTAAAGACGATCTCACTGTATAGCCCTAGCTGGCCAGGAAGTCACTATATATAGATCAGACTTCCTCACCGCATTTGCCTGCCTCTGCCTCCCAGGCGCTGAGATTAAAGGTGTGCACCACCACACCTGCCATGGGCTGCTTTTTATTCCCAAGTACTGTGAACAAATTAAGGGAAGGTAAAACACAAAGCAAAATTTTGTAAACAAAGCCAAACCATTATAATTCATTATCTAGTCGGGATTCTGCTGTGGAGGAAGACACAAGACAGCTGTGGTGAACTTGTATAAGAGCTGTGGCGTTTGGGGGACCTGCTGGCCTACAGAGCCTCAGAAGCAGCCTGTCCTGCTTTCCCAAGTAGGGAAAGAAAAAAAAAGAGGAATTCCTGACCTAGGAGGCCAATTCCAGTCAGTTACTCCTGCTGTACCTGTCACAAGTCCTCTGTCCTCACAGTCTCAAAACTGTTTTCTAACACAGGTTTGTTTGCAATCTTAACCACTATTCCATTTCAGGGACAGGCTATCACCTGGAGTTGATCCTTCCAGTTACATTCTTCTACCTTTGTGAAGGAGTGACTATCAGAGGACTGGGAAAGCAGAGATTTTAGAATCATCAAACATTGGGCCAGCAGCCAGGTGGTAGTGGTGTGAGCCTTTAATCCCAGCAGAGGAGACAGAGGCAGGTGGGTCTCCATGAGTGGGAGGCCAGCCTGATCAACACAGCAAGCTCTAGGACAGTCAGGGTTGTTACACAGAGAAACCCTGTTTTTTGGGGGAGAGGCAGGGAGGCAGGCAGGCATCAAGCTAGTAAGACTTTGTGCTTTCTGCTATTTATACTTCTTGGTTTCTTTTGTTGCTGTTTTGTTTTCTGAGGCAAGATTTCTATATTTTGCCCTGGTTAGTTCTCTGTGTTGCCATAGAATTAGTTCTGTAGACCAGGCTAGCTTCAAACTCAGATCCACCTACCTCTGCCTATTAAAGTCATGTGCCACCATGTCTGGCTACATTTCTTGGTTTTCCTTTTGTAGTGCCTTTGGGCGGGAGATGCTGAAGCGGAACATTGGTGTAGTTGTGGTGGGATTTCCTGCTACCCCAATCATTGAGTCCAGAGCCAGATTTTGCCTGTCAGCAGCTCATACCAAAGAAATACTTGATACGGTAAGTACCTTGAAATCAATATGGCACATTCTAAAAGGGGCTGTATATCAGACGGTACCAGTCACTTGATGTTCTAGAGCATCTAGGATTTTTTTTATTAAGGTTTATTTTATGTGTATTAATATTTTATCTGTATGCTATATATATGTGTGTGTGTGCACCACATGCACGCTTGGTGCCATGGATCTCCAGGAACTGGAGGTACAGGCAGTTGTAAGTTGTCATGTGGGTGCTGGGAATTGAACCCATTTCCTCTAGAGCACCCAGTGCTCCTAACCACTGAGCCATTTCTCCAGCCCGAGCACCTGGTGAGACAGGGCAGACAGTGTTATCTTAAATGACTATTTCAAAGCAGTTGCCGAATCTTTCATATAGTCCACAAATCCAGTACCAGAGTTCTGGAGAACCGTCTAGCTTCCTCTGTTTTGGTTTGTGACAGGGTCTTGCTGAGTAGCCGAGGTTGCCCCTGAACTAACAGTGTTCACACTAGAGATCCTCCTGTCTCAGCCCCCTGGCTGCTGGGATTATAGGTGTGGGCTACCTTACTCAATCAGCATCCATCCACTTGTACTGTTGTCTCTCTCACGATACAGTCTAAAGCAGAACAGGTCTCTTTTCTCCAGCTGTTTCTAATTTAAACTTTCTCATTCGATGTTACACTTAAAATACATTCCTTTCCTAAGTTCTTTCCTCCTTGTGTGGCTGCTCTGTGTTGATCACAGCTCCACTCAAAAGGAAGCTTGCTGCTTGTTCCCACAGCAGCCTAGATACCCCGCCCAGCAAATTCTTTATGCTGGTAATGGTTTCTGTCTCCTGAGTAGTGAAATTACAGACATGTGCCATTATACTTGGCTAAGAGCTACTAATCTTAAGGAATTTTTTTAAATCGTTATTTTTAAAAATATTATAATAATTTAATTGAAGTTTGGAGGTTGGTTTGTTTTGTCTTGTTTTTGTTTTTTTAAGAGCAGGGTTTCTCTGTGTAACAGTTTGGCTGTCCTGGAACGTGTTCAGTAGACCAGGCTGGCATCAAAACAGAATTTTGCCTGCTTCTGCTTTCTGAGTGCTTAGCTTAAAGGTGTGTGCCACCATGCCCAGCTAACGGTTTCTGTTTCTTAGCATATCTAATTATACTTCTTTTTTTTTAAAAGATTTATTTATTCATTGAGTATCCATAGTGTTCTTTCTGCATATATGCCTACTTGCCAGAATAGGGCATCAGATCTCATTAGGGGTGGTTGTGAGCCACCATGTGGTTGCTGGGAATTGAATTCAGACCTCTGGAAGAACAGCCAGTGCATTTAACCTCTGAGCCATCTCTACAGCCCTATACTTCTATTTCTTACAACTGAAGACTTTTGACTATTTCCCTCTATATCTACAAAATGAAATTTCTCTAAAAATATATTCCTGAGCTGGGCATAATAAAGATGGATGCATTCCTTTAGTAACCCCAGCGTTTAGTAGGTTGAAGCAGGAGGGTTGGAAGTTTGAAACCAGCCTGAGATACAAACAAAACTTTCTCAAAAAACAAACAAATAAATAAATAATTTTTTTAGTTAGAGCACCTTATTAGTGATTGGTATTCATTCTTTAAGTGATCAATACAATACTCTAGTATTGTGGACTGTGGGTAGGATTACAATTACATCTTTCCCCTTTCTCTTTTCCAGTTCAGTCTCTCCCATGCACCACTGCCCTTGCTCTCATTCAAATTCATGGCCTCTTTGTTATGTGTGTGTTTGTAAATATATAAATACAACTTGCTCAGTCTGTATAACATTACTTATATGCTTGTTTCAGGGCTGACTGTTTGGTATTAGGTAAAAACTTGGTGTTCTCTTCTCGGGGAAGGCTATTTCTTCCACTCGACATTCCCTGTTTGTCTGTAGCTCTTCGTGTAGAGTTGAGATCTTGTAAACATTCCCCTTCCGTGTTAACATGTCTGTTAGTATTTAGGACAAGTTTAGGCAGTCGTGTTGGTAAGACTGGGTCTAGCTTCTGAGATTTCTAAAGGCCGCAGTCTCACAGTGAACTTCCTGCCCCTCAGCAGTGATCCCTGAACCTTAGAGCAGGAGTTGTGGTACAGATGTTATCAGCTTGGACTGGGCTTCAGAACCCTGCATTTTGCTATGATTTTCTGTAATGGTCTCTGTTGCAAAGAGAAGTTTCCTTGCTGAGGGAGAGATCTATACTTAACCATGGGTATAAGGACAAATTTATTTATATTATTGTTAGGAACTATGCTATCTTAGTAAAGTAGTGGTCGAGGTTCCTATCCAAGGCTCATGACTTTACTCTGGGAAGTTGGCTAATTTTCCAGTATCAGGCATGATTGTCCTCTTATGTTGAAAATGAAATTTGGAAGACTCATATTTGTCAATCACAAATCTAATTACACCCTATAGTAGCTAAAGCTAAATACCAGCACGAGGATTGCAGTTAGACTAGAGGCTTGGAACAAGAGCTGAGGAATCAGCCTAAGCGTCTGGTCAGCTGATTGTTGACAGGGCACCAAGGGTAGGCAGTAAGCAAAAGGTAGTTTCTAAAGCAAGCAGTGCCAGCATGGATACCCAGTGAAGCTGCAACCCTGCAGCGTGGACAGACCTGCAAGCTGTGCTAACTGAAAGAAGCTAGACACAGCTGTGACTTAGGATTCTACTCATAAGGAATGCCCATAGTAGACGACTCTGCCGTGTCAGAGAATACATTGGTGGTTGAGAGAACTCAGAGGGAAAGCAGGGTTGCCGAGCAGTAAACGTACTGAGTGTGGGAGTTAATCAGAGACAGAGAAAGCCTGCTCTGCAGAGCCAGTTCCAAGACAGCCAGGCTGCACAGAGAAACCCTGTCTCAAGAGCCGAGAAAGAGAGAGACTGAAACTCTCTACACTTAGTGAAGATGGAAATTGCACCTGCTGGGATTATATAGAAGCACTGAATTATGTCTAGTAAAGAGTTGGGTTTTGTAGAATGTGGGTCATATTTCAGTAATTTCTCCACATAATGGGAAGAACAATAGCATCAGCTGTGGGGGGGCAGTGGTGTTAACCTGCTTCCTCACTCTGCCCGTCCTGAATGAGTTCATCCTGTGTCTTGAGCAGGGGTCACTGTAATTATTTGCTAAAAAATGGTACCATATAGTAGTTCTTCACTCCTAACCAAATAACCTCACTAAGGGCCAACAGTCTCTATGAGAAATTTGGTTTTTTAAGTAGATTAAACTTACCTCGGGTTGTGAATGTTGGCATATGCCTATAGTCCTAGGTGCCCAGAAGTCTGAGGCAGGAAGATCACTTGAGCTCAAGACTTTCAGATCAGCTTGGGAAGTTTATTGAGATTCCACATCAAATAACAAAAAAACATTCAAAAGCCTTGTGTGAAGCACTTGCTGTGAGAACAGAGCTCTTACCCTCATCCCCTTGGGCACTGTGAGCTTGTTTGCTCACTGACTGTTCCTGACCACGTTCCTTTTTACACTGATGGAAAAAAAAAATGAGGTGCTCCTGGAGTCACAGTTCGTAAATACCCTTTCCTTTGCGTTCCGAGTCACATACCCTTCTGTTTCAAATGTATAAATCCTCTGTCAGAGTCAAGGAAATAAATGGGTTCCCCCGTCTGAAGTTCAGAGTCGACTGTCTATGTGGAGTCTTCAGTTTTAAGCCTGGCTTCAGAGGTACTTGTTCTGATAGCACAGTGAAGTCCAACGCTTGCTCTTTTTATTTTTCACATCTTGGAATAAAGAACAGGCAAACTCAACTTTATGTTGGTAAACTGTTCTAAAATATACATTTTTTTGGGGGGGGGGTTTTCGAGACAGGGTTTCTCTGTGGCTTTGGAGCCTGTCCTGGAACTAGCTCTGTAGACCAGGCTGGTCTCGAACTCACAGAGATCCGCCTGCCTCCACCTCCTGAGTGCTGGGATTAAAGGCGTGTGCCACCATCACCTGGCCTAAAATATACATTTTAAAAAACATTTTATTACAATTTTTATTTATTGTGCTTTTGAGTATGGGTATGGGTTCAAACATGCCATAACTTAAAGATGGAGGTCAAAGGGCAAGTTGCAGGAGT
Organism: Microtus oregoni; assembly: GCF_018167655.1. NCBI lineage: Eukaryota > Metazoa > Chordata > Mammalia > Rodentia > Cricetidae > Microtus > Microtus oregoni. Next base: position 10,214,383 of record NW_024543068.1, read on the forward strand.
TGGTTCTTTCCACTACATGGGTCCTAGGGATTGATCTCAGGTTGTGAGGCTATGTGGAAGACGCCTTTACCAGCTGAACCCCTCACTGACCCAAGGTGTGTGTTTTCATACAGAATTATAGATATGATCCTGGCAGGAAGCCTGTCCCTTTCCTACTGAGCATATTACACTTAGAAGAACTGTGGCCTTTGTAGTGCATGCTTGGGTGCCCGTGCCCATCTGATGGCCAGGCCTGAGCTCTTATCTAGCTTCAGCTGTGTACGACCTTTCCTGGATGATCGAATTCAGTGTGTCCCACCGAGATAACCATACCACTGTGGTCATTCCAGGAAAGTGTTGGGTATGCTTGCATCCTGCTTGTCCTGGCTGACCCGTCTTGTGTGTTTTAGGCTTTAAAGGAGATAGATGAAGTCGGGGACCTGCTGCAGCTGAAGTACTCACGACGTCGGTTGGTGCCTCTGTTGGACAGGCCCTTTGATGAGACGACCTATGAGGAGACAGAAGACTGAGCCTTTTTGGTGCTCCCTAGAGGGGGAAACTCCCTCCCAGGACAGTGTGTGGCCTTTCTGAGCCAGTTCCAGGAACCACACTTCAGTGACCACCTCATGTGAAAGACATTTCTGAAACTACTGAAGGTGGCCACCTCCACTCCAAATGGCATTTTGTAAATAGTAAAAAAACAAACTGCTTCACATTCTTCCTTTGTTTGCTAAGTCTCACCTTTATATACATATAAATGATTACTTTGCCCATTAAAAAATGTTTTATTTTATAACTATTCTACTTGTGAAATTACACTGACCCTTGCCTATGCCTTACCGCACAGGCATTCCCCACTCCAGCCACCTCATGGACTTGGATCCATCAAGACTTACTCTGGCCCTGGCTCTCCAGCCTTGAGACTCGCTGGCCCTCTCCCTAGGGAGCAAGTGCCTTCTGCTGACTTCCATCCAGGTCTCAGAAGTCGCCCCCCTGGTAACCCTTATTTAACCAGTCAAGTTAATCAACCAAAGCATCTGTCTTTAATCTTCAATGTTAACAATGCCAAGAAGTTTATTATGTGACCCCCCCACACACACACACACAAAGCCTCCCTAATCTGTTCTTACTCTGTGGTGGTGGTGGTCACCAGATAGTTTATTCATTAGTAGATATTTCTTCTTATGGTCACAGACTGAAGATGTATCCAGTGTTTGGGTTCTTCCCCAGATCTGACCCTAATGCTTCCCACCTCCGAAGTTACGACAGCCTTTGGCTGGTTCTGGGTCCAGAGTAGGATTTGACATGGTAAAGGAGAGTGTTGGTCAGTCCTTTACCCGTTCCGCCTCATCGTCAGTGGTGTAAGTTTTCCTTGTAGATGCTGACCCACTTGAACAGTGCTCTTCCAAATGCCGGTTCTTCTACTCTTGACGTCCTAAGACGACCCTAACCCAGCATCTAGGGCTGGCTTCTCTTGAGCTTCCATTGTGTATTTTTTTCTTTGAGGAATTCTGATCAAATACCTCTTTCCTAAACTGGAACAGCTTCTGTTTTTCTGTTACTACCAGGTCAGGGACTTTATCCAGAGCTTTGTGCTGCTTGACCAAAGAACACATCTGAAGAACACCATTTGGAGTTAGTACTTTTTTCTTTCAACCAAAGCATAGTGGAAGAGAACTTTTGTCTCTATTGTACTGAAGATGAATTTGTCTTTTAGTAGTGATCGTCTATCACTTAATTGAGAACAGAATGAAAAGAACTGTATAAAAGTATATTCTATATGTCATTCTTTAAAATTACTGTTTTTGTTGGTAAAGATGCCCCACCCAGATTCTCCTGGGACCTTCTTGTCTGCTGCAGTACATGGAAGAGAAAGCAGAAGCCTTGCTGTTGGTGAAGCTGTGCTCTCATGCCCTCTTGAGATCTGTGAGCTTCCAGCCCAGGAGATAGTCTAAGGTTGTATGAGGCTTTCTTAAAGAATAGATATGGAGCCTGGCGATGGCATCACATGCCTTAGTCCCAGCACTCGGGAGGCAGAGGCTGGTGGATCTCTGTGAGTTCGAGGCCAGCCAGAGCTGTTACACAGAGAAACCCTGTCTCAACCCACCCATCCCCCCAAAAAAGGAATAGAAATGGGTGAATAAGCTGGGCATGGTAGCCTGTGCCTTTAATCTTAGCACTTGCGAGGCAGAAACAAGCATATCTCTGAGCTTGAGGACAGCCAGGGCTGCATAGTGAAACCTGTCTCAAAAGAAAAAGAAAAAGAAAATGGTAAATAAAAGAACCATAGAAATTGACAACAACTACATTTATAAGAAAGATTTTGTAACAAAGTCTTGTAAAGCTCCAAACATCTTGCTCACATTCCCCCTGTGGAATCCCACCGGAATACCAAGTATAGTGACTTTAATGATGTAAACATAGGGCTTGTAAAAGTAACGAACTTTAAGCGATAAGCGTGTCTTTTAGCAAAGTCACTTCAAATTAAAGTGACTTTAATTTGTGACAGGCATTTAAATTTTTATGTGTGCATCACTTGGTTGGTGCGAAGTTTATTTTGAAGAGAGAAAACTCGTGTGATCTACATTCTAGAGGACAAAGTGGTGTATGCACATTATATGTGACTGGTTATTTGTAACTGTTACAGAAATCTCCCGTCCAGTCGTGTCATAGATTATTATCTAAATTTGGGGCAATACAGGGGTATATTAGTCCAGCATTTGAGAATCTTGAAGAGATTCAAACATGTAAGTCAGCTGCCACCACCAGACCTGGCTGCTGATTGGTTTGCAAGGTGCAGCTCATCGTGGCGCTTTGCGTCCTGCCTTTCATTACCATTGTCCTTACCCATTTCATGTGTGTAAGACCCACTACAGCCAACCAGAATCATATGTGAGGGAGATGGCCCAAGGGGCAAGGGCAGTGAGCATCTCCCCTCTGCAGTATCCAGCCCTCTTCAGTTCTTCATGCTCTTCAACTCTTCTGGTCTAGGCAAAGTTCATAATCAGCTTCTTCCTCGAATTTTCCGGCCTCACTTCTGCCACGTGCGCACCCCCCCCCCTCGTTGGCTGAAGGGTGGAGCATCCTCATAGTGATTGCCTCTGATCCTTCGCTCGCCCACTGTGTCTTCTGCTTCAGAGAGGACTGACGTGTGCTGCAGGGTGTGGGGAGCTGCAGTGTAGACAGCCTGCCCCTTGCATGCACAACCACGCACTTCAGTGATCCGCAGGGGACTTTTTCTATCTTTATTAGTTGAGGGCATCCACATCTGAGTGTCCATGACCGGCAGGGTGTAGCCGGATTACCTGGTATGTAATACACCCTGCAAAAAGTGGGCGGGATGAACAACTGACTTATTAGATCTTCTGACTTTTTGGACAAAGTATCTATTACCAACTCCATTTTTTCCAAATTGATGAATCTGCCTAATGGTTTGTAGTATTTTTGACAAAACGCCATAGAAAATAACAGTCAGTCTCCTGTGTAAATGATTGCTATGGGTCAGGTATGATGCACATCTGTAGTCCCAACACTCGGACAGAAGAGGACCCGGTAAAGCTCTGGGGGTGATGGGTAGATTGATATGACTGAGTGCCCGGACGCTGTTCTAGGTAAAAACTACCTGGGTGTTCCTGTCATTTTGCTTCAAGGTGGGGTTAGAAGAGGGAGAATGGTGTTCTTTCTTTCTGACAGCCCTGTGCCTGTGATGAGCAGGAACTGTGGAGTACTTCCCACAGGTAAAATCACCTTAACCTGGGGCTATGAAGAGAGAGGTTCATAAAAAATGAGGATTCTGCTTGGCGGTTTATCAGAGAATCTTTAGCCCCCATCCCACCCACCACCAAGTTCCAGAACCTATGGATGAGCCATTACCTGTAAGCTCCGTGCCCAGCAGGCATCTTAATCCATTAAGCCGGTCAATCAAAATACCTTCCATGTGAAGAAAAGCATGTCCTTCCTTCCCTCCTTCTTATCCACATGAAATGTGTGCAGGGCTCGTAGCCAGCTGCTGTGTCCAGCCAGACAGCCATCTCAGAGCTCAGAGAAATGCTAAGGCCTTCCACTGATCCCTTCCCTTGCCTTGCCTGTAAAATGGGAGTTATCGGTGACTTGTGTTTTCCAAACGGCTTTTTGCTGTAGAGTAAAGTGTTGCTAGGAAGGAAACACGAGGAGCCAATTTAAGCCCTTAATGAAAATGGCCTTTTTCATCTTTGCTGAGTCTGGAGGCTCTACATTCACAGTTCGCCCTTGGGAACAGCGTGGGGGTTTGGGGAGACGTGGGCAAGATTTCGTTCACTATGATGTGGCCTTGCATTGTCACTGCAGCTGGTGCGCACGGAAGGAGGCGAGGCTCTCACCCTGCGGTCACTTTTTAATGAAGCAATACCTAGCGCTCTGTTTTTGGAGCAGTCGAAGTAGGTGGAATGGAAGGTGCCTGCAAGAACGGCACCCCCACGTGCTGCTGCTCTCCCCGGCTCAACTCTAAGTCTAGCACAGGTCCCAGGTTTCCTGTACAGATCCTGACTGGCGTAGGCCTTTCAAAGGAGTGGCGATTGCACCACCAAGTGAGGCGGAGTAGTGACTTACCTTCCCCCTTATCCTTGTACCTCAGGATTGGTTTAGCCAGTAGCTGGAATTGAGAGCTTCCTTATTGGGTCTTTCTCCACAGGACATAGAAGCCTTTTGTGTGAGCTTAGCCTGCATGCCCATAGTCTTGATGATCCCTCTCCGTACAAAGGCAGCTAGCAGTAAGGGATGGGGGAGAGGAGAACAGGTGTGAGAGCTGAATTAGGGCGGTCCTGTTGATCCATGGTGTGAGAGGTGAATTAGGCTGGTCCTGTTGATCCACGCCTTCCCATGACCAAGTTACTGTGAGCTGAATTAGGCTGGTCCTGTTGATCCATGCCTTCCCACTGACCAAGTTACTGTAAGCTGGAATCTGCAGGTGTCCTGTGACCTAACCCCTTCCATTGCTGCAATGTTCTTACCACCTGGGAATGTGGGGTTCGTTTGAATTTTAGTAACGTCTTACAAATGTCACTCGCCTGTAGCCTTCTGCCTTCTTGCCAGATCATGATTTTTTTAAATTTTGATTTTGTATCGGATGACTGTGAAGCTATACATAGTAGGTTGTAGAGGGTATCCGTTTTCAGAGTACATGTTAAGAATTAAAGGGGACCTACTTGTGATGAATCATCCCACAGATATTGTTTTGGCCTAATAAAATATTCAGAAATAGACACCTGCCTTTATTCATTCAGCCAATAAATATTAGGCATTAACCTCAAAGCCAGCAAGTGCAAGTGCACTGGGAATTAACAGCAGTGAAAAGACAGATGTGGACAAGTGTGTGAACACCGTTTTACAGACTGCTAAGGCTTGCACAGAGCACCCAAAAGGAATAATAGAAATGGGTAACAGAGAAGACTTGTCTGAGGAAGTGGAAAGTCTGATGGGTTTCAGTAAAAGAAGACCTCAGTCGGGAGGCAGAGGTGGGAAGATCATTGCAAGTTTGGTGGGGGACCACAGGTCAAGGCTAGAGAGGCCAGGACAGCTATGCCTCTTTGCAGGTTGAGGTGGGGTGGTATGGGGTGCGGTGGGGGACCACAGGCCAAGGCTAGAGAGGCCAGGACAGCTATGCCTCTTTGCAGGTTGAGGTGGGGTGGTATGGGGTGCGGTGGGGGACCACAGGCCAAGGCTAGAGAGGCCAGGACAGGTATGTCTCTGCAGGTTGGGGTGGGGGACCACAGGCCAAGGCTAGAGAGGTGGGGCAGCTATGCCTCTTTGCAGGTCAGGGGAGATATTCACCCCACCTGTAGAAAAACCAGTGAAAAGTTTTTTTATTTTGTTCTTTCATATTTATTGTGGGGAGAGCATGTGTCTGGGTGAGCCTGCCGTTTCACATGTGGTCAGAGTGCAACTTGTAGAAGCCCATTTCTCTACCATGTGGGGTCACGGGACTGAACTCGGTATATCTTGTTTCGCGGCAAAGTGCCAACTGAACCATGTTACTGGCTAGAAAAATTTGGAGAGTGAAGCCGGGTGGTGGTGGCACATGCCTTTAATCCCAGCACTCAGGAGGCAGAAGCAGGCCTCTGTGAGAGTTGGAGGCCAGCCTGATCTACAAGAGCTAGTTCCAGGACTGGCTTCAAAGCAACACAGAGAAACCCTGTCTCGAAAAACCAAAAATAAAGAAAAAGAAAAGAAAAGAAAATTTGGAGAGTGGAAAAAGATAGCAGGCTTTTTTTGTGAACGCTAACAAGTTCATAAAATTTGTATGTAAATACAAAGGACCTAAGAATAGTCCGCAGTTTTGAAAAATGGCTTATACTGCCTAAAACCATTCTTTAACATTGTAGGTAGTGTTCTTGGCTTTAGGGTGCCTGTGGGTCACTAAACTCAGCGGAGTCCAGAAACAGACTCATGTGTAATGTGATCACTTGGTTTTCTCTCTCTTTTTCTTTTTTCTTTTATTTTGTTTCGAGACAGGGTTTCTCTGTGTAGCCCTGGAACTTGCTCTGTAGACCAGGCTGGCCTTGAACTCAGAGGTCTACTGCCTCCCTAGTACTGGGATTACAGGCATGCGCCACCACTGCCCAGCTTCAGCAAAAGATCCAAAGTACTTCAGAGAAGCAAATGCAAGAGCTGCAACCAGTGGCAATGGAGTCACTAAATGCCCGTATGGGGTGGGAGGATGATCTTTAGCCTCCGTATACAATAATTAATTAAATTAGGTGATAGATCTAAATATGAAAATGACAGGCCTAGGGCGGTAGTTCAGGTGATTTGTCACTAAGCGTGAGTGCCAGCGTTAAGGTCCCCAACACCCACCGTCTTGTCTAGGTAGCTAGATGACCTGTGAGCTCCATGTTCAGAGAAAGACCCCCACCTCGGTAAATAAAATGAGAGCAGCCGGCCTCCTCACATACAAATGTGCGCACCACACAGATGCACACATGCAAAGAATTTCTCCTCAATAAAGTCAACAAGTTCGCTAAAAGTGGCCTGGGGTGGCTAAGAGCACTAGCGCACTAGCTGTTCTCCCTGAGGACTCAGGGCCAACCCCCAGCACCCTCATGGCAGCTCATAACTGTGGCTGCAGTTCCAAGGGACCCAGTGCCCAGCCATTGCGGGCAAGCATGCATGTGACACACAGGCAAAACCATACATATAAGGTTATTTTTTTATTTTTGTTTTGGTTTTTCAAGACAAGAGTTTCCTCTATGTAGCCCAGGCTGTTCGAGAACTTGCCCTGTAGACCAGGATGGTCTCAAACTCATAGATCCACTTGCCTCTGCCTCCATAGTGCTGGGATGAAAGGCGTTCATCACCACTTCCCAGCTTATAACATTAAATGTTTTTAAAATGTAGATAAAATATTTGATCAAACACTTGTCGAAAAAGTCTGGCAAGGGGTGTGGTGGCACATGCCTGTATAATCCCAGCATTTAAACAACAAAAGAGATGCTAACCCATTAAAAAATGTTCATCGTTCATCATTATTATCAAAAAGTTCAAATCAAAACAATAAGATACTGTCCTGCACACAGAATGACTAAAACTGGAAGAATTACAATAGTCAGTGGGCATAGAAATGGAGTAACTGGGGCTGTCTTAGGTTACTGGTGGGGATCATCTGAGAAGCAAGATGGCCGCTTTCGTTTTTGCAGCCTATTAGGTGTTTGTTAATCCATGAAAAAACAAAACATATTCGTTCAGAACTTGACCACTCAGAGCTTCTTCACTAATCGCAGTCCCAAACTGAAAACAACTTGTGAAACATCGTGTTAAGTGGATACACACATTGCAGTGTGCCCAAATAATAGCAATAGGTACAACCTAGCCATGTAAGGGAACAAATCACCGACATCTATAAGGTAGATGTCTCTCAGAAACATGCTGAAGGAAGCCTACGTAAGAGACTATATCACATGATTTTATTGATAAATTCTAGAAAATGGCAAATGGTAGTACAGTAGCATAAGCTGTTGCCAGGAGACAAGATTATGGGGTGGTGATTGTACAATGACATTGTTAAAAGATCATCTTCAAAACAACAACAAAAACATAAAAATCGTGATTTTCTTAGAGAAATAAAAATGAATACAAAAGACGCATTAATAAGCCGGGCGATGGTGGCACACGCCTTTAATCCCAGCACTCAGGAGGCAGAGGCAGGCGGATCTCTGGGAGTTCGAGACCAGCCTGGTCTACAGAGCTAGTTCCAGGACAGGCTCCAAAGCCACAGAGAAACCCTGTCTCGAAAAACCAAAAAAAAAAAAAAAAGATGCGTTAATGAAGAAATAAGAGAACAGAAATGTACAGATGAGCAGTATTAGAAATAAAAGTACAAATGAAGGTAGAACTGGTTTCTTCTATGCTTCAGGTAGACATCGCCTGAACTTTTATGAGACGGGCTAGAATTTACATTCCGGCAGAAAGAGTCATTTTGCTTTACTGTTGATAACTACAAATGCAGCAATATAGTTCAGAAAATCATGAGAAAATCATCAGATCATGAGAGGAATGGCAGGGATGCACTGTCCGCAGACAGTACAGGGTTCTCATGACTTTTCATCATCCCCCCCGCCAAGTTCTCATACAATTTTTTTAGCTTCATACAGCTCTAGAAAGAAATCAGAATCATGGGAAGGTTCTAATCTTAGCTATGGTGGTCACATAAAAGCATATGTTTAAAAAATATAACTGTTAGCCGGGCGGTGGTGGCACCGGCCTTTAATCCCAGCACTCTGGAGGCAGAGACAGGTGGATCTCTCTGAGTTAGAGGCCAGCCTGGTCTACAAGAGCAAGTTCCAGGACAGGCTCCAAAACTACAGAGAAGCCCTGACTCGAAAAACCAAAATACATATATCTGTTTATTGTGGGTGTGGATGCAATACACCTGCATGCATAGTTCTTTCTTTTTTTTTTTTTTTTTATTTTTCGAGACAGGGTTTCTCCGTAGCTTTTGGTTCCTGTCCTGGAACTAGCTCTTGTAGACCAGGCTGGCCTCACCTGCATGCATATTGCACAGGGCATGGGTAGATATTAGAGGGCACGTGTGGGGGTTGGTTTTCTCCTTCCACTATCTGGATTCCAAGGATGGAACTCAGGTGGTTGACAGCAGGGGCCTTTATCAGCTGAGCCATCTCACTGGCCTGCATGAATCTATACATTTCTTAAAATTCACTGAGCTGTACAGTTAAGATATATATATATATATATATATATATATATTTTAAATTTTATCTGTTTGCCTGCATGTATGTCTGTGCACCGTGTGCATGCCTAGTGCCCACTGGAGACCAGAAGTGGGTATCAGACCCCCTAAAACTGGACTTCCAGGTGGTGGCTGGATCAGTTACTTTTCCACTGCAATGTGATAAGACACCATGACCAAAGCAACTTCTAGAAGAGTTCATTCAGGGCTTACAGTTCCCGAGGGACAGGACGCCATCACCGTCTTGACTGGGCAAAGAGCAGCAGCTGAGAGATCACGTCCCAGTCCACAAACAGGAAGCAGAGAGCACGCTGGGAATGCCTTGAGTCTTGAAACCTCAACCCTATCCTAAAGTGACACACCTCCTCCAACAAGCCACACCTCCTAATTCTTCCCAAACAGTTCCACCAACTGAGGGCTAACTATTCAAACACATGAGCTTATGGAGAACATTCAAACCACTGTAGACCCAGGTATAGTGGCCTATGCCTTTAATCCCAGCACTAGAGAAACAGAACAGGTAGGTGGGTCTCTGTGAGTTCCAGGACAGCCAAAGCTACATAATGAGATTCTGTTTGGGGGAAAAAAAAATCAGTTGTGGGTGCAGGTAAGGTCATCTCTCCAGCCCCTAAACATGGATATATTTTATTTTATGTAAACTGTGTCTCACTTAAATTGATCAAAATCAGAAAAGATAAGTTTCCTGGCAGCCAGGGGTGGAAGCACCGTGGGAACCGGAGTGGTACAGCAGGACCCCTTTCAGACAGACCAGTTGGGGAGTGGGGCTTGAGGTAAAGTAGCAGTTACCTACATGGAGACAGCTATGAATGAATGAATGATGAACGAACAAACAAGCTCATTACCTTCCAAGTCACATTTAACCTGGTAGAAAGTATCAAAAGCATGGCTAACAGGCTAAACATTCGGGTAGAGGTAAAACCAGTTAAACCAAAATTGTTTTACAGCCTTGCCTTCAGCCTAGTAAACACAGTTTGATTTAGAAGATGCTCAGAGGCTAGCATCCTGTTGGCTAGTATTTGAGTATTTATCATGTACCAGGCAAGTATCTTCTTAGGTGGATCATGCGAGATCGCCAGGATCCACCCACTTTGACCCTACCTCAGACCCAGACTGTCACCCATGCGGCACACCTTCCATGACCTGCAGTGTCTGCTGCTGTGAAGAACGAGAGTAACTTCAAAAACAGCCCCCCCCCCCCCAAAAAAAAACAACAATAACAAAAAACCAAAACCAAAACCCAAAAAACTCAACGCAGCTCTGAGAATTTCACTCTGCTCCAGCCACTCCTGAACGCATCTGGACATACTGGTCATCTCAGGAATTTGAGTTACTTAGAGGTTGCTCTGTGGCCTGCTGTGAAGACCCAACCCGAGGGTCTGGCAGAAGGGGCTGGGCCATCCCTATGGTCAGCGACACCAGCTTCAGGAAAGATCCCCTGACCCCTGCGTTCAAGCCTTCCCCACCCCGCCCGCCGTCCCGGGGCTGTAGCTTGTGTGGTCTCCCGGTTCTGAAAGGGAACTGCGATCAGGGACACCAGCTCGGCGAGTTTCTCGCCCGAGGCATCTTGCCAAGCCTTGCCGCAAACCTACCTGGCTGCACGCACACCTCTGCCTAGGTTCCAAAGACTCCCGCCGTTCGCCGCAGCTGCGAGCAAGCCCCGGGCTAGTTCAGGTGGCCGTCGCCGCGCCGTCGGGGAGCGCTACTGTGGCGCCGCAGCCTCCCCGCCCCTCAGCAGCGGTCGCGCGGGGCCGCACAGCGTCGGGCGGCAACTTCCCCGGGACAGGAATTCGCTTGGGGCCGCGACGGCGACAGCGGCGGGGACTGAGGGCGGGGAGGCCGCCAGATCAAAGGAGCCGCCCGCGGGGCCCGGACGAGTCCCCGAGCGCCGAGGGGCCCCTGCAGGAGGGAGGGCGGGGAGACACCAGGGCCACTGACCTCGCTCGCGGACCCGGGATCACCGGCCGCGCGCCCCCGAGCGCGCGCGCGTTCCCGCCGCTCCTGGCTGTGTCCCCGCGCAGCCCGGGCCGGGCCTGCGCCGCTGCGCGAACGCGCTCCCGAAACTGGCGGCTCCCGCAGAGCAGCCGCGAGGAGAGGCGATGCGGCCACCGCCCCTGCGAGCGCGGCTCCCGCGCGCCCTGATGCTGCTGGCTGCTCTGCTGGCCACCGGCCGAGGGCTACCCCTGAGGAAGTGGGGTCCCGGGCCCCACGGTCACTCGAGGATGCTGGAGGTGAGAGATGATTGGGACTGGAGGGAAAGAGAGGGCTGGATGCCTCGGGGAGACAGGGTTTCTCGGTGTAGCCCTGGCTGTCCTGGATCCAGGCTGGTGTCGAACTCAGAGATCCACCAGTGATGGCCAGGTGCACTGAGCCTACAGGAGTTTACACGCCCCACGCGTGCCCGGGAGCCCTGGCGGCGCTGTGACGTCCAGGCTGCGGAGAAGAAAGTTGACTTTGGTTCCTGCTCTGCAGTGGCCCAGGTGGACCCCTTCCTAACCCTGAGCGAACTTCACCCGCAGCCACACCGCCCTGAGAAGTCGTGCAGGGTGGAGAGGGGGCCTCCGGAGCGCTGAGCTCAGCTCTGTGGAGGGATGGCCTGGGGCTGCCGAGGTGGGCCAGGTGATCCCTTGCAGAAGCCTCTTAATTTTTTTTTAAAATATTGTTGGGCTACCTTGGTTGGCCTCCATTCTCCCTCTCCCTCCCCCCTCTCTTTTAAAAGATTCATTTATTCGTGTATTTTATGTGTATGAGTGCTCTGTGCTCATGAACACCAGAAGAAGGAATCTGATCCCGTTACAGATGGTTGTGGGCCACCATGTACGGGTCCTGGGAATTGAACTCCGGACCTCTGAAAGAGCAGTCAAGTGCTCTTCACCACTGAGGCCTCTCTCCAGTCCCAGCCCCTTACTTCCAATCAGCCAGGGATAGAGTTTTTCACTGAGAGTTGAGGAAGGCTGAGGTAATCAAGGGCCTTTGCACCTTAGTGGGTGTGAGCCGTCAGCCCGACATTTCCACAAGGACCGTGGGTCGTAAGATAGAAGAACAAGCTGAAAGAGTGTTTGCTGTGTTAGGAACGCCAGTCGGTCATGCTCTTTCAGCTCTGCGGTCCTGCCGGATGCTCTCTTCTTAGAGTTTCAGTGGGCCTTCTCCATCCCTATTTCCTTGGAGGCTTAGCTGGCTCCTTCTTGCCCTGAGCTGTTCTGGAGGAAGACCCTCATTTCCAAGACCAGAACGGAGGGGCCAGGACCCAGGACCCGTAGGAAATAGGTGATGCTGACCGCAAGACTTGGGCCAGAGTTGGAACCACACTGTGAGAGCCCAGCCTACAGGAGCCCTTTAGAGGCTGAGAACCCTCCCTCAACTTTATGCCCTATGGCCCTGAAGTATCACAAACCATGTTATCTCTAAGACTTTTTTTCTCCTCAGGTAAATCACAGGGTTGGTAGTAAAGCGCATGCAGTCTGTCATTCTGGGGCCTGGAATTTGTTGTCCTGGGGATAGCTGTCCTATGCTTTTGCAGGATGTCTACCACTGTTCCTAGGCAGTGGCCACCGCCATGGGGGCCAGATGCTGTCAAATGTTTCCCGGGACACACATCTACCTGGCCATTGTTGAGAAAGACCGATGTGGTCAAACGCGGGGATTTCTGAGCTCGATGTACCATTGAACACCTGTAATTCTAGCAGCGCTCAGGATCCTGAAGCAGGAGGCTCACATGTTTGAGGCCAATATGTGCTATGTAAAGTCTCTGGCTAGTCTGAGCGAGACATTTGTAAAAAAAAAAAAAGAAAGAAATCAAAACAATGAAATAACTAGAAACAGCAGCCATAGAAACAACAACAAAACAAGCAAACAAACAAAAAACCCAGAGACTTTTAGTCAGTTTCACTACTAACCTGAGAATCATGATAGTGATCAGATGAAATTGGCTTGGTAGGGCTGGTGACATGGGCTTGTAAACCCAGCCCTGAGGAGGTTTAGGCATGAAAATGAGAAGCTCAAGTTTAATTTAGCCACATACCAAGTTCAAGGCCAGCCTGGTCCATGTGAGACCCTGTCTCAAAATAGAATAAAATTAAAATAAAAACTAAATTGGCCTTATTTCTGTTCTCTTGGTATCAGTAGTTCTTATTTTAACTCATCACTTCATGCTATAATTATTTTTTGTATGTTTTAGTGTGAGAAGATGTCAGAAATGTATCCTTAGGCCCAGGATAGAACCTGGCAATACTCTGAAAAGCACCTAAATACGCCTGGGCATAGCAGCTCACGTCTGTAATCCCAGCACTCATGAAAAACAACTAAACATGCCTGGGTATGGCAGTACACACCCGTAATCCCAGCACTCAGGGGGCTTAGACAGGCAGACTTCTTTTTTTTTTTTTTTTTTTTTGATTTTCGAGACAGGGTTTCTCTGTAACTTTTGGTTCCTGTCCTGGAACTAGCTCTTGTAGACCAGGCTGGCCTCAAACTCACAGAGATCCGCCTGCCTCTGCCTCCCGAGTGCTGGGATTAAAGGCGTGCGCCACCACCGCCCGGCAACAGGCAGACTTCTGTTGTAATTAGGGGCGGTGGGGCTGCGTTCCCAGCACCCCGGTCACCTGCTCGGCTTATGCCTGAAATAACAACACACAAACTGTATTCATTTAAACACTGCTTGGCCCTTTAGCTCTAGCACTTACAGGCTAATTCTCACATCCCGATCAACCCATCTCTAATAATCTGTGAGAACCAGTCTTACCGGGAAGATTCTAGCCTAGTCCATCCTGGGTCGGAGCTTCGTGGCGTGTGTCTGCCCAGGAGCGGGGCATGGTGTCTCTGCTCCAGCGAGCAGAGCTGTCGAGTCTGAGCTCACTTCCTCTTCCTCCCAGCGTTCTGTTCTGTTTACTCCTCCCACCTATCTTCTAACCAATAAAATGGGCCAAGGCAGTTCCTTTATTAGCCAATGACCTTTCTCCATCAGACTTCTGTGAGTTCCAGGCCAGCCTGGGCTACATAGTGAGACCCTGTCTCAATACATATATATATATATATACAAATAATAATTAAAAAGTGAAGGGCTGGAGAGATGGCTCAGAGGTTAAGAGCACCGACTGCTCTTCCAGATGTCCTGAGTTCAATTCCCAGCAACCACATGGTGGCTCACAACCATCTGTAATGAGATCTGGTGCCCTCTTCTGGCGTGCGGGCATACATGGAGGCTGAACACTGTGTACATAATAAATAAATAAATCTTTAAAAGAAAGAAAATAAAAAGTCAAAAAAGGGGACTACATCATCTCCATGAAAACATTGGTGTGTTTCTAAAATTAAAAGGATAAAAGGTGTGCACCACCACCGCCCAGCTAAAATTTCTAATTTCAAGTCAAGGATCCTATTGAGAAAACGTAGATAGCTATCCATGGGACCTGGATTCACCCAATCCACTGGCTCCTCAGTGAGTCCACATGACTAAATCCAGAAGGTGTAATCCCACAACTGGGGAAACTGAGGCAGGGGGATTATGAATTGAATATCATTTCTAGCTATGTTGCAAGGTCCAGTCTACAAGAAAAATCAGATCAGAGAGGTGTTGAACACAGATGGGACAAGGCCAGCCATGAGGAGCTGTTCCAGGAAGGTTGGCACATCTTTACATGGCATGTCCCGCGCTGCTTATCTGATGTTGGCCAGATGTTGCAGTGCCAGATGTTGCCGAATTGTCTCCTGAGAGAAACACATCCCTCCCCCATGCCTGCATCATTTTATCCTGTTTGGTGTGGTTATTTGGGGGCGGGAGGTGGCCTGCTTTTTTGAGACAGGCTCTTACCCTAAAGTCTAGGTCAGCCTGGAACTCACTACGTAGCTCAGGCTGGCCTTGAACTGATGACAGTCCTGCCCCAGCCTCCTGACTGCTGGAACTATAGATGTGTGCCACCTGGCTCCCCTGGCCATTGCTGAGAAATCCCACTTCAGAGGCCTCAAAGCCAGATGTGGTTGAATACCCCTGTAATCCCAACAACAAAAAGAATCAGGGACTTTGTAAACCGACTATGTCACCTTTGAACTCCAGCAGGCCTGACACTGAGCCTCAGCTTACCTCCAAAGTAAAATGGGTTCAAGACTCCATTCTGTGAACTGAAGTGTTGAGTAAGAAAACTTTGGACTCAAAGATACACTCATTCAATCATTCTGAAGGGCAGGGGTCAGTGTGTTGGATGCTAGGCCGACACAGTATGAAGCAGTTTTGCCTCCTGTCCCGTTGAGATACAAATGCCACCCAAACACCCACCGAGGTTGGCCTCTCTTGTGTGTTGTTTTATTCTCATGTAGGGGAGGCAGAAACAGATAGTGGGCCCAGTAACCAGCCCAGGCCTCCTAGTGTGTGGAGAGCCAGGATTCAGACTCAACTTTATGCCCCTGGGCACCTCACCCTGGCACCCTAGCAAGGTGTGAGAAATTAAGAGAGGAACAGGGGGCAGGGTGGTTGGAGCTAGAATAAGGCAAAAGAGAAGTGGGACAACTCTCCTGGGCTCCGAGGCCTTGGGGTGCCTCCATGACACAGGTTCTAGAAGTTCACCCAGCAGCCCGGAGCTTGTCACTGTGGTAGGAAGGGCTAGGCTGGCTTAGAGCTGAGTGCAGAGGAAGGACCTTGTGAGTCCTGACAAACCCGCAGGGTCATGAACCTGACAGGCTTCTTGTTCAGCACCCACACTCCTTATGCATCGGGAAAGCAGGCCCGGACGACAGAGAGGGGAGGGGTTTGGAAGAGCTCTGGTGTTGGGTGGGCAACCTGGTGGTGATGCAGGTGTTTTCCTAGTGGTAGATCTTCTGTGCTTGAGGCCTGACTGTCTGTCTAGACCAGGAGGGAGGTACATGGGGCCATTGGAATACCAGGCCTAGGGCTTGTCTTAGCAGCTCCTCCTGCAGCTGCCCACCTCCCCGGGCCTTCTTGTCCCTCCAGATCTCTCTCTCTCTCTCTCTCTCTCTCTCTCTGTCTCTCTCTCTCTCTCTCTCTCTCTCTCTCTGGAACAAAGAAAGACAAAGAAGAGCTGGTTAAGAGAGAGGAGGCAGTTCGGGGATAGGGGCCTGCATTTGGCTCTTCTTAGGGTAGGCATCTGAGGGACCCCATTAGGACTTCTCTGTCCCTCCCCACCCCCCGACAGTTTCCCAGGGACTGCTTTCCAGAGTAAGAGGCTCAGGAAAGAGTATACCAAGGAGGAAGGGCAGCCTGAGCACCTGGGACCCAAGGCCGGGGCCTTCTCTGTCTTTAGCTGTCCCCAGGAGCTGGGTGGAGATGGTAAGGAGGGATGAGAAGGAATGTTTGCTTGCCTTTAGGACAGTGGGGTCTGGGTTAGCCTCTCTGCCGCCATTGTTCCCCGTGCTATATATAGATGAAGGTGCAAATTGGTGGTCTCTTCTGGCCCCAGGAATTCTCTCTGCTTAGCTGCATTTCTGGCCTCTAGCCACTAGGTGCCACTAGAAACCCCAGGCCCTGAGGACAGTCACTCATCTCTCCAGACTTTGCCGGTGGTTCCCAGATGAAAATCACTTCACCACTGTCCCTCACCACCGCCAACTTGTGACAAGAGCATCCAGAACAGTCACCAAAGCCACCCACGACTGCCCGTCTGTGACGGAGGCAGCAGCACAGTGGAGACTCTGAGCAAAGAGTCAGGACCAGGGGCGCTGGTTAAGAGCATTGCCTGCTCTTCCAAAGGTCCTGAGTTCAATTCCCAGCAACCCACAACCATCTGTAATGGGGTCTGGTGCCCTCTTCTGGCCTGCAGGCATACACACAGACAGAATATTGTATACATGATAAATAATGAAGGACCATCAGGGCTGTGGAGCTGACCTGAGGTACCAGGGATGCTCAGGTCTCCGGGCACATCAGCAGAGGAGGCCCCACCTCTGCACCATCCACCTGTCCTGTGGCTGCTTGGCAGAGGGCTGACCTGAGCGGAGGCATTTGTTGTAGAGACTGGGGTGTTAGTCGGTAAAGCTCTTTATAGGGCCAGGTGTGTGCTGTATGCTTTTAATTCCAGCACTCAGGAGACAGGGGCAGGTAAAACACCCGTACATATAAAATAAAATTAAGAAAGTATTTTTTAAAGGCAGATGGCTTCTGAAGAATAACAGCTAAAGCTGTACTCCAGCCTCCACAGACATGCACACATGTACATACACACACACACACACACACACACACACGCAAATAGTGCCCACTACACAGCAAATGCTGTGGACATGTCTAGTAAGAAGATTCTGACCCTTCTTTCTTATTCTCATTTGGTAGAGCACTTCACTTTGTTGAACACCTTAATAGAAAATGGAACTGGCTGTTGGGTTCATTCTTTTTTTTTTTTTAAGATTTTTTTTTATTTATTTATTATGTATACAGGGTTCTTCCTGCATGTATTCTACAGTACAGAAGAGGATACCAGATCTTATTACAGATGGTTGTGAGCCACCATGTGGTTGCTGGGAATTGAACTCAGGACCTCTGGAAGAGCAGCCAGTGCTCTTTACCTCTGAGCCATCTCTCCAGCCCCCCTGTTGGGTTCATTCTTATCTAATTTTTTAGAAGCAATTGTCCTCTACTGCACCAGGGACAGGATGGAAGGGAATAAGACTGTGGCCTGAACAGGACCCACAAAGGTGTCCCTGGAAGGAGCTCCTCCTGCCTTGCCGTGGGTACATGGGGAACAGAAACAGGTAGCGGACATAGACTACCCAATGTTTACCATCTAAGGTGACTTTTACTCAGGGGCTCCTTCCCCTCACCACCTCAGCTGACAAAAGATAGTCCTGGCTTGGTCACTATGGTGGCTTGTAAAAGAGCGGCCCTCATAGGCTCACATATTTGCCTGCTTAGTCATCAGGGAGTGGCACTGTCTGAGAAGGATTAGGAGGCGTGGCCTTGTTGGAGCAGGTGTGGTCCTGGAGGACAACACCTTAGTCATCCCCGCTCCTTCCTCTTTCTTTCCCCAGGCCTCTCCTGCCCCAGATCCTGGCTCTCCCCAAGATAAGGAGGTAACACTGGAATTTGCTGGAGACCATCTGCAGGCAGAACCATGTCACCCCGAGTGTCAGACCCTCCCTGAGCCAGCAGCTCTGACTCTGGGTACAGCCACCCCTCCCGGGACCCTAGAACACACACCCCTGCTGTTGGAGCTGAAGAACCTTCCAGGATTGGCCAACACAGACTTGAGTGCCCCAAACCCCAATATCCAGGTGAGCATATAAAAGGTCTAGGGGACCCCTGGAGAGGTACCAGGCTGGTGACTGAGCTTCATCCTCTTTCTTCTGTTAGCTGAGTGAAGACAGTAAACTTCTCATGCAGTGTGGGAAGAGCATCTGCCCCACTCCTCGTCAAAAAGTCTCTTGGCTCCTGAGCCTTGACCCTGGATGTAGCAGGGGACAAACCCAGCAACCTGTTAGGGCTAGTCTGAGGACTAGGAACACGGACACCAGACACCCTGCTCCTGATCCTGCCAAGGTCTTGGAATGTGGCGGAGACTTGCTGGAATAGCCTACAGGGGTGATCCCCTCTTGGCCCCCAAACCCTACTGCATGCAAGAGAGGGATTCAGTTCAGAATGGAGGGCAGGGTGCTGAAGCATGGAAAAGCCCTCAGAAGGGTGTTCCAGGAAAGCCAGGAAGAAATCGAGCCCTGTGCTCTACTCCCTATCCTGACTCTTTAAGAATAGTGGGTGTGCCTGTGTGTGTAGCAGAATACTTTGACCAAAACAAAGAGTGTAAAAGTGCAAAACATTCTCTAATTGTCTTAAGTCTATCTGTCTACCTGTATTAAAATAACATGTGCATACGTGCACACATAGATTGCAAGTGTTCCTGCTGGTGATGGATTTGTAGTGTGTATAGCAGATGATTTTTTTTAATAATTTTTTTTCTTTTGGTTTTTCAAGACATAGTCTCTCTACGTAGCCCTGGCTTTCCTGGGACTCACTCTGTAGACCAGTTGGCTGTCCTCGAACTCAGAGATCCGCCTGCCTCTCTCTGCTTCCTGAGTGCTGGGATTAAAGGTGTGCGCCCCCATGGCTCATTTTCTTCTTTGTATTTTTACTTGATTATTTCTGTGGTTGGTACAGCTGGGGCACTCGGAGGCTAGCCTGGGGATGTGACACAGGATGTCTCATCTGCAGTCCTGCTCTGGACCTTTTTGGCCCCTGAGACCAGGCAGAATTCCAAACAGCCTCTCTTAAACTAGTGGGTTCACCCCAGCGCCTCTACGCCCAGATGATTCTGACACGCAGGATGTCCGACCCAATGTCCTTTGTTCCCTGAGAGGCCAAGGTCAGGCAGGAAGACAGCAGGCTTGGTGGCAAGGATGGGTCTTGGCATCTGGGTCCAACCAGTCTCCTCTTTGGAGTCCTGTCTGGCATCCGTCTGTCTTTCCCATAGGTGACCATCGAGGTGGTGCAGGACCCCCAGGCTGAGGTAGAGATGGACTTGCCTTCTGAACCTAGAAGTCTCTGGCCCCTGCACATTTCCAGCTGGCTGCCCACCAGGGAGCTCTTCTGGCCCCTCTTCTGGGGCTATCAGGAAGGTGAAGAAGGAGGCGCCAGCCTCAGAGACACGGCCCCAGGGGAGGTAGGGGAGGAAGAAGAGAAGGGTTACGCTACAGAGTACGGTGATGGTGAGGACCAGGAGAGCAGTGAAGAGGACCAGGAGGAGGATCCTTGGTCCAGTGGGGACACAGACAACTGGGACTATGGCTGGTTGGGTCCTCAGGACCAGGACTTCAAGGAACCAGACGTTTATGGTGAGTGCTCTGGCTGGGCACCCTCAGCTGCTGCCTGCTAGGTCCTGAGTGGGAATGAGTTGGAACATGCACGTGTGTGTGTGCATGTGTGTGTGGGCATGTGTGTGTGTGTGAAGTTTCCAGGCCAGTAGAACTGGGTAGCCCAGCAGCCTAGGCCTATGCAGGTACCATTGAAAACCCCAAAGTGACATTGCTAGAATTAAATATTTTTCCCTCCAACATTTGAACAACAGCCCTGAGCTCCTCTAAGTAAATGTTACTTAATAGCATAAATATTCACGCTTCAGTTTCTAAAAAAACCTGAAAAATACACTTAAGTTACACCACTTACAGCGAATCTCATCCTGAGATTGTGAGTTTGACTGCTGGCCTTGCTGCTTAGCCGTTGAGTGTCCCTAGGCCAATTACTTTACCTCTCTGTGTCTCAGCTCTGTCCTCTCGGAAACAGGTGGTCATATGTCTAAATGACACGGGGTTGGTAAGAGCAAGCTTATATCCAGTCAGGTATCATCATATACAACCAGAACCTCAGCACTCAGGAGTCTGAGGCAGGAGACTGAGAATTAGAGGCTAACCTGGGCTATGTAGCAAGTTCCAGGCCTGCCTGAGCTACCTTGAGACCTTGTCTCAAAAAATAAAACAGCTGGGCCATTGAGATAGCTCAAGGGGGAAAGCACCTGGAATGCAAGCATGAGAACCAGAATTCAACTCTTTTTTTTTTGTTGTTGTTGTTTTTGTTTGTTTGATTTTTTTGTTTTTCTGAGACAGGGTTTCTCTGTAGCTTTAACACCTGTCATGGAACTAGCTCTTGTAGACCAGGCCGGCCTCGAACTCACAGAGATCCACCTGCCAGAGTTCAACTCTTATGGAAAAAAGCCAGGTAAAAGTTGTGTGAGCCTTCCATCCCAGCACTTGGGAAGCAGAGGCGGTGAGTTCAAGGCCCTTGGGTTTACAGAGTGAGTTCCAGAACAGTTCCAAAACAGAGAAATTGTGTTTGGGGGGGAAAAAAACAAAACAAACAAACAAACAACAACAACAAAAAAAAAACAACCAAAAACCAACCAAACAAACCAGAAGCCAGCTGAATGGCAGCCCACCTATATTCCCAGGATGTCAGAGGCAGACAGGCATCCCCAGCATTAGCTGATGGATCAGACTAGCTATCTGGCAAGCTCTGGGTTTAGCAGGGGGCCCGGTGTCAATAAGGTAGAAAAGTTATTTTAAAAAAAAAAAAGACACCCCATGTCAACCTGGGGCCTACCCACATACGCACACACATACCTGCCCCCCCGGAACCATGTGTACCTCCACATATATGAGCACACAAGCACTCATGCTGCACATATACATATACCCAAAATACGTCCATAGAGTGTCAGCGTGTGAGGACAACTCCCTGGCTCTCCTTCCACCTCCTGCTGGGGTGGCCACCAGTGCTCTTCTGGTTGTACTTCCCACTGCGCTGGGTAAACAGCCTCCCCGACTCTCCGGAAGCCCCGGGGTCTTGTTATCGCACTGCTGAGACGCCGGGGATTAAGACTAAGTCCTGACAAGCTCTTCCTGGTTTCCTAAACTGCTGTAAACAGAGCTTCAGGAGTCTCAGCTTTTCTCCCATCCCCGCCCTCCCGCTCTTGGTGCCAGCTGGCCTGAGGCCTTGGGAGCTAGAGAGGAGTGTGCCAGACCTGCGGAGTTCCACACCTGGCCGCGGATACAGGCCCGGGCCCGGGTGTTTGCTCTCCCTCAGATAAAGAAAGGGAATCCCAGACCTAGGAAAGTACTGCCACCCTCGATTTCTGACTCCAGCTTCTCTCTGTTACTATTTGAGACAGAGTAACCTGAGGCCCAGACTAACTTCAAAATTAATAAACAGTCAGGGGTAATCTTGGATTTCTTACCTTTCTTCCCCCTGTGCCCTCCCTGCTGGGATGGCTTGCATTCGCTACCAACCTGGTGCTGGGGATGGAACCCAGGGCTTTACTCGGGCTAGACAAGCACTATCCACTGCCTTCCTTGGTTCTGATGGACGGAAAAACATTAGCTCAGAAATGTATGGGGCTTGCCTAAGGTCACACTGATAGTGGGCCTGGTGGCTTCTTGTCCCAAGTACCCCTGTGTTGACACAGTGGGTGGTTGGCGCTTGTTCTGTCTATATAGGACCTCCTGATGCATCGCACAGGTGTTTGCTGTATAAGGACATCTAACTGAGGGAATGGGCGGGATTGGGGATAAAGGTGCCTTTTGTGAATTTGTGCTGGTGTGCCCTGGGGGCTGAGCGCACTCATCCTGGCCCCTTACTTCAACTCAGACTACGAACCTCAGGAGGAGTGGAGCGCCTGGTCTCCCTGCAGTGGGAGCTGCACCAGCGGCAACCAGCAGAGAACTCGTCCCTGCGGCTACGCCTGTACTGCCACAGAGTCCCGGGTCTGCGACCTGCCCCCCTGTCCTGGTGAGATGAGCTCCAGCCCCCACCCAGGAGTGGCTAACGTGGCTCAGGCTGTGAGCTCTGTTCCCTGAGAATGTGAAACTGGGATGGTTGTAGAAATAGGAGGGGTGGACTTTGGAGAGGGGTATGGGAAGCTCATGAATACGGTGGTCCTGTCTCAGGCCTGTCCCAGATGCTGTGGGCACCGAGAGCCTAGTGAGGGCTGGGCTTTCCTATCAGGAGCACAAAGGTGCCCTGGGGCACCACCAGCCTGGCCTCCTCTCTTCCCAAAGGCACTGAAGACGAGCACGCCTTGGGCTTTCCCAGTGAGGGGTGGCAGCCCCTAGCCCACAATGCTACGGATATGTTTGATCCAGGTTAGTGAGGGGCTAGATCTTGTTGCTGGGCCTTGGGGAGCCTCTCTCTTGGGAGGATGGGGCATCCCTGGATAGCAGGAATCACTAAGCACATCTTCCTATGGGAGAGATTGTAGCCGAATATCCTTGCCACGCTCCAGGTTCCTACCAGGAAGGGGGTCTTGATGGGAACCCCAGAGCTAGGAGATGCTCGGGGTAAGGGGAAAAGGGGGCTTCTACTTCTACCCTTGGTTATTCTTTGGAGGCCCCTGGCAGACTCTGCTAGAGAGGAATCTGTCAGAATGAGCCAGGGTTCCAGCATCCAGGGCTGCTCCATGATGCCAGAGGACATTGGCCAGGCGTTGGCAGCATGCACCCTGTTGGTGTTCCTGGGCCTCCCCTGCACCCCCAAAGGCATGGCTCATGAGTCTAAGTTCTACAACGTGAAATGGAAGCTTCCTGAACCTGTGTCATGTACCTGGGCCTACAACAAAGGCTGAGCCTTCCTGGAGGAGGCCTGGCATCTGTCCTCAGAGAGGTCAGGTCTCATGCAGGACACGTGGCTTGCACGGGCACAGCGCTACAGAATGCAGAGAGCCAAAAGGAAAGGGTCGCTTTTTCTGTGGGGCCAGACTCCGAGGTTACGCTTTGCCAGGGAGAGAGGGAAGGGGCCGCAGAGGTAGGGAGTCACAGGAAGCTCAAAAAAGCTGAGCAACTCACCAAAAGGCCCATGCACTAAGACAGGCAGTTAATCATCTGGGTGGTGGTGACACACAGCTTTAATTCTAGCACTCGGAAGGCAGAGGCTCGCAGATTTCGGAGGTTGAGGCCAGCCTGGTTTACAGAGCAAGTTCCAGGGTAGCCAGGGCTACAAGGAGAAACCCTCTCTGGAAAAACCACCACCAACAAACAAACAAATGAAGGAGGAGGAAGAATTATTGAGCAGCAAGTGGAAGCAAGTAGATTAGTTCAAGGCTAGCCTTGGCTACAGGAGACCTTGTTTCAGGAAGGAAAAGAGGAAGGGAGGGAAAGGAGAGAACAGACTAGTAAAAACAATGAAATGTTTTTTGGTTAAAAAATTGCCCTGGGGGCTGGAGAGATGGCTCAGAGGTTAAGAGCATTGCCTGCTCTTCCAAAGGTCCTGAGTTCAATTCCCAGCAACCAAATCATGGCTCACAAGCATCTGTAATGAGATCTGGTGCCCTCTTCTGGCCTGCGGGCATACATACAGACAGAATATTGTATACATAATAAATAAATAAATATTTTTAAAAAAATTGCCCTGGCTTTTCCAGGCCAGTCAGAGCTATTACACAGAGAAACCCTGTTTCAAATAAACAAACAAAGCCAGGTGGTGGTGGCGCACGCCTTTAATCCCAGCACTCGGGAGGCAGAGGCAGGCGGATCTATGTGAGTTCGAGACCAGCCTGGTCTACAAGAGCTAGTTCCAGGACAGGCTCCAAAACCACAGAGAAACCCTGTCTCGAAAAACCCAAAATAAATAAATAAATAAACAAAACAAAACCCTGTTTTTGAGCTAGAGAGATGGCTCAACTGGTTTTTTTTTAAATATTTATTGATTTATTATGTATACAATATTCTGTCTGTCTGTATGTCTGAAGGCCAGAAGAGGGCACCAGACCTCATTACAGATGGTTGTGAGCCACCATGTGGTTGCTGGGAATTGAACTCAGGACCTTTGGAAGAGCAGGCAATGCTCTTAACCTCTGAGCCATCTCTCCAGCCCCAACTGTTTTGTTTTTGTTTGTTTGTTGGGTTGGTTTTTCGGGACATGGTTTCTCTGTAGGTTTGAAGCCTATCCTGGAACTAGCTCTGTAGACCAGGCTGGCTTCAAATTCACAGAGATCCTCCTGCCTCTGCCTCCCGAGTGCTGGGATTAAAGATGTGCGCCACCACTGCCCAGCGAGATAGCTCAACTGTTAAGAGCACTGGCTGCTCTTCCAGAGAACCGAGGTTCCATTTCCAGCACCTACAAGGGGGCTTCAGTCTCAGAGGATCTGACATATTCTTCTGTCCTCTATGATCTCTGCACATACGTGATACACAGACATACATGTAGGCAAACACCCATGCACATAAAACGAAAAGTGAAAGACAAAACAAAACTGTCATCCTTGGTTGGAGATGTACTCAGTTGGTAGAAAGTTTGCCTAGCACTCAGAGCCCAGGTTCAGTCCCAGCAGGGGCATAGACTGGGCTTGGCAGTGCATGCCTGCAACCTTGGCACTGCGGAGGAGCAGAAGTTCAAAGACATCCTCAGCTACATAGCAAGCCTGAGGCCAGCTTAGAATATGAGACTGCCTGGAAGAACAAAAACAGCAAACAAAACCAAACAAAATGACAACAAGAACAAGAACTTATTCCTATCACATCCCCGCTTAGCCCAGACCCCTCCCATGATCCCAAGATCTTTCCCACCGTCCAGAACCTAAAGCCATGATGCCAGTGTCCCAAAGGGGGCTGCCAGCCCAAAGCTAGTGTCCCTTCTGAGCTATAGCTTCTTGCGTCAAGTGCCTGCATGGTGTGGACTATCCCTTTTCTGCTCTCTGTCTTTTTTGAAACCCTCTGTTTCTGACCCAGAGGCCCTCCTGAGCCATGCCTTTGCCCCTGCTGGGGGCTTGGACTTTCTTCCCAGGGGACTGACCTGGATCAGTCTCCTGGTCTCCTGGTCTGGCGGGCAGCTCCAATCAGCACTCTCCTGTGCCTCCTTACCCTCTGCAGATGTGGACAGCTGTGAGAAGTGGCTGAATTGCAAGAGTGACTTCCTAGCCAAGTACCTGAGCCAAGTGCTCCAAGACCTGCCCAGCTGCCCGTGCGCATACCCTCTGGAGGCTGTGTACCGTGCCGTGAGCCTGCAGGATGAACTCCGGGGCCGCAGCTTCCAGTGGCGGGATGCCAGTGGCCCACGGGAGCGCCTGGACATCTACCAGCCCACCGCACGCTTCTGCCTTCGCTCCGTGCTGTCAGGCGAGAGCAGCACGCTGGCCGCCCAGCACTGCTGCTATGACGAAGGTAGCCGCTTGCTGACCCGGGGCAAGGGGGCTGGAGCTCCGGACCTAGTCAGCACCGACTTTTCACCGGAACTGCACTTCAAGGTAGATACGCTGCCCTGGATCCTATGTAAGGGGGACTGGAGTCGCTACCACACGGTCCGCCCCCCCAACAATGGCCGGGCCTGCGCAGACAACCCACCGGAGGAAGAGTACCTGGCCCAGCTGCAGGAGGCCAAAGAGTACTGAAAAGGGCTTAGAGAATGGTCCTTCTGCCTATTACCCCGTCCCTGCCGGGACTGGGCGAGTGTTAGGGTACATTTGAGAGGCCATCTGGCCTGCAAAACCCCTCATGACCCTGAGTCAGGAAAGCCACGCATCTCAAGGATTGGTGATAGATTGGAGGATGGGTCAGGATTAGGGCCCCTGGGATGTGTTGGGACTGTGTCTGCGTCTGAAGGGCAGGAACTGCCCTAGTCTGGCCTCGGGGCCCTTTCCCCTTTCTTGCAGAATCAGGCCCTTCTGCCTCTCCCTCTGCTCGGGATTGAGACGGGATGGTCCAGATGCACCCAAGTTCCCAGAGTCTGTTGTGAATTCCTCAGATCCCCCACCCAATGGCTGGTTGAGGAAGAGCATGGTGGGGGAGGGTAAGAAAGGACAGTCCTTTCAAGTGGCCCTACAGCTGCCCTTTGCTGGCCTGGCAGAACCAGGGTGACCACACTCTTTGTCTATGGGTGCCACACAGCCTCGTCTACACCGGGTAGACTGCCCATGCTGTGAGGTCATCAGGGGCCTTGACAGGACAGCTGAGCTGAGGGGCGTTGATCTGAGGCAGGGAACCACCAGCTGTTTCTGGTCCTTCTCCTTGGTTCAGTCCCCTGGTGGGAGGAATGTGCAGAAGCCAGGCGTGGGATGGGCTCAGAACTAGGGGTGGGCTCAGGAGGGTTTTAGTGCCTGTAGTGGTTGCTAAACCAGGAATGTGATGGCACACAGTCCCAGTGTTCGATGTGGGCCCTTTCGTGGTGTCCATGCCCACACTAGTGGCCCCCTTAAAGTTCCCAAACCGCGCCACCGGAAGCCCTGGAACTGGACTTGGAGTCGGAAGATGCACACCTATCTATGCCTCTTCCCAACCACATCTTATCCCCCAGACAGTCACTTGTCCTGTCTTCTCTGGAGCTGAAATTTTTTTTGTTGTTGTTGTTTTCTAGACAGGGTTTCTCTGTGGTTTTAGAGCCTGTCCTGGAACTAGCTCTTGTAAACCAGGCTGGTCTCAAACTCACAGAGATCCTCCTGCCTCTGCCTCCCGAGTGCTGGGATTAAAGGCGTGCGTCACCACCGCCCGGCTGGAGCTGAAATGTTGAAGACCCAATGTTTTGTCTCCATTCCTAAATCCTCCAGAAAGGATGCAGGGGACTTGAGTTCCAGCCTTCCACAGCTGCCCAGATGCTGTCCTGGAACACTCAGGAATAAAGCACTTTATTTTCACGCACTGTTTGATAAAGGACTTGGGGCCTGGCAGAATGGAGGGCATAGAGGGCACAGAGGCCCTTGCTTATCACCCAGGTCAAGCTCCATTGGCTGGGCTTGTGATCACCAAGCCCCCAGCCAGCCTTTCCTTTTCCTAAAGCAGCCTTCGGGGTTCCCTGAATGCAGAGACTACACTCTGACCATTAGTTATCCCGGCTCACACCCAGAAAGGGCCATCTTCAAGCCTGTCTAGGAGCTGGCTAGTCCCAGAGGCACAGAACTCCAAATCTGTGACATACAGGCAAACTTCATTTACTCTATAGGGAAATGGCACCAAGTCTCTGAGGGATGGGCTTGGCGGGGCAGGGGATCCAACCTGAAAGGAGAGGTGTATCTGTGTCTGTGCTTTCCCTTAGCCTGCACCCTTATCAGACACCCCATTTAGGGGAAGGGCAGAGTATGGCAGGGTTTATCTTAGTCTGGATCTAAACAACAGTCTAAATCTGTTCTGGTGCAAATAGAATATTAGCGGTCGGAACAGAGGATCTCGGGTTGTCAGGTAGGAGCCAGGTTCACTCCTTTTCTGTTCTTTTGTTTGTTTTGTTTTTCAAGACTTTTTTTTTTTTTTTGTAGCTTTGGAACCTGTCCTGGAACTAGCTCTTGTAGACCAGGCTGGCCTCGAACTCACAGAGATCCGCCTGCCTCTGCCTCTCGAGTGCTGGGATTAAAGGTGTGCACCACCACCACCACTTGGCTTCCTTTTCTGTTTTAAGGGATTAGTGTGTGTGTCTATAATCCTAGTCCTTGTGAGGCTGACAGGGAGGTTATGAGTTTGTTGTTGTTTGTTTGTTTGTTTGGTTGATTTGTTTGTTTTTTGGTTTTTTGAGACAGGGTTTCTCTGTGTAGCCCTGGCTGTTCTGGAACTCACATAGATCTGCTTGCCTCTGCCTCTTGAGTGCTGGGATTAAAGGTGTTTGTCACCACCTGGCTGGGTTATGAATTTAATTTTATTTATTTATTTATTTTGGTTTTTCGAGACAGGGTTTCTCTGTGGTTTTGGAGCCTGTCCTGGAACTATCTCTTGTTGACCAGGCTGGTCTCAATCCGCCTGCCTCTGCCTCCCTAGTGCTGGGATTAAAGGCATGCGCCACCACCGCCCGGCTTTAATATTTTTAAATTATTATTTTGGGGTGGCGTTGAGACAGGATTTCTCTGTAGCTTTGGAGCCTGTCCTGGAACTCACTTTGTAGACCAGGCTGGTCTTGAACTCACAGAGATTTGCCCGTCTCTGCTTCCTGAGTGCTGGAATTAAAGGCATGTGCCACCACCGCCTGGCTTTGGGTTATGAGTTTTAGACTATATCCCTGTCTGTATATACATCAGAGTAACTTATCAACTGTCTGCCAGTTGAATAGATCCAGGAGGTAGAGATATTAACTCTTCATGTTCTGATAAAATCCTCCCCTTGGGGACCAAGGGCAAGTCCACCCTGGAGAAGGTAGACTGCTGTTGGTCATTTAAGAGCCTGAAAGGACTGGCGAGCAGGTGTCCCTGTGTTGAGAGGACCCTTCCCCACTCTGCCCAAGGTCCTTCTGCAGCAAAGTGGTTAACAGGCCTAGAAATGCTGGGAGCAGGCTCAGGGGGGAAAAAGGTGGCAGAGCAGCTGAAAATATGGGTGGCCGGGAGAGCAGACTGGATTACATATAGAGACTCAGTGTGTCTCCCCCCCCCCCCCCCCCCCCGCCAAAAAATAAAAACCAAAACAATAGATCCTGGGGCACCTGCCTAGCGTGCATGAAACCCTGGATTCAAGCCCCAGTAACAAACACTCAAGACCATTTTGTTTGTCTCCGACTTGGGTCTTGCTGGCTTGCCCAGGCTGGCCTTCAGCTCCTGAGCTCAAGTGGTCCTCCTCTTCCAGCCTGAGCTTCGCTGGGGCTGCAGGCACGTCTGCCACCTTCTGCTCATTTTTTAATTAGGTTTTAGCGGACACTTTAAAAAACAAAGTAGAAACGCCCCAGCCTCTCTCCACAGGCACTGTCAATTGCGCTCCTTTCTAGTGTTTATCTCGGCACTTAACCATCAGCAACATTTAATCAGTTCTCGGTGATTGTCTATTGGACTCCGAATGCCACGCTAAACGGCTGCCATGCTAAGTCCCAGGCGAGAGAAAATAAAGACAGGAAAGAGAGGTTGTTGGGAGGCTTGCAGGAAGAGTAGCCCATCAGCTATGAATTAAGAGTTTATTTAAGCTCTGCAGAGGAGAAAGGGACCCTGTGCAGGTGGCTACAGGCTTAGGGAACACCTGTGCAGGGGAAAAAGCTCCAACGGTGGCGGTGGAGTCACTGAACCTCTCACAGGACAGTTTAGGAGTGGCTAGTGTCAGATCCTGGAGGCCTTGAAATCAGAGAAGGCCCTTCCTCGCCAGCTCAGCCTCAAGTCACGCACCTTTCTGCCTCAGCCAGCTGTGAGCCCAGCAAGACCATGAACTCCGTGAATACTGCCACTGTGTAGCCCCAGCCACCGACCTACTTTTGTTCCCGCTTCTCTCTGTGGTTTGCTTCACACAGGCCCCGAGGCTGGGCAAGGCAGATGAAGTTGGAAAAAGCCAGCAGCACGGAAGTAGGATGCTTCAAAGCTTGCCGAAGACCGGATGTGCTTCTTGCTTCCTCTGCTACAGATAGATTTTCTTTTTCATGTTTGAAATGCTTCTAAAAATGCCACCCTAACCCTAGATTTATTTAAGACACGAAAACGTAAACGTGTGGGCCACATATCTACACTTAAAGAAGTCAAAAGAATCTCTATAGAGTTAAGTATGAGATTCTGTGTTGAACGGGTTCCCCCAGGTGACCTTTAGGTATGGAAAGCCATTGTTCTAGGGACTGCAATTTGAACTAAACCAGTATGTCATAGTATCAGTTTTGTTTGTTTTGAGACAGGGTTTCTCTGTGTAGCTCTGGCTGTCCTGGAACTCCCTCTATAGACCAGGCTGGCCTTAAAAAGAGTTCTGCCTCTGCCTTCTGTGTGCTGGGATTGAAGGTGTATGCCACCACCAACTGGCCCACAGTATTAATTTTGATTTAAGGGAAAATACCTGAGGTTGAGCGTGAGTCCAGAAGCCAGCAGCCACTAGGTGTTGCCAAGTGCATCCTTATTTAGTTGGTTTTTAAAGACAGGGTCCCTTCTGTAGCTAGCTCAGGTTAACCTTAGCTACTTATTCTCTACACAGACCTGAGACCAGCGTGACCAGGGCTTGTAATGGTTGATCCTTCTGCCTCTGCCTCCTGAGAGCTGCGACTATACGTGCACGCCATCACACCCCACCTCATACCTGTGTGGTCTCACAAGATACCTGTTAGCGCCCCCCCCCCTTCTTTTTTTTTTTTTTCAAGACAGGGTTTCTCTGTAGCTTGGAGCCTGTCCTGGAACTCGCTCTTGTAAACCAGGCTGGCCTTGAACTCACAGAGATCCTCCTGCCTCTACCTCCTGAGTGCTGGGATTAAAGGCATGCGCCACCACTGCCCGGCTTTAGGTCCATTTTTATAGACAAGGACATTTGCCATGTTGACTAGGAAAAGTCCATGGTTTTAGTTTTGACTATGGACATCTTGGGATCTGAAGGCTGTTTCCTGTGACAGTGGCTGACTGGGGCTATGTCACCCGACAGGCACACTGGTGTGTCATATGTTACTAAGGTGTCATCATTGCTTCACATCTTTCTCTACTGAGAGACAGAGGAGGCGGGGCTCCAGCTTTTTGTGTTGTATTAGAAAAGGCTCACTTCAGGCAGAGGTGACGCACACCTTTAATCCCAGTACTTGGGAGGCAGAGGACCAGCCTGGTCTAAAGAGTTCCAGGACAGCCAGGACTGTATTGTTTCAGAGAAATCCTGTCTCAAAAAACAAACAAGACAAAACAAAACAAAATGGACTCACCAATTTAAGGTGGGGTCCCAGGTCTCTGTCAAGTGCAATGCCAGAAAAGTCTAGCACTTACCTGAGTAAGTCAGGATGATCTGATTTTAGCTTTAAGATTTTGCCAAGTCATATAGGATTAGCTGGCAGGCCTCATCACTGCCTGGGGAGTAGATGATTTGCAGAGCGCTGAGTCATGCTGGAGTGTGGGCAAGCTGAGGCGGTTCTCTTTTCCTGCCACGTGGACCCCACTAAAAAGGATGCCCAGCACTTGGCCTGGAGCTCAGTACACCTATACTCCCAAAAGGACACTGATATCTTCCTCTTTTCTGGGTGAAATTCTACTCAAGGGATATTTAAAATACTGGATACAGCTGAATTCTCCGGGGATGAACACGGCAAGACAGTAGACACAAGGTTAGCACTAGCTCTAGGTTGTAGTCTGCATTACAAATCTCAGCCGTGTTCAGTACTGGCTGTTGGATTTGGACTTTTTGTTTTGTTTTTTTGAGACAGGGTTTCTTTGTTGCTTTGGAGCCTGTCCTGGAACTAGCTCTTGTAGACCAGGCTGGTCTTGAATTCAGAGATCCGCCTGCCTCTGCCTCCCAAGTGCTGGAATTAAAGGCATGCGCCACCACTGCCCAGCTTGGATTTGGACTCTTAAGCTAAGCCAGAGGCAAGTATATGCTAACATACATTAAAAGGATTATGTGGCAGTATGCCTCTAGTTCAAGGCCAACCTGTGTTATACAGCAATATCCTGCCTCAATACTAAAACAAAAAGGAAAAAAAAATTCAAAGATTAAGTCTTATGAGTGACAGGGCTTTACGGAAGTCAGACAATGAAAGCATACTGTTATGTCTTGGACACAGTAGCTCTCTATAAAGCCACCACTGGTCACCTTCATCTCTATATACAACCCGCACCTGTGGTCACCTCCTAGCAGAGGGATCAGAGCCCAAGACCCATCTCCACCTTCTTGGTACCCACTCCCTGCCATGTGGGTGCTGGGAATTGAACCCAGGTTCTCTGCAAGAATAGCTAGCATTCTTAACCACTGAGTCATTTCTGCAGCCCCACAACTTTTTCAAGATGGGGTCTCATATAGCCCAGGCTAGCCTTGAACTCCTAATCCTGCTTCACATCCTGAGTACTGGGATTACAGGAGTATACTATATAGCACCCAGCTCTCTTTGCAGAATGGAGGCTTCAAACCACTTGTATTTGTTCAAATTCAAAACCTTCAAGGAACTCAACACCAGGCTCCCAGTAAACACCAATTTTAAGAAATGCATGCTTTTAGCCGGGCGGTGGTGGCGCACGCCTTTAATCCCAGCACTTGGGAGGCAGAGGCAGGCGGATCTCTGTGAGTTCGAGACCAGCCTGGTCTACAAGAGCTAGTTCCAGGACAGGCTCCAAAACCACAGAGAAACCCTGTCTCAAAAAACCAAAAAAAAAAAAAAAAAAAAAAAAAGAAATGCATGCTTTTAAAATTCTGTTTATTTAGCGTATGTACACATAAAAGAGAACTCACCCTTGGATCCCACCCAGCAGAAAACATGCACAAACCCAAGGTGTATGTGGAAGGGGGACCCCAGCCCCAAGTTAGCAGCTGGGATGGTGCAATCCTGTGATCACAAGCCCATCACGAGCGGGCTGGACTGAAGTGTCAAACAGCTGGAACCCTGCTGCTGGCCCTAAAACAAGCGAGCGCCATAGCCAAAGGTCTGTTTGATGCCCTCAAAGTAGTACCGCTGCCAGCCTTGCCGCGTCCGCTCTTCCTCAGGAGCAGGGATGCCCCGGCCTTCCATGCACAGCTCTGTCTCTCCATTCTTGTCAATGAAGGTCAAGGTGATGGTAGCGAAGTGCCCTATGGGAAAGGGTTTCAGATCCAGAGTTCCTGGACAGGTTTAAACCAGGAGATTGCAGTGTTTGGGGATGAGGGCAGCGAGCATTGCTTACCTTCTGGCCATGACTTAAACCGCCACTTCATAGCAATGTGTTTCTCAGGGACCTGAAATAACCAAGGAGCCCAGTCTAGTGAGGCACTGCAGTGCACCCAGCCACCCAGCTAGGCAAACCACCTGCCTGTGTGAGACTGTGTTACTTACAAGAAAACTCAAATTCCAGCACTGTTTGAAAAGTATCACAGATCAGTTTTACCCATAAAACTAACTGAATGGCGGTGACAAGCTGGGAAGAGGCAGGGATTACTCACCAGATCAGTAAACTCTCCGGTGACATTGCCATCAACCATGTGGAACTTCCCACCTTTGTCTGCTTCTAAGGCTGCAGGAGCATGGGTAAAGGCCTGCACCAGCTGCGGGGAAGCAGGAATTGGGGGAAGATGCATGGCTCTCAATGGGATACGGCACACACCAACTCCTCAACGCTTCCCTGGAGAACGCTTTGGTTTCCCTTTGTTCTGGTCCTCTACGGAGTAGGCTCGGACCTCAGGAAAAGGCACATACTTTTCCTTTCCTTATGTTCCTTCCAGGGCTATAGCTTCAACTTGGGCCTTATACACAAGTGCTCTGTCACTGGGCTACACCCCATCCCACCCCCAATTCTAACAGACCCCGACAAGCACCAACAGAAAAACTCTAAGTGTGAAAGCGCCCTTCGCCCCTGCTGCTGTCAAGAGGCCTTGCCATTCGCTCATCAGCAGAGCCCTGCAGGCGGAGGCCTGGGAGGATGGACACTCACTCACCTCCTGGGTGGTAAACACTCTATAGAGCTCCTCTGGTGAGGTCAGGAAGGTCTCTTTAAGGGAGATCTTACAAGTGGGGATTTTGACACCAACAGGCTTGGCCTGGCTTTTTGAAGGAGCAGACTTAGCCTATGAAAGGAGTGAAAGGGGTCACTTTAGAGCTGGTGACATCTCAATCCAACACAGCTGCAGGGACAACTCATTCACTCTCACAGAAGCCTGCACCTCCAAAGCTAATTACTCAAAGTGGTTAAGGGAATTTAATGTGCACATATTTGCTTTAGTCACAGGAGAACTCTTCCAGAAACATCCTTAGTGAGGACTTCCACTCTACGACCTTAAAAGTGTATGTGTGTGTGAATATACGCCACAGGTGGTGCCTGCAGAGATCACTGCTTCCCTGAGAGCAGGGAATACTCTTAATTACTCAGCCATCTCTCTAGCCCCTAGGAAGAACAAGTCCTCTTGTACATATCACAAAAGCTACCAGACAAAGGACAAATCAAAGTTAGGCATTTCAGAGCTCAGTGTAACTCGTAACTCTCAGACAGAAGTACCCTGAGATAACTGGACAGGCAAGCTGAGGGCACAGCTCATCAGTAGAGGAGATGCTCCACACACAAGGTCCTGGGATTCGCCCCTTGTGTAAGAAAGGAAAGGAAGAAAAAGAAAGAACAGAAAGACAAAGCCAGAAAAGAAAGGAAGAGAAAAAGGGAAATGAGGGGAAAGGAGAAAAAGCAAGCAAGCTGGATGCAGCTCTTTCTGGCAAGTTCTTCACTGTATTTGTTGACAAAGGATGCAGGATTCTAAACCAAGAGCTCAGTCAGAACCACAGGATCTAGCTCTAGATAAAACATGTACTTGCTCCACAAGCAGAATGCGATGAATCAGTTTCCTGATGCATAAAGTTAGCAGTCTAACCCTACGTGAGATCCTTAACAAACTGAAATGGCCGGGTGGTGGTGCATGCCTTTAATCCCAGCACTCGGAAGGCAGAGACAGGTGAATCACTTTGAGTATGAGGTCAGTCTGGTCTACAGAGCGAGTTCTGGGACAGGTTCCAAAGCTACAGAGAAACTCTGCCTCAAAAAACAAAAACATCAACAACAAAAACAAAGTACAAAATGCCAACTCCCCAGTTAGAAATTATGCTAAGAGCAGCTGACTGGTCCTAAGTGCAATCAAACGTCACACTCCACATCCCTGATGGCTTCTCTCTGCTCTGGGGTCCACTATCAGCAATAATAAGAGGATAGGTGACTGGAGAGACGGCTCAGTGGTTAAGAACACTGTGGTATTGGAAAGGTCTCAGCCTCCATTCCCAGCACGCACACTAGGTGGCTCACAACTGCCTGCAGTGTAAGGAGATTTGACACCCCTTTCTGGTGGCCGGGGCACTTGGGGAACATACAGACATGTACAGAAATCGAATAAACATGCAAGAATAAAAGGGTACCAGGTTATACACAGATGGAAAGCTACATAGTACAGTCTCTCTTTTAAAAAAAGAAAAGAAAAGAAAAGCACATCCACAGGGTACTCTGGCTTTGGAGTCAGGGACACAGAAAAGCTGAGGTGGCCACTCATCTCCCTCTGCAGACTTACCCTATCACCTGGGAATGCTGCTTACCTTGCACACCTCAGCTTTTGGTGCTGGCTGACCCACTGAGTCTACCGACTCTCCATTCACTGTGGGCAAAATCATGCCCTGAGTGAACTCTGCAAAGACAAAATCATATTCATTTCTTAGGACTTGAGACAAACACAGCTGTCATAACCAGAGTTACGAAAAAGCCTGTATTCTCTTATCTCTACTCTTAGTTTATGCCTGACAGATTATCTAAGTGCACAGAATACAGCAGCATTACCTTAAAAAGCTTAAACCCCTGATGAAAACGGAAACATTACAACATTTTCAGTTTCTTCTATACAAGAGACTCACTAGTCACAACACCAGAGCCTTCATTCTCACTAAAAACGATCAACTTCAAGGCTGGTCATGATATAAATGCCAATACTAAGATCAGAAGATGTGGTAGAGACAGAGTCCCCATGACATCTGGGCTAACCCTTTGCCTCTAACCATGCCAAGTTCCTGGAGGAGGAGGACCAGCAGCAGTCCAGGATCATTCTAAAAGTCTTGAGATCGTAGCTGTTTGATGGAAATGTGTGAGACTCAAATGTAATTTAAATTTTCCAGTGGCCACATTAAAAAGTTAAGGTTCAAGGTGAAGTTTCGCTAGTATATGTAACCTAACCACACATTCTAATATTACTCTAACAGAATTATCGTATCAGCGGCTTCCACTCTCTAAGAGATCACTGCAATATTTTACACTGCCTTTGGGGACCATCTTTTAGACTCTCAGAGCATCTCTCTTGGGTCAGCCACACAAGAGCTTAACAGCCAAAACTAAGACCACACAGCTCACGATCTTCCACTACCTCGGAGCTTTTAGATCAACTTTAAAATACCGCCCCTCCATCATCTGCCGGGGGAGGGCCGTCCAGGTCCCCAGTCAGGTCTGGCAGTGGAAGAGAAGCCTCAGACAGATTTCTAAAGGAGATACCTGTTTTGAGGGTGCTGATGTATATCCCCACTGCTTCTCTTAGAAGTTTCACCCCTTCTTCCTTCATTAAGGCCACGAGATTTGTGTCAGGCTCGTCTTTGGCAAGGCTCACACTAATCTGAGAGAGAGAGCAAAGGGAGGCGATGAATGACTTGAGGGACACTATCATGAACGTGAGGGCTGAGCAATCTCGGAACTGTGGACATTTCCAAAGGAAAGGCGGAGAGCGGCCACATCTGTACAATCCCTAACAATATTTCTTCTCAACTCCTTTCTCCAGGGCAGAGAAGGCGAATGTTAGAACCCATTTCCCTAGCTAAAGCAGAGATACTGACTAGGTACAAGTTTCTCCAGAGTTTCCAAAAGCATCACAGTTAGACCCTCGTCTGCAGAAGGGACTCAGCGAGGGACGGACCACTTTTCTCATGAGACTACAGACAGGGAGGACTCGGACAAGGAGATAGGAAACACAAACCTCCACTTCATCCACGCTGTTTTCATCAGACAAGTTGGGGATTTCCACATGTCCTTTGTATTGCACTCCTGACTTCGAGGTACCTGTCGAAAGTAACGCAGTTCCATTAGCAGCCTCCTCCTATGCAGGGAATGTCCTGCCAGAACACTGTCCACTTAGGCTTCTCCTAAACCTCCATTCTAAGGGCCCCTCTATTCTCAATGAATGCCACATGCCAGAAACAATCAACGGCACCCCAATGTCTTTTCTCACCCCATTATTGGAGAGAAATAATGGGTTACCACAGCATGGTACTGGGAGCTACACAAACAGAGCAGCAGCCCAGCTCCTGTCTGGGTAGCCACTAGCTCAGTTCTGTCAGAACACCTGCTCTGAAAATAAGCATTTATTTATCAATATGACTGATTACAGCCATTTCATATTTGCTTCTAGCTGAGATCATCATTGAGAAACAAGAAGTGGACAGAGACAACTATACGCAGGTGGAGATTTACAGAAAAAAAAAAAAGCTCTTATCTCAAAACATCTGTCAGGAAATGTGTCCTTGGTGTAATGATCCTTCTGTCTCAGAAGACCTCCCTTCCACGACCTCCCAGGAGCCCTCAAGCTGCCATCCATTCCTGTGATGCCCACGAACAGGAGGAACTCTCAAAGAAAACACCATCCTATTCCAGCATGCATCTATTTCATACTTATCACATGTAGAATTCTGGTATCAATTCTTAGTTTCCGTATTTTAATTTTATGTGTGCGCATGCGCCTGATGAGAGACCCCT
Organism: Microtus oregoni; assembly: GCF_018167655.1. NCBI lineage: Eukaryota > Metazoa > Chordata > Mammalia > Rodentia > Cricetidae > Microtus > Microtus oregoni. Next base: position 10,252,075 of record NW_024543068.1, read on the forward strand.
GAGGCCAGAGGCATCAGATCCCTCTGAAGGAGTCACAGGTGGCTGTGACTCGTATGACGTGGGTACTGGGAACCAAACTCCTGTCTCTCCACCCCAATTTCTTTATTTTAAAAACGTGTCACCGGGGGCTGGAGAGATGGCTCAGCGGTTAAGAGCATTGCCTGCTCTTCCAAAGGTCCTGAGTTCAATTCCCAGCAACCACATGGTGGCTCACAATCATCTGTAATGAGGCCTGCAGGAAGAATACTGTACACATAATAAACAAATAAATAAATATTTTAAAAAAAAGTATCACCGATGACTTTTTTTGAATGGTGTATTTATTGCCCTCTAGAATTCACAGCCATTTTTCTACCTGAGCTTCCCCATTCGTGGGACTACAGGCATGGATCACCACACCCCTGCTCCCCCTTGCAGGGTTTTTCTATGTAGTTCTGGGTGTCCTGGGTCTTGCTCTGTAGAGATCCACTGCGGGGATTAAAGGTGAGCACCACCACTACCCATCAGGAACTGTATCCCTAATCCCATCCTCTTTATAAACTTTGGGGCTTCTTACTGACGTGCACTAATTTTTAGGAGCACACATTAACTATGACAAAACTTACTCTACATCTCTAGGCCTCAATTTATCAGTATGTTATATAAAAAGGAGACTGGACAAGATGGTCACAGCTTTCCTCTTGGCCAGTTGGGGGCGCCATGTTAACAATCAAGGCTCATCCTCCCCAGACTCGAAGGAAACACTGGTTTGTACAGCACCTGCCTTTGTTGACAGCTCACCAACCCCTGGCTTCCTCAGATGGGCTGTCTGTGGACATGCTGGGGTAGAATTAGACAGTTTCTAGTCATTATTGTTCTTTTCTGCTTCCTTTAACTTTATACTTTCTTGTTGCATGAAAAATGTGCCCTCCCTGTGATTGGACCACACTACTTTAGATATGTTTTGTAAAAACAAAAAAATCACAGACAGATCTACTTTCATCCTCTTTACTATTCACTTGGAAAATATTTCATACGGCTCCATTTTTTTTCCCTTAAGGATATCACAGAAAGGACATGAAATCAGAAGAGAGTAAAACAGCCCCAAATAACATTTACTCATCAGCTACAATAATACAGTGGTCTAACATATCAAGATTCGCACTGGAGTTAGAAAGTGACCGCAGCTAAAAGAAAATAAATGAAACCCCCCCCCTCTTTAAATCATTCATAAGACAAACACAAAATAAACCAGCCTGAGCCTCTATCACCTTATGAATCCTAAGGCAGAACAGGTCCAAAGACGTATCACCCCACCAGGCTTTCCTCCAAAGCAGCACTGTCTTCTCCTTTCAGTAAGCTAAGAGCAGTGGAGACGGAGCTTCTCTGGCCTCCGACGCCTGGCTGGTCCTTACCTGTCCAGTTGAGTTTGATGGTCCACTCGTAGAAGAAGATAAGTTTGCCTTTCCGGTTGTTAATGGATGCCTCTCCATCAAGCTTGTTCACTTCCGTCACCTCACACTTGCCCTCCTCATTTTCTACTCGGACTGCCAGGAACAGAGTTTTCAGCTTTTCTGTGGACCAATTTGAAGCATCCCTTTCCGTCCTGCAAAACAGAAGCAGAGCTATAGCAGGCAAGGGAGGGAAGACTTTCCAGGCAGCAAGGCGTGCAAGGTTAAAGGAAGCAGAAAAGAACAACAACATCAAACCCCCTAAATTCTACCCCAGCATGTTCACAAACAGGCCATCTGGGGAAGCCAGGGGGTGGTGAGCCGTCGACAAAGGCAGGTGCTGTACAAACCAGAGTTAAGTCGGTTCTTCCCGTCTCAGGAGGATGAGCCTTGATTGTTAACATGGCGCCCCCATCTGGCCAAGAGGAAAGCTGTGCCCATACTGCTGAAGCCAGGAGAGCAAAAGACAGCAAGCATGTCGCTAAGAGCCCCAGTAAATAAAAACCAATAATGCTAGTCTCATTAGCACTGTTTTCGCGCCCGTCGTACTCAGACTGCTTTAAATGCCCTACACATTCTATGCCATCTAGACTGTGCCACAAAGTCCACAAGAAAAATCAGGTCAAGTACTGTTAAGAGTCTTGAGGCAGGGTCAGAAAAAAAAAAGACAGCGAAAATCAATTCTTTACCCCTCTATTAAAGTGATGTAAGCAAACGAAGCAGCAATTGAGTAAAACAAAAAAATACAGTTGAGTAAAGTTCAGTAGCGCTCTGAGTAACCTTGCTTCTAGGAGTTTTCATAAAGATAAGAAGGCTTCTAAGAACACCTAGGCTGTAAAATCGTGACTGCTCGGCAACCTGGAGTTACAACAGAACTTAACAGTTCCGGGTGAGAGCCTGCATCGCGTTCAGCATCCCGAAGCTCCAAGCGCCCTGCAGCTCACGTTCCAAGGCTTCTCCCGATGGACTGAGGCACAGTCCCCTATGACTTTTACTTTCACGGCAACCCACAAAACAGTAACTACCGCGCCTGGGGCTCGAGACCTCCCCAGCAGTCTCCCAACACAATCGGTAAGGGTTTAGATCTCAAGGACGCCGCGGCCACGTGTAGGAAGTATCTCCGGGCTCAGCCTGGATGCGGCAACTAGGGCGCTCTGTTCTATTCGCTCTGAAATTCCTCCTTTGGGACTCAGCGGTCTATGGCGAACCCCTCGCCCCAACACCGCGATGGTGGCGAGGGATGGAGAGGACCCCTGCTACAAGGAAGGACCCACGCCCAACCCTGGGGCAGGGCTGTTTGGGCCCCAGATCTGTACTCGCCAAGGTTCCAGGCAACCCCAAACCCTAGCCTGGTAACAGTGCTCCTGCGGCCTGTCTTGCTGGCCCTTACCAGTGCCAGTTGTTGACGTTGGTGGCGTCCGCCCGCTCCTCCACGATCCAGCGTGGGTCTCCCTCACCCCACTTGGCCATCAGCTCACTTATCGCACCGCTACCAGCTCCCAAGCAGCCGCAGCCACAGCCTCAGGACCGCTCGGTCCCAGCCGCCCGGCAGCGCCTGGAAACTACTAGAAGCGGCAGCAGCACCTCCTGGCTTGCTTTTCCCTCCACCCCCACCCCCTCCCCGCCTTAACTTCCGGCTCCTCCTCGTTCCTACCAGGTACTTCCGTTCCGGTTCCCCGAACCGTAGGTTCTGTAACTTCTGGAGTTCTAACTCTCTGTTTATTTTAAACAGAAGTCCCTGAAGTCTAAGCCCTCAAACTAAGTATCCTCACCGACAGGGACACAAAATATTCGATTCATTGTTTCCTCAGGACCTAAGTCGACCCTGCTGAGCCTGTTGGGATTTGTAGTTTTGTTAAACGATCCTGCCGATAATTGCGGAAGGTCACGCTGAAAGTAAAGGAAATGACCTAGCGCGATGCGCAAAGTGCTTTTGGGAATGGTAGTCCAGAAGCCCCGCAGCCCACCGGGAGAGCGGAAGGATGACAGAGGCCACGGAACTACAACTTCCAGGATGCTTTACGGCTCTTTCACCTTCTTCAGCCCCTCTCGCGACTGTCCCCTTCGGCCCCGGTTTAGCCTGTTTAGAAGAGCTGGTCCGGTGGCTGAGCCTGGCGCCGTCCTGAAAGGGAGGGCTCGGTCTGGAAGAGGTGAGGGTGTCCGAAGCCCCTGTCTGGGCCGCGTGTCTAGTTGAACCCACCCTTTCCGCATCCTTATTCTTTTCCTGTCTTCTCTGAGGCGTCTCTACATTCTCACTACCGACCTGATTCTTCTGGTCGGGATCATTCTTGGGAGTTAGTATGTTCGGAGCTGGAGCTGCCAGCGAGCCTCAGCAGCCAGTTGAGAACGCAGCATTTGGTTCTGAACGAGCGTGTCCTCTCCCAAGGACCCTACAGGCTCTGGCGTTGTCGTAGACGCGTGGCTTTCTGGACGTTCCTCTGTCGCCCAGCTTCTCAGGTCTCTGTTCTTAATCATCCGCCTTAAAAGCTAGCCTAGCTTCTAGTAGCTGCTATCTACAGTGCCCCCAGGCAAAGAGCGCCTGGTTGTGGGGTTTTGTTTTTGTTTTTTCCTAATGATCTGTCTCCCTTCCCTTGTGGACCCTCAGGTACCGGTGACAAGATCAAACCTCGGAAACATTTTAAATCCCGTTGAAGCACCCTTTTTGATCACTCTGAACATTGTACAGGATTGCTTTACGCCTTCTTAAAATCATTAGATTGTTACTGTTTTACTTGCCAGATAAACCACAGTCCAGTCTCTTTTTGCCGCTAGAAGTACCGATTGATACAGGGTATCTATCCATTGCCCGTATCCACTGCTGTAGTCTGGTTAAAGGTTCTAAAAATTATCTTGTGGAATATTGTTTTGTTAGACACATTCCTTGTTTATTCGTAGGACCACTGTAAAGATCTGCTGTAGTTTTCCTAAGAGTGAAAAAAAAAAGGTAGAAGAGGCATGAAAGACAGAAGAACCTGGGCTGTAGTTGGGACTCGGAGTGATTAGGAAAGCTGTTTTCCTGGTCAGTGGGAGTCTCCTAGGGCTACCTTTTCGGACTGCTCTGAAGACAAATGAATGACAGAGGTATTTATGAAATTGCACACATGCTAGAGACACGTACATGTTCTACACACATCTTCAGTATTTGTGGCCTGCTTTAGAATTTCTCTAAATTTTGAGGATTGTTTTTTTTTTTTTTTTTTTTTTTGATTTTTCGAGACAGGGTTTCTCCGTAGCTTTTGGTTCCTGTCCTGGAACTAGCTCTTGTAGACCAGGCTGGCCTCGAACTCACAGAGATACGCCTGCCTCTGCCTCCCGAGTGCTGGGATTAAAGGCGTGCGCCACCACCGCCCGGCGAGGATTGCTTTTTAAACTTTTTTTTTTTTTTTTGGTAGAATGCTTTGCTAAAAGGTGTGAGGCCCAAAGTTAAATTCCCACCACTGCACATAAATGAATGAATGAATGAATGAATAAATAAATAAATAAATGTCTCTAGTTTTAGCTGGGCAGTGGTGGTGCACACCTTTAATCCCAGCACTAGGGAGGCAGAGGTAGGCAGATCTCTGAGTTCTTGGCCAGCCTGGTTTACATAGCGAGAAAGTTCTACATAGAGAAACCCTGTCTCGAAAAACAGACACCAAAAAAAAAAAAAAAATTGTTTTGTCTTAGGTACCATTTAAGATTAAGTAATAAAAGCTAATGGTGGACACATTAGCTTTCTGTCAGGCAGTAAGACTTTGCCCTTTTTTCTAGTTTAGTCCTTGTTCTTAATAAGGCGGAATTATGCCTGCTGTCCCATTTCACACGAGGAGATGTCAGTAAGGTATTGGATGCCTAAAAGTTGTAAGGTCCAGTGTTTATTAGCTGCTAGGCATTTTGTTAGGTTTTCTAAATACTGTTTATTTTTTACTATAAGTCAGTAAGGCAAGATAGCATTCCTCCAAGGCTCAGAAACAGAGCCATTGGCCTTTTGACTTTGAGACCCTATCAGGTGCTGTGGAGTTTTGATTATTGGGTTAAACCACAGTACCCACTTTTACCAAGTTTAGTTAAAAAGAACTTGTTTTCACCTAATTTTAGAACAGTTATAAGAAGAATTTGGAATCTCTTGGCTAGTATTATTTATTTTCTTTCCTTGGTCGTGATCCCAAAAATTGGCCCCATAATTGACCACATGATTAATAAAATACTCATGACTTCGTGATACAGGCAAGATAATTCTGATTCTTTTAGTTGTTTTCCCTTCATTTGTGGCAGGCACTTAAACAGCATACAGGGAGAGAGGGACATTCGTTAGCTGTGATCAACTATCTTTCCAGAGCCTAGAAGGGTGTCTCAGAGGTGGCACTCGGTATAAATATTTGTTAATACATGAATTTACTTGTTCCATTTGGGCAAGCTTTGGCTGATCTTTGTATGTTCGGCAAAACTATGGTGAATCCTTAGAGCGTCTGCTTCTCTTATCACATCCCCTTTGCTTGGGTACCCGAGCTGTCATGTGATCCTTCAGGAGGAAGATGATGTCTTGCCCTTTTTATAGTTCTCATAACACCTGAGAGTACTTGAACTAGAGTATGAATGTTTGTGTCTGATAACATGATCTGATGAATCTGGCCTCTGTGGCAGGTACTCTGCCAGATTCTTTCCTACATCCCTTATTTCTGGGAGCAGTTAGTAGTGTAACAGTTTCTGGAGAGATCCAGAAGGGACCTACACCTGCCTTCCTTTCCCTCCAGATGAGCCGGACAAAGGGTGATGAGGAGGAGTATTGGAACAGCTCCAAGTTCAAGGCTTTCACTTTTGACGATGAAGATGATGAGCTCTCACAGGTAGGTGTCCACAAGTGCTAAGAGGCATAACTTCCTCTCGGGTGCCTCTCTAAAGCTTCTGCTCTCCAGTAGGCTCAGAATGTTAGGTAGATCTTCAGAAAAGCCTGCATCGGCATCCTACCCTACACGAATGACTTAAGATCATCAATGAATGCCTAGAAAAGCCCCATCCTAGCTCAGTTTTCAAGGCTCTTGATATGGTGGGTAGCTCTGTGCTTTGGACCTGGGATAGGCAGCATATCATGGTGCAATCGCATGGTAGAACAAACTGTTTGCCTCAGCCAGAAAGCAAAGAGAAATAGGACAGCGTGCAGCATGGGGGCTCTACCTCTTAGGTTCTACTTCCTCCTCATAGGGCTGTCCTGAAGACCAAACTTATAATGTATAGGCTTTTTGGTTACCTTCAAAATCTGAACATATAGTGGCCTATGAGATGACTCAGTCAGGAAAGGTGCTTGCCACGAGCCCAGTGACTTGAGTTTAGTCTCCAGAACCGACTCCTTAAAGTCGTCTTGCTTGGTGAGGTTCTGTCGCTGTGACAAATGTGACCAAAGGGAAGTCAGGAAATGGCTTACTTCAACTCTCAGCTCTCTGGTCACACTCCATCCCCGAGAGACGTCAGTGCAGGAACCTGGAGGCGGAAGCTGAAGCAGAGGAGCTCTGCTTATCGGCTTGCTTAGCCTGCTTTCTTGTAGCACCCATGACCTTCAGCCCAGCCAGGGCTGGCACTGCCCAAAGGCGAGTCGGGTGGGGGCATCTTCTCAGCTGAGGTCCCCTCTTCCCAAGTGCCTCTAACCTGTGTGAAGCTTACATAAAGCTAGCTACCACCACCTGTCCTTCTTTGTAGTGGAATGAATGTACCTGTATACACACATGATACATACATGCACACATACTAGATTAAAATTAGCAGCCTTCATAGAGAGAAGCCCTTAAAAAAGAGCTGACTTTATCCTTACAATTACCTTTTTAAAAAATTACAAATCTTTTATTCATGTGATTAAAATTTTTTGATGTTATTACTATCTTTTTTTTTTTTTGAAACAGGGTCTCATGTAACCAAGGCTAACCTTAAATTTGGTAGATAGTTGATGAAGACCTTGAACTTCTGATCTTCCTGCCTCTGTCTCCCTTTTAACTCTTTTTTGTTTGTTTTCGAAACAGGGTTTCTCTGTGTAACAGCTCTGGCTGTCTTGTAACTTGCTCTGTAGACCAGGCTTGCTTGACCTCAAAGATCTGCCTGCCTCGGCCCCCTGAGTGTTGGGATTAAAGGCGTGCGCCACCACCACCTGGCTCCTTTTCTACTTTTAAAGAATTTTTATTATATGCATTTATGTGTGAGGATGCACATGAGCCACAGTTTGTGTGTTGAGGCCAGAGGACAGCTCGCAGGAGTCAGTCCCTTCCACCATGTGGGTCCTGAGGATTGGTGGCAAGCAAATGCCTTTACTTGATAGCCATCTTATAGGTTCCTGTTACTTTCATTTTCTCTTTTCTTTTTGCCCCATCTTTCTTTTTTTTTTTTTTTTTTTTGGTTTTTCGAGACAGGGTTTCTCTGTGGCTTTGGAGCCTGTCCTGGAACTCGCTCTGTAGACCAGGCTGGTCTCGAACTCACAGAGATCCGCCTGCCTCTGCCTCCCGAGTGCTGGGATTAAAGGCGTGCGCCACCATCGCCCGGCTTGCCCCATCTTTCTGTCATAGCGTCTCACCGTATAACCCTAGCTGGCCTCAAAATCACAGAGATCTGCTGATCTCTCTCTCTCTCTCTTTTTTTTAAAGATTTATTTATTTATTACGTATACAGTTCTGCCTGCATGTACACCTGCAGGCACCAGATCTCATTACTGATGGTTGTGAGCCACCATGTGGTTGCTGGGAATTGAACTCAGGACCTCTGGAAGAACAGTCAGTGCTCTTAACCGCTAAGCCTTCTCTCCAGCCCCTGCTGATCTCTTGAGTGCTGGGATAAAATGTATGCTGCTGAATCCACATACCCAGGTTTTTTTTTTTTTATTAAAAAGATTATTTTTTTGTCTTTTATTATAGCTGCCTCTATCTCATGAGTGCTGGGATTACAGGCATTGCCGCCACACCCAGTTTATATCATTGCTATTTTTAAGATGGAATCTTGTATGTTACTTAGAGTGATCACAAATTCTTGGACCCAAAGCATCTTCCTGCTTTTGTTTCCTGGCAGTTGGAACCAGAGGCACACACCCCTGCACTTTGATAGCTTGTTTTTGAAAAATGACCTATTTGGAAATAGTCATTTTTAGAGATGTAAGACTCAGATTTTGCAGACAAATCGTAGATAGAATATGAATAGAATTCAAAAGTGATTGAACCTCCACAATGGTGTCTACAATGCAACTTGATTTCTAGGTGGGATTTAGACTACAGATAGTCTTTGGCACTCACTAAGTTAGCGGTGAGACAGGACAGAGTGAGCACGGCCAGACGACTGCTTTATGTCCCTCTTCAGTTAAAGGAATCCAAACGGGCAGTGAATAGCCTTCGAGACTTCGTGGATGACGACGATGACGATGACCTGGAGCGAGTCAGCTGGACTGGGGAACCCGTGGGAAGTAAGCTGAAGAGACCCTGCGAGGGGATCTTGTCAGGAATGACGGCCAGTCAGCCCGGACGTTAGCAGCAGGCAGAGCCACGTGGAGAAGCACCAGTAATGCCTGTGTGACTGGATCTGCTGTGCAGTGGGTGCTTGACTGGCTGCTTCAGACTCACGGGGCCTTGTTAACACTGCAGATTCCTAGGCCTTATGTGGTCATATTTGGGAGCTGTTAGCTTCAATAAACGAGCTGTTAAGTCATAACATGTTAGCAGAACTACAGCCCTTAGCCAACACGTTTTAAATATACAATACCACTTAATTTCTTCATAGACTCTGTTTAGGTAGTATAGCATGATTTGAAAACAAAGAAAGGAATTGGCCGGGCATGCCTTGAATCTCAGCACTTGGGAGGTAGAGGTAGGCGGATCTCTTGAGTTTGAGGGCAGGTGGTCTACAAAGTAAGTTCCAGGACAGCCAGGGCTACCTGTGTTGAAAAAAAAAAAAAACTGCAAACAAAAAAAGAGTGAACTAGAAAAAGCCCCAACCTAACACACACCTAACCTACTAAATTAGTTACTTTAGTAACTGTTCAAGAAACAGGAGAGGCAGAACTCTTTCCCAGTATCTGAGGGCTGTTTGGAGCTCCTTCCATTTGTTCATCCTAATGATTAGCCTACTTGATTGTATCTCCTGCTGGCCAGGACACCAGGGTCTCTTGAATAGGCTTAGATTTGTTGACTATTGGGTATCAAGGACTGATGTTGAGGAGACTTACTCAGTTCTTACCATCCTGCAGGCATCTCATGGTCCATCAAAGAGACTGCTGGGAATAGCGGGTCAGTCCCTGAGGGGCGTGACCAGCTAAAGGGCCGAAACAGTTTCTACACACAGCTCCCCAAACCTCCATCCGCCTACTCCCTGAGCAGCTTCTTTAAAGGTAAGGAGTGGGTGAGGGACAGGGATGTCCTTCACTCATCAGGAAAGGTCGTGCTACCGTTTTCATTGGCTGGAGTTCTCATCTGAGCAGGCAGCTTAGTGCTAGAACTGGGAGGAATGAGAAGTCCTCAGCATGTGTAGAACATAAATGAAATTGACAGCCCTGTGTCAGGTACCAGAGAAACTGCCTAGATCAATATTCCTCCCTGCCTTTTATCGCCATCCTCTAGGGAACCTGTGTGTGTCCCTGGTGGGGATGTGTAACTGTGCAGCCACTTTGGGTGTTAGTGTGGCAGTTTTTAAAAAGTTGACCAAAGAATTAGCATCTGAACCAGTTATCACTTCTAGGTAATTAATAAACGAACTAAATGCAGGCACTTGAGCAGATGTTTATATGCTAATGTGTGAAGACACACTGTTCACAATAGCCAAAAAGATCTAAATAGTGCATATGTTCCTTCTGCACTAAAAGGATAAGTGAAACATGGAATACAGATAAAACAGACTTACTTAAATGGGAATGAAAGATATGTGTATAATAGGGGTGAACTTTAGGAAATTATACAGGGTGCAATAAGCCACAAAAGAGCAAACACTGTATTAACCCCACTCATGTTGATAGATGTTAGCTCGATTTGGGAAATAACCAGGCTAGCTAAAAGATAAACAATTATATTTTTATGTATTATAAGAGAAAAAACTCACAAAACAGGAATGAGAAGTCCAAGCTCAGCTGTGCCGCGAGGGAGCCACAGAGAGAGCATACCTGGGCCATGCGCCACATTCCCCCCCCCCCCCCCCCGGGTCCCACCTCTTAAAGATAATTGGTTAACAAGGCTTGCCCATCAGATAGATAGATAGATAGATAGACAGACAGACAGACAGACAGACAGATAGATAATTGGTTAACAAGGCTTTCCCATCAGATTTGGATGGATGGATGGATGGATGGATGGATGGATACGGAAGGTAGAATGGCAAGTTTGTCAAGAATGTCCAAGTTTGTGGAGGGAGTGGAGAATTACTGTTCACAGGCAGAGTCTCAGGGATGGTGAGAGTCACTGTAGGACAGCGTGATTATACTTCATGTCACTAAATTCTACACTTGAAGATGTTGAAAGTCACTGGGCGGTGGTGGTGTTGTGCGCACCTTTAATCCCAGCATTCAGGAGGCAGAGGCAAGAGGATCTCTGAGTTTAAGGCCAGCCTGGTCTACAGAGCAAGTTCCCAGAAAGGTTCCAAAGTTACAGAGAAACCCTGTCTCGAAAAACCAAAAACAACAATAACAAAAATCTATGAAAGTGGTAAATTTTGTGCTGGTTTAGACAGCACATATACTAAAATTTGAACAACATAGAGAAGATTAGCATGGCCCCTGCGAAAAGATGACACACAATAAAACCAAAGAAAGTGGTAAATTTTATGTATATTTTACTATACTTAAAATTTTTCTCTCTCACCCTTGTTTTACTAGGACATCAGAGTTCTGAAGTTGAATAAAAGATTTTATTGTATTTTATTTTGTTTTTTATTTGTATGAGTGTTTTTCCCTTTATATATGTCTGTGCACCATTTGCATGCCTGAGGCCTACGGAGGCCAGGAGAGGGTGTTGGTGCCCTTCAAACTGGAGTTACACATGGTTGTGAGCCACCATGTGGTTCCTGGGCATCAACCTGGTCCTCTGGAAGGGCAGCCAGTGCTCTTAACTCTGAGCCATCTCTCCAGCCCTGAATTAAAGCTTTCTAAAGCCTGCTTCTCCATAGTGTATGTCAAGCTCTATGTGCCCCATATCCTCACCAAGTATGGGTGGTCTGACTTGAACTGTTGACATCTTCCTGCTGTGTTCTTTCCCTCAGGCAGAACTAGACCTGGGAGTTTCCAGTCCCTGTCTGATGGTAAGCTTCAGCCCCTTTTCTTGGTTGCTATTTAGGGTACAACCTGGAGAATCACGGAACAGGTGGTAATTGGATGAGTAGATTAACTTCCTCTGAACCTAGGGAAAGTGTCTGGTGCTACGCGAGGAGGTAGAAGTCACATAGGCTTCATTGCCGGGGATGACTGCTTGGGCTGCAGGCAGGAAAGAACGGAGTTCTACCTTTGGCCATGGAGATGTCCCAGGAGACAAACGGGTGGGTTGTTTTGTTTTTTTTTTGAAGGAGGTTCATTGGGTAGGTAGCACAGTGGGTGGGTAGAGGAACTTATATCTAGGCTGGTGTCTTAGTCACTGTTCTATTGCTGTGAAAAGACACCATGATGAAGGCAACTAGTATAAGAGGAAAGCACTTCATTACAGCTGCTTACAGTTTCCGAGATTTAGTCCATTATATTCATGGCAGGAAACATGGCAGCATGTGTTGCAAGGGAAGGGCCTTTTGTTCGTCCCAGCTGCCCATAACCAAAATAGCCACACAAAACCTGTATTGATTAAATTACTGCTTGGCCCATTAGCTCTAACTTCTTATTGGCTAACTCTTATACTTTAACCCATTTCTATTAATCTCTGTATCACCACATGGCAGTAGCTTACCGGCAAACATTCAGCAGCATGTCTTACTCTGGAAGCGGATCCATGATGGCTCTCCCACTCCGCCTTTCTTCCTCCCAGCATTCAGTTCTGTCTCCCTGCTTACCTAAGTTTTGCCCCATCAACAGGCCAAGGCAATTTCTTTATTCATTAACCAAGAAGAGCAACACATAGACAGAAGGACCTCCCACACCAAGCGTGCATGACACTGGAGCAGTATCTGAGAACGACATCCTGATCCATAGGGAGAGAGAGAGAAGCAGTATCTGAGAACGACATCCTGATCCTTAGGTAGAGAGAGAGAAGCAGTATCTGAGAACGACATCCTGATCCTTAGGTAGAGAGAGAGAAGCAGTATCTGAGAACGACATCCTGATCCTTAGGTAGAGAGAGAGAAGCAGTATCTGAGAACGACATCCTGATCCATAGGTAGAGAGAGAGAAGCAGTATCTGAGAACGACATCCTGATCCATAGGGAGAGAGAGAGAAGCAGTATCTGAGAACGACATCCTGATCCATAGGGAGAGAGAGAGAAGCAGTATCTGAGAACGACATCCTGATCCATAGGGAGAGAGAGAGAAGCAGTATCTGAGAACGACATCCTGATCCATAGGGAGAGAGAGAGAAGCAGTATCTGAGAACGACATCCTGATCCATAGGGAGAGAGAGAGAAGCAGTATCTGAGAACGACATCCTGATCCATAGGGAGAGAGAGAGAAGCAGTATCTGAGAACGACATCCTGATCCATAGGGAGAGAGAGAGAAGCAGTATCTGAGAACGACATCCTGATCCATAGGGAGAGAGAGAGAAGCAGTATCTGAGAACGACATCCTGATCCATAGGGAGAGAGAGAGAAGCAGTATCTGAGAACGACATCCTGATCCATAGGTAGAGAGAGAGAAGCAGTATCTGAGAACGACATCCTGATCCATAGGGAGAGAGAGAGAAGCAGTATCTGAGAACGACATCCTGATCCATAGGGAGAGAGAGAGACTCTGGGCTTGTCATGGGCTTTGGAAACCTCAGAGCCTGTCCTCACTGACACACTTCCTCCAACAAGGCTACACCTCTTAATCCTTCTAATCCTTTAAACAGTGCCACTCCCTGGCGACTAAGCATTCAAATACATGAGCCTATGGGGGCCGTTCTTATTCAAACCACCTGGCTGCTTGACCTGCACTTGCTCCCTGATCTCAGAGTTGTTCTTGACCTCCACACTTCTGGTATGCCATAAACATGCCTGCACATGTACTTGGACACACACACATGCATGCGTGCACATATAATGTGGGAAGGAAGCAGGAGAGAAAAGAATGATAAGAAACAGGCAGCATAGCTGGGCGGTAGTAGGGCACGCTTTTAATCCCAGTACTCAAGAGGCAGAGGAAGGTGGATCTCTGTGAGTAAGAGGCCAACCTGGTCTGCAGAGGGAGTTCCAGGACAGTCAGATTACACAGAGAAACCCTGTTTTGAAAGAATCCAAAAAAAAAAAAAAAAAAAAAAAGGAAAACGAAACAGTGCACAGTGCCTTCTAAACTGGTTTCTGGTTCCTTTTCAGCTCTGTCAGACACACCTTCCAAAAGTTATGCTCCAGAACTGGGGAGGCCTAAGGGGGAATACAGAGTGAGTTACAGAATTTCTCTTCCTTTTTCCTCTCTATACTTACTTAGTTGTAAAATTACATTTATTTATGGTGTGTGTGTGTGTGTGTGTGTATATGTATGTGTTGGCCACATACCAGGTACAGGATGTGGCACTCAGAGGACAACTTGAGGGAGTTGGTTCTCTCCCTGGGTCATTACGTTTCCATCAAGTACCTCTCTGCAAAATCATGTCACCAACCTTGATTTTGTTTTTCTGAAATCTGGTCTCCATCTGTAGCCCAGGCTAGAGCCTGGCATTCACCAGATAGTCCACACTGGTCCAGAACTTACAGGAATTCTCTTGTCTTAGTCTTTCAAGTGTTGAGATAATAGTTGTGAACAATCATGTTCAGTTCAGTTATATCTTAATATTAGTGTGACAATTCTTTCCCATAGACTATTTCTCCCATAGGTTAAAGATTGAATTTGAGGCATAGATTTGGTACACTAGTAAGTCAGAGCCCTTAATGTATGATTCATGTGCTGCTAATATTGCAGGACTATAGCAACGACTGGAGCCCCAGTGATACAGTGCGACGTCTCCGCAGGGGCAAGGTAAGGCTACTGACGAGAAAACTCTTATAGGAGTCTTTGGCAAGGTGAGTAGCATATTCCACAGGAAGGATTTCTTGACTTCCTTTCCCGTTCCCATTTCTGAGTTGAAGTGGTTTTTAGGAGCAAAGCAAATCTATTCAAGTTAGGAGTGAGCTGCAAAATCTTTGACTCTCTGGGGTTTGGAGTGGCTTCGCCAGCATAAGGGAAACAGTGGAGGATGAGCGTAGCCATGGTGGTAGAGCACACCTATAACGCTAGCACTCAGTAGGCTGGGGCAGGAAAATAGCAGCTATAAAGCTACCCTGGGATGCAGAGTGGAGGCCCTCTCTCAAACCTGCTCTTACCCCACAAGAAAGAGAGTTGATTTTTCTACATGGTGTGGGATAAGTGTTGAGGTTAATTGTTTTCTTTTTAAATATAGATCCCAATCTTTCTTAGCACTGTTGGAAAGACTTTTTCTCATTGAAATTTGGGAGTTTTTTTTTTATTTTGTTTTTTTAAATCAGTTGATTATTTAGTGATAGTCTTTCTTGTGTGAAATTCTAGGAGAGCAGATGAGTGTTTTGTGGGTTAGGAACAGGAGGGCATTAATGTCAGCATGGACAGAGGGACTGTTTAAGGGTGATAGAAGTTTTCTGTATCTTTGTTGTCGTGACTACTAGGATGTAGGCACTTTCAAAGCTGAGCTATACACTTGCATAGGGTGAGTTTTATTGTATGAAAGTTACACATGAAGAAAAAGAGATTCTCTGCTGGCTTGGTCAAGACTTGAAGGCATCAGCATCCTCCAGGGCATCACATGGAACTAGGGTATGGTGGGACCTGCAGGTTCACAGAGCATAGAGAACAGTGTGTGAATACAGAGGTTCTCTCTGGTTGTTTCCTTTCATTGTTGCCCTTCCCTCACTCTCCGGTGACCAAGGAATACGGGCAGTTGTCTCCCTTACATACTCTCTGTGTTCTTACTCGGCAGGTCTGCTCACTAGAACGGTTCCGCTCCTTACAGGACAAGCTGCAGCTCCTAGAGGAGGCAGTGAGCATGCACGATGGAAACGTCATCACTGCGGTAAGTGTGAGCTGTGTTCTCAGTTGTTCAGTAGCTCCTGAAAATAAAATCAAAACTGGTTTCACAGTGGGGTGCATGTCCAAGAGCCTGGCTTTCTTTCCGAGGCATAGGGTTTTCAGAAAGTTTGCTCCTGGCTCAGCCAGTGGGACATGCATTCTATGTGGTATTGTTCATTGTCACCAGAAATCAGAAGGCTGCCTCTATCTTATGCAAAGTACCCTGGCAGCAAAACGGTGTGAGAGTAGTTTCTCAGCAGACAGGATGTGGTGTGATATCAACCAGTGTGATACCTAGAACATGGCCCAGTTCCAGGTGTCCGTCCTTTCCTCCTGCCCTACAGAGAGGGTGCACTCTTGCAGTGATTTGTTGGCAGACTTTCTCTGTCCCACCAGTCAGCTCTGTCCTGCCAGCGGGCTCCCAAATAGCCACACAGAGACCTATTAATTATAAATGCTCAGCCAATAGCTTAAGCTTGTTACTAACTAGCTCTTACATCTTAAACTAACCCACATTTCTTATCTATGCTCTATCACATGGTGGTACCTTTTTTCAGCACATCATGTTTATAGCCTGCTTCTTCTGTGACTAGCTGGCAACCCCCATGACTCCTCCTTCCCAGCATCTTCTCAGATTGCCTCTCCCTCCTTAACCTCTTCCTGCCTAGCTATTGGCCAGTCAGCTCTTTATTAACAACAATAGCAACACATCTTCACAGTGTATGAAAGGATTATTCCACATTAGTGATTCCTAATAGGTCACTGGCCTTGTTCCTAGCCATGGGGTAGTCAGGGCAGCCTTTGGATGTGATACACAGGATGCACAGTCTCTGTTTCTTTCCTTCTAGGTTCTGATCTTCCTGAAGAGGACCCTGAGCAAAGGTGAGCATGGATTGAGGGAGGTCTTCATTCAGCAACACCTGCGGTTTTTATGTCAGAATTCACTAGGATCAAGTCTAGTTCAGAGGCAGCTGGGGTGGCCTGTGACTTAAGAGGACAGCCTTCTGGGTGGGGTTGTATCTGTTGAGAACACACGGGCTGTGTGTTTGAGGCAGAAGTACCTGCTGTTGGTGTGACTGAGAACTCCGAGGCTGACTGAGTGTTGCTCTAGACCAGCAGTTCTCAACCTGTGGGTCATATCAGACATCTACGTTACAGTTCATGACAGTAGCAAAATTACAGTTCTGAAGTAGCACTGAAAATAATTTTGTGGTTGGGGGTTACCACAACATGAGGAACTTAAAGGGTCTCAGCATTAGGAAGGGTACGAGCCATGGCTGTAGAGAGTAGAGGCTATTGATGGTGATGGGTTGAGATCAGGAAGAGACCATTAGCTTTGCTGGGCTTTCATGAGATGCTTCAGATGTGCGAGTGGAGAAGCCAGTCTCGGACTTGAGTGTTAGGTTGCTTCACTTCTTTCTCCACCAAACTTCTTCCTACATGCAGAGGTCCTCTTCCGAGAACTGGAGGTACGCCAGGTGGCCCTGAGACATCTCATTCATTTCCTTAAAGAAATAGGGGACCAAAAGCTGCTTTTAGATCTCTTCAGGTAAGATCTGAGCTTCTGGTCTATGAAGTTTATTAGGTGCATTTTCAGAGAACTCAGTGGGGGGCAGGGTGCAAAAAAAATTGAAGACACCGTCCTTTTCCAGAAACACCTAGAAAACAAGCTCTTGAAATGTGCCGGGACAGTTACACCAGGATAGCTACACCAGGATAGCTACACCAGGATAGCTACAGGGTACAGCCTGGTTGGGACAGTTACACCAGGATAGCTACAGGATACAGTCTGGTTGCACGGCAGGGGTGCTCGGAGTCAGCCCCAAAGTCAGCCATACTTGGACTGTGTGTGTGCTATTACGCATTATCCTGTTATCTTGTGCAAGTCACTACATTTCCTGAGAATGGGGTTTTCCCCTTGTAAAATGGAGGTGGTGGTATCTACCACACAGGGTAACAAAGACTGAAGTGAGTAGGCCAGAACAATCTGTTGCGTTAATCAGTGTTTGACAAGCATTTTCTTATACATCACTGGTTAAAGGTTCCCTCTTGTTCAAGTGTAACCAGTGATAAGCACAGTAGAAAAGGAGGTGTCAGATTCCCCATGGGAGTCTCATGGAAGTGCTAGCTAGGATTTGGGTTGCACTAGGAGGCTAGGTGAGAGGTGGACTGTCTGCCTGGTGGCCTTCTACCATCTTTTCCTTCTCTCATTCCACTCAACAGGGGTGATTTCCTGCTCCTGGATTAAACTGTGTGCATGTTTTATCCTTTCCTCAGTGTCAGTGAAGGTGTTAGAACCCCCTAGGGTTTGTGGCCTGTGGTCAGGCTGGTGTGGGAGAGCAGCTTTCCTGGCTAGGTTAGAAGGAACCGGCTGCAGTAGATGTGCCCACAGAGGCAGGCTGGTGCTCTTCCTGGCTTTCCTTTCCAGTCGGGGAAGTCTTGTCAAGCATCACTTCTGTGCCATGCAGTGTTGTTAATTACGATCTCTTCAGAATAAGGAGGGAACAAAGACCAGCTACATTATTCTCTGCATGAATGAAATGAATTGTGTAGAATGTCTGTTGTCAAGATTCTTTTGGCAGAAAACAGTTTTTTTATGTAAAGAAACAAACACACAGGTGGCCAAGGGCTAGTGCCATTTGTTTAAGCTCTTAGTGCCCTGCCCTGCCTGTTTCATTTAGTCATAACTAAATTAGGGAACAGTAGATCCATAAGTCACCCTGTGTTTTGAAGGGGTTGAGGTGGGAGAAATGCAAGAGTAGGGGCTCGAGAGATGGCTCAGCGGTTAAGAGCACTTGGCTGTTCTTCCAAGGGTTCTGAGTTCAATTCCCAGCAACTACCTTGTGGCTCACAACCATCTGTACCGGGATCAGATTCCTTCTTCCTCTGTCTTCCCTGAAGACAAAGCACTCATACACATAAAATATATGAATAAATAAATCTTAAAAAAAAGAAATACAAGCGTAAGGCTTGTGTCATTATGTAGAGACGATGAGTGGAACTGTTCTTTCTAGAGCTTGTTGGAATGCCACACCTCAGTAGATTAAACTGTCCCGCTTCCTTCTGCTTTCCCCCAGGTTCCTGGATAGAACAGAAGAGCTGGCGGTAAGTGTGGTATTTGTTTCTGTTGGGAGTCTGTTTACCAGGCATCTAAGCCAAAACCCAGCCTAGCCACCAAGCTGTCCTGTCAATTGGATTGTTCCCTTTTCTTTGTTGATGCAATCTAGAAGACAGGTATCCCGAAAATGACACTGCCAACCCTATTCCCCAATCACACACATAAACATCTGTAGTCTAGAAGAACTCTCTGAGAGTAAAGAATTTGGGTTTCTAGAGCATAAAAAGTCTACTTACAAGCTGAGGAGATGGCTCGGCAGAAAAAATGCTCACTATGCAAACATGAGAACCCTTTGTCTGGGTCCCCAGGATCTGTTGAAAAGTTGGGTACAGTAGCTATGTGTCTGTAAGTCTAGTGCTGAGGCAGTGGAGACAAGAGGATCCCAGAAGCTTGCTGACCTGGAAGTCTGGCCTCTGGTGCAGTGAGAGTCCCTGGCTCACAAGTTAACAGTGTGTATTGCTCATAACTACCTGTAACTTCAGCTTCTGGAGCTCTAATGTCTTCTGCTCCTCATGCACCTGCACTCAAGCATGTGTGGACACACTTAGAATAAATCTATAAAGAGACAATGTGGAGAGCAATAGAGAAAGTACAGATATTGGCCTCTAGCTCCTCCACATACACAAACACAGGCAAGTACACACACATACACATTCACTTAGTACTCTTCCTTTCTCATTCTCTTCCGTGTGTGTGTGTGTGTGTGTGTGTGTGTGTGTGTGTATGCCACTCTCTTTGTGCTCATATGTGTGCTTAAAGAAGTGCTATACCGGGCTGGAGAGACGGCTTAGCGGTTAAGAGCACTGACTGCTCTTCCAGAGGTCCTGAGTTCAATTCCCAGCAACCACATGGTGGCTCACAGCCATCTGTAATGAGAGCTAGTGCCTTCTTCTGGTCTGCAGCATATATGTAGGGAAAATACTGTATACATAATTAATAAATAAATCTTTAAAAAAAAAAAAAAAAAAAAAAGAAGTGCTATACCTCTGAGTGCTATCTCCGCTCTTTCTCTTCCAAGGAAACATGATAGCTTAAAATTCTTTTTTTTTTCTTTTGTAGCTGACGCATTATCGAGAGCATTTAAACATCCAGGACCCCGAAAAACGAAAAGAATTTCTTAAGACATGCATTGGGTAAGTATGGGGGAAGCAGTTTTATGTAGATGTAGTCAGGAGAAGAAAAGAGGATGAGCTGAGTGGTGGTGGCGCACACCTATAATCCCAGCACTCAGGAGGCAGAGGCAGATGCATCTCTGTGAGTTTGAGGTCATGGTCTACAAGAGCTAGTTCTAGGAGGACAGGCTCCAAAGCTACAGAGAAATCCTGTCTCAAAAGACAAAAAAAACAAAAAACAACAACAAAAGAAGAGAATGGAGTGGAGTGGGTGGTTCAGATTTAATCTTAATGTAATAAAATTAAAAGGTAATAATTTTTTATGTACCTTGTGCATTTTTTTGTGCTACGGGTCTTGAAGCCTGAGAGTGTCAGGACTGCTGCTTTAGTGCAAGCTTTCATCTCAAATGTAAATCTTCATTAAGAGCAAACAAAGTCCCAGATGTTACTGTTCTTCTGATAGAATGCTAAGTGCTCTTGGAAGTAATTAATTTTATTGTTGCCCTGCCTTTGCTATAGGAAAGGCTTCCTCAGGTTAAGCTGAAATGAGCTTTTTGATGATGTCGGATTCTTCTCTGTATGCTGTGATAACCATTAATGAATAAAGAAACTGCCTTGGCCTGTTGATAGGGCAGGACTTAGGTAGGTGGGAAAACTAAACTGAATGCTGGGAGAAAGGAAGCAGAGTCAGGAAGAAGCCATGTAGCGCCACTGGAGACAGATGCTGGGAACTTTACCTGGTAAGCCATAGCCATGTGGCGATACACAGATTACTAGAAATGTGTTAAATTAAGACATAAGTGTTAGCCAATAATAAGCTAGAGCTAATGGGCCAAGCAATGTTTTAATAAGATAGTTTCTGTATTATTATTTTGGGGCTGAGCAGTCAGAAACAAACAAACTACTCTCCATACTAGAAATTGGCGCCCAATGTGGGGCTTGAACCCACAATCCTGAGATTAAGAGTCTCATGCTCTATCAACTGAGCTAGCCAGGCACCAACAAGCAGCCTCCCTACAACATTTCGGTTTCTTTCTATGCAGCTCATAGTCTCCCAGTGGCCCCTGCTCCTCAAGGCCCATTGTTCACAGTTGTTTTAGCCATTCTTCATGGCAGGATTCCTGGGTCACATTTAGAAGTGCTTGACAGCTGGGTGCTGGTGGTATCCACCTTTAATCCTAGCATTTGGAAGGCAGAGGCAAATAGGTCTGAGTTCAAGGCCAGCCTGGTCTACATTGAGAGTTCCAGGACAGCCAGGGCTATACAAAGAAACCCTGTCTCACAAAAAAAGGCAAATTTGCTTGTCTATAAAATCCCTAATTTTAATGTTACCAGACATATAGCTATGACTTACCTGGGACAGTAATTGATTTCAGAATTCTTTCTGTGGTGATTAGAGGAACAGGCAACACTGTGTCTAAAGCAGTGGTTCTCCACCTGTGGGTCATGACCCCTGTAGGAGTCACGTATGAGATATTTATATTACAATTTATAATAGTAGTAAAATTACAGATATGAAGTAGCAACAGGAGTAGAAATAATTTTATGATTGGGAGTCACCACAACATGAGGAATTGTATTAAGGGTTCACAGCCTAGAAAGAAAGGATAGATTTAAGGTGCCTTCCACTGTGCGTGTCCCAGACTGGCTTTGAACTTGCTATGTAATCAAGAATGACCTTGAACTCCTGAACCTCCTAGCTCCACCTCACAAGTGCTGATTTACAAACACGCGTCATGCTACCACATCTGCTAAAGACATAGATTTCTGTAGATTGGTACAATCTTTGGATATTTGCCAACCTACCACCATGTTGTATAATTTAATTTGCTTTTTATTACTCTGCTCTAAAAATAGTTTACAGATTAAATAGAGTTCAGCACAGCAAGGCACAGAGCTTTGTGGGCACTTGATGATGGGCTCACTTACCAGCTTTGTGACTCACTCCCCAAATAAGCTGATCCTTACTCCTACCACAACACAGTCACTTAGAGCTGTGCATTTTGTGAACTTTCAGGAGATCCCTTTTAAGTTTTCAAAATCACAACCTCTCTCTCTCTCTCTTTTGAAATAGAGTATTATGTAGCCCAGGCTGGCCTTGAATTCCCTCTGTGGTCAAGTGTGGCCTTGATATTCTGCTTCTCATATCTCCGCCTTGTGAAAGCTGGGATATTAGGCATTTACCACCTCACTAGTCTATGCAGTGCTGGGGATTGAACCTGGGACTTCGTACACGCTGGGCAAGCCCTGCACCATCCACGTTACATCCCAAGCTCCAATTGGAAAAACTCATGCAACATCCGACTAGGTTTGCTCTGTCTCCTGCTTTTCTCTCTTGGGACACTGTAAAGGCACATTGAGAGCAGACGTGTTAAAACCATGATGTTACACAAGTTCGAATTGGTCTTAATAGTAAAAACTCAGAGTCAGATATTGGGGTGAAAGCTGAAAGGTAAGAGAAGCAGAACAGCAAGCTGCTAGTTCTTACCTCTATAAAATTCTCAGATCAAATGGGATATCATGTCTCTACAAGTCCTCAGACTGAATGTCTTCTCTATGAAACCTCATAGTGAATCCTGAGCTCCTGTTTCCTCCTGCCTTATATTCTTCTCTCTACTCAGCCATATCACTTCCCATCTCCACCTCCTTAGTCCTGGGATTAAAAGTGTGTGAGTCACCGCTGCTTGGCTCTGTTACTCTTTTAGACTGATTCAGTCTCTTGTTACCCAGGGTGGCCTTGAACTCATAGAGAGGGGTCTATGCTTCTGCCTCCCGAGTCCTAGGATTAAAGATGTGTGCCACTACTGCCTGGTCTTTATGGCTAACTAGTGTGGCTAGCTCCGCATTTGGGTCTTTGAACAAGCTCTATTTGTTAAAGCACAAAGCATCACCACACTGTGAGCCTTGGAAGGATTTAACAGCCATTTGGTATTGTTGAGTTGGGTTTGCTTTTCACATAAAAAAAAAAAAAGACACTAACTTGTGGCCCTTTACCAGTTTGCCATTTTCAGCAGAAGATTCTCCACACATACAAGACCATTACACACTCCTGGAACGCCAGATCATCATTGAGGTTAGACTCCTCTCTGCTTTCCGCATTCAACGTCTAGGCCACTCCTTGGCTCTGCACACGCTGTTTTCCTGCACAGCCTCTTAATTCTGCTCCTTTTCCTTGAATATTGTTAGGCATGCTGCTAGTCTGGAGGTATTTCATACCTCTTTATTCCAGATTGTTTATATCATCTCCACTGCCAAAATTCTTCCCTTCCTTCCTCCCTTCTTTTCTTCCTTTTCTTTTTTTCCTTTCTTTTTGTTTTTGAGACAGGCTGGCCTAGAGCTCACTATGTAGTAAGGCCATGAATTCTTGATCTTCCTGACTCCCTGTCCCAAATGAAGGGATCACAGGCATGCAATACCAAGCTCAGCTATTGAAATCTCTTAGTTAAACTTAAAATCTATGATCCATTTATAGAATTTAGTCCTCCCTGGGATATCCTAAGCAATTTCTGTGTTTTTCTTTTTTTGCTTCATTCTAGGGTGGGAAACACAATTGTTGTAGTAGGATAGGTTTTTTTCCCTGCCTTTCGCCATGGACATTGTTCCTTTTTTCACTTGGCTCCCTCCGTCACAGGCAAACGATCGCCATCTAGAGTCTGCAGGGCAGACTGAGATCTTCCGAAAGCACCCCCGCAAAGCCTCCATTCTCAACATGCCGCTGGTGACGACGCTTTTCTATGCCTGCTTCTATCACTACACTGAGTCCGAGGTACAGGCGGAGTAAGCACGGAGCATTGTTCAAATCCAGTGTTGTGAGGTATCGTCAGTGGGCTTGTGTAGTCTTAGAAATCACCCAAAACTTCTCAGGCCGTCATGAGAGTGAGAGAGCCAAAAGGGACAAAGGTTTAGGAGGGTTTGTGTGGCCATGTATGGCTGACATGCTAGCAGGGTACTGGGTGTCTCTGGTGCTGGCTCCCTTAGAGAGAGAACAGTATCATGGCAATGGATTGCTCTCTATTTACAATGATTCTTTTTTTTTAATCTTAAGTGGTTTATTTTCCCGCATACATGTCTGGGTACCAGTGCATGCCTGGTGCCTATGGAGGCCAAACAGGGTATCTGATCCCCTGGGACTGGAATTACAGATGGTGGTGAGCTGCCCCGTGGATGCTGGGAGTTGAAGCCAGGTCCTCTGCAGGAGCAGCCGGTGCTCTTGACCACTGATTCACCTCTCCAGCCCTCTTTTCTTTTTTTTTAAAAGTTTAGACCTGAGCCAGGCAGTGGTGGCACACACCTTTAATTCCAGCACTTGGTTGATGTCATCAAAGTTTCTTCTCCTCTTTCGTCCTAGGGGACCTTCAGCAGTCCCATCAACCTGAAGAAGACATTCAAGGTAGCATTTCATTAGTTCTTTTGTAGAGTAGGGTCAGAGTTTTGCATGGAGTGTATGTTACGTGATAACCCTGTACACGTCCAGGGTTAATGGTAGAAAGTTAGGAGTTTGTGGGAAGTGAGAGAATCTTAATGTTACTGTGTGCAGCAGTGTGGGGCTTGGAAGATTGGTGATCTTAGATGACCTGAGAAATTCATTGATTTTGTTTTTCATTTTACATACCAACCCCAGTTCCTCCTCCCTCCCCTTCTGTCTCTCCTCACCTCCTCACCATTCCATCACCTATCCACTCCTCAGAGGGGATAAGGGATTCAACAAAGTCTGACATACCAAGTTGAGCAGGACCAGGCCCTTCCCCCTATATCAAGACTGAGCAAGGTATCCCACCATAGGGAATGGGCTCCGGAAAGCTAGTCCATGCACCCGGGATGAGCAGAAATCCATTAGTTTTAAGGGATCAGTACCAGCAAATGTAGGCACTTTTCTAAAATTCTGAAGCACTCAGTGGATGCATTTCTGTTTGCCCACACCTCTTCTGGCCGCTGCCCTTCAGATCCCAGATAAGCAGTATGTGCTGACAGCCTTGGCGGCTCGTGCCAAGCTTCGAGCCTGGAATGATGTTGATGCCCTCTTCACCACAAAGGTAGGTGTCCTGACACTTGTGCTTCTGAGGTTGCTGGGGCGAGAAGGCCTTCTTAGGCCTCTCAAGTTCTAGGTGCCGACGAATTTTCTTCCAGCCCTCAGTGTTCCAAAATTTTAGATGTAAAGAAAATGTGAAAAAAAGAGTCTAGTCTCTACCTACTAATTTATTGGCATTTTGAACTTTTTGTTTGTTTGTTTGTTTTTCGAGACGGGGTTTCTCTGTGTAACCTGGCTGTCCTGGAACTCACTTTGTAGAGACCAACCAGGCTGGCCTCTAACAGAGATCCACCTGTCTCTGCCTCCTGAGTGTTGAGATTAAAGGTGTGCATCACCATAGCACAGCTTTTGCTTTTTTTTTTGTTTGTTTGTTTTTGTTTTGATTTTTCGAGACAAGGTTTCTATGTGGTTTTGGAGCCTGTCCTGGAACTAGCTCTTGTAGACCAGGCTGGTCTCGAACTCACAGAGATCCGCCTGCCTCTGCCTCCCGAGTGCTGGGATTAAAGACGTGCGCCACCACCGCCCGGCTCTTTGCTTTTTTGTATACATGTTTTTCAGAGCCATTTGAAAGTTAACTGTATATATCTCACTTTATTTTTCAAGCATTTATCTAAGTATTATATCTCAAGAAATTTAATATTAATACAATTATATTATCATAAATATCTGCTGTATATGATCACTTTTAAATTAGAGGTCATTACTGTTTTTAGTTGTGTATTTTTATGATTTATGTGGATGAATGTACCATGTAAATGGAGTTGTAGGTGGCTATGAGCTGCCATGTAGGTGCTGGAATTGAACCCCAGGTTTCTACAAGAGTATAAAATACTCAAAATCTCTGAGCTGTCTCTCCAGGTCCTGTTTTTAGCTTTTGTTATTTAGTTTCTGTGTTATTAGGATCCAGCGATTGTATTCAATCCTTGGGGTGTGGCTATAGTCTCTGTTTAAATATTGTGTACTGTAAAGTGTATAGTATGGTATTTTGACTTCTATAATGGAATGATTGCTGTAGTCCAAACTAATAACATGTATTCTACATCTCACCTTGTGTGTCTGTGTTAGTAATCCCCTGAAATGCTGCAGTTTTGGCAAACTTTTAGTTGAAGGTATATGATTAGCTACAGGCTTCCTGCTATATTTAAAACTGAAGATGTATTTATCCTATATTATTACCATACTCCTATTTTTCTTTCCCCTGAAAAACATTGTTTTTTATTTCTGTGTATTTGAAATTTTTTTTTTGGTTTTGTTTTTTAAATCTCATATAAATGAGATCATGTAGCTTTTTCTGTGTCTGGTTTACTTTTCTTAGCATAATAACCTCCAGGTTAGTCCATACTATCATACATTGCAGGATCTTCTTATGAATGAGCACCATTCCATTGTGTATATATGTGTGTACACAGTTTCATTTTCTGTTTTTCTAATGATAGACACCTTTTTCCTATTATAGGCCATTGTGGATAATGCTGTAATTATCATATAGGAATGATGACATTAATTTTTAAATTATGTCGTGTGTGTGTGTGAGGGGGGGTTTCTTTCTCAGGATTGGTTTATGTGAGGTCTTTTGTGGCTCCATACAAATTGGCTTAAATTTTAAATATAAAGCCGGGTGGTGGTGGCGCACGCCTTTAATCCCAGCACTGGGGAGGCAGAGACAGACGGATCTCTGTGAGTTTGATGCCAGCCTGGCCACCAGGACAGGAACCAAAAGCTACGGAGAAACCCTGTCTCGAAAAATCAAAAAAAAAAAAAAAATTAAATATAAATATTTTTTCATTCTAACCTTGAGAGTTTTCTGCTTTTTCTTCTTATTTATCATTTAGTTATGTTAACTACTAATGCAACCAACACTGTCTACAGAAGTATATAATGAGTTAGGAGGGCTGGGGCTGTGCTCAGTGGTAGTGGAGTGTATGGGTAGCGTACACGAAGCCTGGACTCATTTTCCAGCATAAACAAGAAGAGGTTCTTTGTCTACCTTCTCCAGCCTCACTGGGGAAAGTGCTGATGTCATTGCTTCCAAGACCTCACTGCCCTTTACAAATGAGCGAGTCCATGTGTGTGTAAAGATGGCGGAGTGGAATCTTTCTCTACTGACAAACTCATGGTGTGTAGGGTGTTCATCTTTTACTCCATTTAGGAGCATTCTACCCTCTACATTCCTTGACTTTTCTGAAAAATCCATCTCTCACTGTTTCTCCACCCCTCATCCTGTCTGTCTACCGTGCTTTTCTGATCTGATCATGAAACACAAGTGAGATGAGGCCAGTGTCTTAGGGATGTCTGGCTCACCTGCTGCTTTTCTTTCTTCCAGAACTGGTTGGGTTACACCAAGAAGAGAGCACCCATTGGCTTCCATCGAGTCGTGGAAATTTTGCACAAGAACAGTGCCCCTGTCCAGGTAATGGCTCTGAAAAAGAGCTAGTGATGGGGACCTGAGCTGTTCTCATTTTCTTTATGGTAGGACGATGGCTGTGCTGGGCCTTGAGATAGAAACGGGCAGGGAGGAACATTCCTGTACAAGTACTCCTTGAGGAGCCATATGGAGAATTACGCACTGTTCCTGTGATTTAGGATTGCTTGTAGGCACGGATGTCAAGGGACAGTAGGATGCCCTGGACCAGCTCTAGAGCACGGATGTCAAGGGACAGTAGGATGCCCTGGACCAGCTCTAGAGCACGGATGTCAAGGGACAGTAGGATGCCCTGGACCAGCTCTAGAGCACGGATGTCAAGGGACAGTAGGATGCCCTGGACCAGCTCTAGAGCACGGATGTCAAGGGACAACAGTAGGATGCCCTGGACCAGCTCTAGAGCACTGCCTTGTGGTCTGTGTATCTGGCTGTAGGGTAAGAAGGACTGTTCTTCCCCTTCTCCTGAGGCAGCAAGGACATGATGCATCACCTCATTTCCCACGGCAAAATCATGGTTCATAGTGGCACTGGCAGACATTGGGTATTGAATTCTTCCTCCTCCTCTAGAAATTATGTTTTTCTGCCTAGGGAGCCCTGTGTTTTCATCATTAATCAGAGTCCTTTCTCCTACAGATACTGCAGGACTATGTCAATCTGGTGGAAGATGTGGACACAAAGTTGAATTTAGCCACTAAGCTCAAATGCCATGATGTTGTCATTGATGTGAGTCCCCAAGAAGGAAACACTGAGTGAGGTCCTGGGTGGAGAGTCGGGGACACAGCATTTGCCCCAGATCCCGAAATATTTCAGCAGTCTTGACTGAATGGACCAGATAGTCCAGCAAGAATGAGTTTGGATACCAACACTCTTGTTTGTTTTCAGTCTTCCAACTGAGTTCTGTCAGCTTTTAGGTTGAATTTGGAGTCTTTAGAACTGAATCAAGCTGTACAAGCTCTGTAGGGTACCTCTCTTCAGGATGGGGTTCTGTGGATGCTGTACATCCTAACTGTAGTTTGTTGTCCCTTCCCTGAGCACAGGGGCAAAGAAACAGTGACATAAAGAGTGAGTCCCTCAGAGAAGGCTGAGTAGGGATTTGATTGTGTTTTGGTGTGCAGACCTGCCGAGACCTGAAGGACCGTCAGCAGTTGCTTGCGTACAGGAGCAAAGTTGATAAAGGATCTGTTGAGGAAGAGAAAATCGATGCCATTCTCAACAGCTCGGTCAGTATCTCCACTTACCCTCCAGTGAGCCTAGGAGACTGTTCACAAAATAGCATCAAGGGTCCTCTCCCAAGACCTAGACAGGTGCACTTAGCTGAGCTACATGGATACAAGACTCAGCTGTGAGCTGAAGTAGCAAAAGCAGTGTTCTTCACAACAGAAGTCACTCTTGAGATATGAAACAATAGAAGAGTAACCTAAGACCTCAACATGAAGCTTAGTTGTGAGCGCTGATCAAGGTTTAACCTAGCAGATAGCAAGAATTACAGAGCACATGATACGGACTCAGTATCCAGGCTATATGCTCCCTTAGGACATGGTGGTGACCTGCCTGTCGGCAATAAGAAGGGAATGAAATAGAATCAGTTGTCTGGGAAGTCCAGCCAGTTATCTCTCACAGTGAAATCGCTGAGCTTTTCACCACCATGGAACTTAGTATTAGGAATTTTGACACCTGTGCTTGCTCACTAGCGAATCTCTGCAGTAAGGAGGGCAGAGCCAGATTAACACTCTAAAATACAGAACAGGTATTTAATCTATCTATATCTGAATAAATGAGCTCTTCTTGGGGCTAGGGAGCACTTTACTCCATAAAGTGTGTGTGCATACACATGGATCTGAGTCCAGTCCCCAGCACCCACATAAAGGTTGGGCATGGTGGCACGTGCTTGTAAATCCCAGCTCTAGGGAGACAGAGCCAAGAGGATCCCTGGGACTCACTGGTCAGCCAGCTAGCTAGCCTAACTGACAAGTTCTAGGCTAGAGAGATCTTATCTCAGAAAACAAGGTGGATAGCATCTGAGGAATGATACCCACGCTTGAGAGTTTAACACAATCTCTGCTGATGCATGGCTACAGTCCTGACCCTTGGGAGGCTACAGCAGGGAGATCAGGAGTTTGATGTTAGCCTAGGCTATACACTAAGTTCAAGGCTAGACTGGGCTATGTAGAGACACCCAATCTCAAACAACAAAACAGCCCCCAATCCAATCCTTATTTTCGTTCCCTCTTTTATTTCGTGGTGATGAGAACTGATCATGCCTTTGTTGTTTGCTTTTCGACAGCAAATTCGGTGGAAGAACTAAGTGTCACTTGCTACCCTGAAACCTGCCTCACTTCTCATTTCTGCCTATGGAAACAGAGCTTTCTTCTTGGGAGGGTCACAGCATTCAACCACTTGAGCGTGTCATTCACAGGCAGTGCCTGCTGCTTTGGGGACAGAAACCAGCATCTGAGACATGATCTTCAGGCTGATCTGTGTGCACGGGACAGATCTAAAGGCCAGTATCTGAGGCTCACAGGAAGGATGCTCTGCCTCCGGTGCTTACCCAGGTGGGAGCCCATCCTGGGTAAGATGTCAGAGAGACATGACTGCTCCAGAAGGACATCTGGACTAAGAGCTACAGGTATCACAGGGTGGTCGTGACATTCCTCCCAGCCATTATGACCAAGGACCTGGTGTTGGACATTGGCATTTCTGCTCCACAGGAAGTCAGAACAGAACTAAATTGGCTCTTCCAGGGCCACAGGAAGGAGTACCAGTATTGCTCAGGACTTGCTGGAAACCAGATCATTTTTCTCAAGCACAGGGCCACACATCTTAGAACAGACTCTTCCTAGACATTGGGTATCTTCAGCCAGCACCCATCTGCCGTCCCTGTCCACTTTTCGTTCCTAACTTAGGGTCCCATTCTCATGTGCACACTGGGCGGTGTGCCATCTGCTTCACCTGGTCCTCGGCTTCGGCCTCAGTCTTCCATGGAGTTCATATTCACCAGTGCTGGAGCGCTCTTCTTACAGGCAAAAATCTTTCACAAGACTCCCCTGGGCTACTGTGGCAGCACTTTACTTGGATATCTCGATAGGGGTTTGTTCCCCACTTGGTCTGCTGGGGACTTCAGCCATGTTCTGCCCTGTGCCTCCTGAACTGGATTTCCCTGCACTCCTAATAAAACTGCTGCGGTCTTGGTGCCTCCTCTTCCCCATCTGTTACTCAGGGTATGGTGGGTCTTGTGTGCATCTGTGACCGCCCCAGCTGTCAGCACATGATGGAGTGTGACAGTGTCACCGTGAGGCAGGAGACAGAAGGCCTGACTCTCCTCAGCTCTGCTGCTCACAGTCCAGAGCTGGGAAGTCCCTTACTCTGGGAACCCATCTTCATCTGTAGAAAAACCGCACTCTGGTCTGCGACTGGAGCGTTCTACAGGCATGAGGAGTGGGTGAAGTGGTAGGAAAATCAGCCATGCACACAGTCTAAGACAGTGTGCTTCTTAGCTGGAGGCAGTTTGGGGCTGCGGGAAATATTTAGCAACGTCTGAAGGCGTTTTTTATTGCCATACTTAGGTATATTGTAGATATGCTGTTATGTGCAGAAAAGGCCCCCATAGCAAAGGATTATCCTGCTTAAAACATTCGTAACAGCTGTGTTATACCCTGCTTTAGGGTTGGAGAGATGGCTCCGTGGGTAAGAGTGCTTGCCACCAAGTCTGGGGAGCTGAATTTAATCTTTAGGTCCCACACGGTAGAAGGCAAGAACTGACACCTGTAAGTTGTCTTCTGACCCTCACATGCTTGCGCGCACACACACACACATGCGTGCATACAAATATTAAATAAAAAATCCTTTTAAAAGGATCAGTTCCCAGCTTCTGCATTTAGCAATTATCTACAGCTCTAGGTAGCCTCATCCTTTGTCACTTTCCTGAGTATCGTTTTTACTCTTGAAGAAATGAGTTTAATTACATCAGACTTCAGTAGAGAAGCAAAACCAGGAGGGGTGCAGATAGGTTAGATCTCTCCAACCTCACCACATACTTCATTCTAGGGATTTGGTCCAAGTCAAGACCAAATTTGGCTACCAGTCTGTATCAAGTGGTTGCTTTTGTGTCTGGGGATGGAGTTTGGGTTTTATAGGGAAAGCAGTGAGGGAGGGAAGGTGGCTGTAAAGTGAGGGGCAGTAGGGATGAGCTAGAACAGGAGTCACTGTCTGAGTCAGGGCTACAGCTGTGGTGAAATCTGGACAATAGTAACCTGGGGAGGAAAAGGTTTATTCGGCTTACACTTCCTTATCACCAGTCATCAAGGAAGTAAGGACAGAAACTCAGACAGGGCAAGAACCAGGAGGCAGGAGCTGATGCAGAGGCTGTGGAGGGGTGCTGCCTTCTGGCTTGCTCCCCCGTGGCTTGCTCAGTCTACCTTTTTATAGAACCCAGGACCACCAGCCCAGGAATGGCACCACTCACAATGGACTGGGCCCTCCCTCACTAATCTCTAATTAAGAAAATGCGGTACAGGCTTGCCTGCAGCCTGATCTTAGGATGAGGGTCTCTCCTATCAGTTAACTCTAGCTTGTGTCAAGTTGATTTAAAACTTGCCAGGGCAGTTCCAGAGTGGGACACATGCTCCAACCTTAGAATAATATCCTGCAGGAGCAGCTGGTTTTTGTCGCAAAGTCAAAAATGCCCTAGCCCAGGAGTGAGCACTGAAAGAGGATCCAGGAGCAGGCCGAGCAGTTCCAGCCAGCCAGAGTCATGATGCGGCCCTGCAAGCTGAAACGGGAACTGGCTGCCATTTCATTCCCACATTCTAGACTCTTCACAAAAACATCCCAGAAACACGAAAGAAAGAGGTTCTAAGATACATTTCAGTCCAGCCAAGTTCACATCACAGCTACAACATGGAGTCCCCATTTTTGAGGATGTAAAAAAGAACACCTAGAATTCATGTCTGCAGGGTGCTGCATTGGTCCTGCAGGACTGGCAGGTTTTGAGTTCCTCTTTCCTTTGGAACAGAAAACAGCGCTTGCAAGAGCAGGATGTGACATCTACTGTGTCACATTCCTGTAAGGGGATAGGAGAAGCCAATAGATAGCAACTAATGATACAAATATATTATGTATACAACACAACATTCTACATCCATGTATGCCTGCATGCCAGAGGAGGGTGCCAGATCTCATTACAGATGGTTGTGAGCCACCATGTGGTTGCTGGGAATTGAACTCAGGACCTCTGGAAGAGCAGCCAGTGCTCTTAACCACTGAGCCATTTCTCCAGCCCTGCAATTATATTTTTATGAATTGTCTGAAATATATAAATTCATATGTAGGAAACATTGGTGACTCCAGGAGGTTGGAAGTGGGAAAGAATTGAGAGTAATTGCTTAATGCAAATAGAATTTCTTATGTGGCATATAAAAATGTTTTTGAAACAGGTAGTCACACAACATTCTCAATGTAATAAAGAATTATTTGTTTTAGAATGTTACGTGAAATTCACCTAGTTTTTTTTTTTAATCTAATGAGATTTAGAGACTGCGTAGTTTAATCTCTGATTTTAGCCTTGATGACTACGAGATTGATTATTGAACATAAAAAGACTGGGTAGTGCCAAGGGCTAGAGAAGCCGTGTGACAGAGCGCTTGCCCAGCAGACGCAAGGTTCTGGGGGCTCCAGCGCCTCACATTCCCTTTACAGAGTGTTATGTAAGGCACATCCCTGCAGGCTCACCTGCATGGAAACTGAGTCACGGGAGTCACACTCAATGAGTCATCCTTCCCAGAAAGGGACTGAGGGTATTGTTACCCAGCATGCACAGTTCCTGGTTCAATCCCAGGCACTAGGGGGAAATCATTAAATAACTATCTGCTTTTGTAATGGCGTAAATGAATGTAAACAGATTGTAAAATATATACACAGCTTTAATGGGGAAATTAGACTTACAGTACCACGGTTCCCGCGGCTGGGACCAGCCTGGTAATGAACTCCACGTAAAACCTGAGAGAGCTTAATTTTAATCAGAGAAAAAAAAACAGAGTTTAACACAGCTTTTGGCTGTTAGTTGGTGGCGTGCTGTAGAGAGATTTCCTGATTCGGCATCAGCAGCAGAAAAAACGCTGCGTCATTTTAAAGCGCGACTTCCTGGAGCTGTGCTGCCAGCATGAACTCTGGCTTTAAAGCATTTCAATGGATTTTATGGGACTGGATGTTTGTGTTCCCGCTTGGGATTGGAAGGAGAGTGCTCTGAGACCGTGCTGATGGCTCAGCGCTCCCCGCCTGCACCTGGGCAGACAGCAGAATCAGGCTTAGGCAGGCGGAAGAGCATGGTGGATTCCTGCCGCCATTCAGAGACGTGTTTTCAGACTGCGCAGTGCTCTGCGTGTCAGATTTGGCTGTAACTTGGATGAAAAGAATTTCTGTGCTGCACGCTCAGTCTCAGAATTAAAGTGCTGAGAGCCGCTCCTACCTGGCGGCCCCAGAGCTAGCACAAAATGGTACGTCCTCCATTTTGAAATTTTCCTGACTCAGCAGCAGGAAAAAACTGGCTGTTTTAAAATGCTGGCTTTCTGGGCTGTGCCACCATTGGAATCTCTGTCTGGCTCCTGTAGGAGACAGAGCTTTTGAATGGAGCATTTGGAGTAAAGTGCTACAATTTGTTTGATGGCAACTAGACTCGCTGTGTGCCTAAAAGGAAGTCATTGTGTGCTGTGGCTCAGAGGCACAAGCAGCTCCACCATGCTACTGGTGCAACGTGCAAGGATCAGAGGCATGAGCGGCTCCGCCATGTTGGACTGGGAAGGGCAAGCAGGCAGTACCTGTTTTTGACCTAGGAATTGTCACAGCTTAGATTCTTAAGTGCTTAGTGATTTAAAGTCGCAAAACAAAGTGCTCCTGGATAGTAAAAAAAAAAAAAAATTACAGATTCACAATAAAACAGATTCAGACACTGTTGGATGAATGTAAGTAGGCTTGGGAGAGAAGAAAAACAATATAAAGAATAAAGTTAATGTCTTAAAAAAAGGGTAAAGTCTTTAAAGAGACAGAGTACAGATAGTTAAGAGATTAAAAGAAATAAAGAAAAATAAGCCACGTAAAAATGGAAAATTCACAGAGAGTCTGGATTATGTACATTGTGTTTTCTTTAAAATTTTTGACTGTGAAGGAGCTAAGTACAGAGAGACATTTCA
This sequence comes from Microtus oregoni, assembly GCF_018167655.1. Taxonomy (NCBI): domain Eukaryota; kingdom Metazoa; phylum Chordata; class Mammalia; order Rodentia; family Cricetidae; genus Microtus; species Microtus oregoni. Next base: position 10,286,487 of record NW_024543068.1, read on the forward strand.
TTATATGGGCTGCCAAGTGGAACCAGAATGGATATCATGAGGGTATGATTTCAGAATTTGGGTCTAAGGATATGATGCTTTGGAAAGGGTCTTCTTTTGTTTTCACAGAGGATGTGACCCTGTGGATTGCATCTATTCCAATATGGTATGATAGACCTCGCCCTCCTGAAAGGTTGCCGTGAACACCCTCAAAAAATTACTTCACTCAACTGCCAACTGAGATAAACCTGGCACACAGGTTACACCTTAAATGATCTGATTAACAGTGCCCCCATTTAGCAGGAAGCAGTTTGGAGAGAAAAAACTGTGCCCATGTTCCCAAAATATTGTTTACAAATGTTCTTTTACATTTAAAAGGGGAAATGATATAGGTATGAATAATTTGCATTGGTATGGATTTTAAGGTCAATTTTGTTATATGTATATGTATTTCTGATCTTGATTAAGGTATTGTGATTGTGTAGTTCATTTTTAAAATGTAATGTATAATTAGGAAATATAGGTTGTTGATGGATAATCATAAATAATAGTCAAGTTTGTAGTCATGTTACTTAGATTTTCTAGATCTATAGAGATATATTTCAGATTGGCATTCTTCATATCTCTCAAAGGCTGTAGAATATGGCATTTAAAATATTTTAATAACTTAGGACTTTTCATGACAATGAGACATGTTTGCTCCTGGCGGCACCAATCTACTTCAAGAAGAAGATGGGCATCGAAGAGGATCCTTATGGAGCTTGATAGCCATTTGGGCAAGAAACTGCTCTTGCCTGGACTGTTGCATAAACTAGACACAGAGAACCCACAGAGAGAGGACTACTGAACTTGCCTAAAGGTGAGATGGTCTTTTGGGGTTCCTGAATCATGAAAGAGTCTGCGAGACATTCTGTAGGACACAGCAGAAAGTGACTGAACTGTCTTTGAAATTTCCTGCTTCATGGAAATGTCTGCTGGATACTATGGGCCTGAAGGCTGAAGATGGATGCCCCAACGGTACAGAGGAACTTTGGGTGACTATACAGGCAGCGAGATGTCTCTGTCATTTCTAGAGCTTTGGATCTCTTGTGTGCTTAGGTAATATTATATCCTTCTGGAGTCTTTGATGGAGTTGAAGAATGGTTAGTTGTAGTTATAGTTTTCCTTAGTTATGATAAAAGATAAAATAGATATAAATATTGTAACTGTAATTCTTGCTTAATATCTGTTTTGTTATATGTAATCTTACTATGTTAAAGTGAAAGCCTTTCTTTTTTGTTAATTCTTGCTTAATATCTGTTTTGTTATATGTAATCTTACTATGTTAAAGTGAAAGCCTTTCTTTTTTGTTTAAACAGAAAAAGGGGAAATGATGGGGGAGAGTCTTCTGTTTTGTGTTAATTTCATTGGTTAAATAAAGAGACTGCCTTGGCCCTTTAATAGGACATAAAATTAGGTAGGCGGAGTTAACAGAACAGAATGCTGGGAGAAAGAAGCTGAGTCAGAGAGTCGCCATGATTCTCCCACTCCAGACAGACGTAGGTTAAGATCTTCCCTGGTAAGCCACCTCGTGGGCTAAACAGATTATTAGAAATGGGTTAGATTAATATGTAAGAGCTAGCCAATAAGAGGCTGGAACTAATGGGCCAAGCAGTGTTTAAATGAATACAGTTTCCGTGTAATTATTTCGGGTAAAGCTAGCCGTGCGGGCGGCTGAGTGGAGGGAAAGTAGCCCGCCGCTCCTAACACAACATGCTTTTTGCTGGTTTTGTTTGTTTTGTTTGTATGTGGTGTGTGTGTGTCAGACAGAGAGAGAGAAAACCCCTTAGAGAGGATTTTCTTTCCACCTTTAGGTAGGTTTTGGAAACTGACCCCAGGTCACCAGGCTTGCATGGTAAGCACCTTTACCTGCTTTAGCATCTCACAGGCCCTGTCATTTACTTTTTAAAGCAGTGCTAAAAATGTAGATGATGCTCCAATCTGGAAGAAAAAGAGAAGACTGGTCAGATGGCTCACTGGCTGCTCTTCCAGAGGTCCTGAGTTCAATTCCCAGCAACTACATGGTGGCTCACAACCATGTGTAATGAGATTTGGTGCCCTCTTCTGGCCTGCAGGAATACAGTCAGAACACTGCATACATAATAAATAAATAAATTAAAAAAAGAAAAAGGAAAACAAATAGAAATCGAGAATCTTCTGTTGGAAGATTCCACCCTGGCTCGGGGTAGCATTCCTACAAGTAGCGAAGGAACTGTGTCTTCCTCACATTCAGGCCACGAAAGTTTATGGCCATGTCTTGCTCCTTTAAGACCAGAGAATGGAATGAACTGGTTGCTACGGGGTCATAATGACAATTCTCTTGGGTGGCTCGTCTTACATATGTAGTTATCAGCTGCCCAGACCAGACGTCCTGAGGAGTAGGGCATATCTCAGTTGGTAAGATATTATGTAGATTGGTTTGTATATGTCTAGGTTTATTTTCTAAGACTGCAGTGCCCACGCTGTAGCTAAGGGATCAGTGGTACCCAGTTTGGGCTCTTTTCTGCCCTACAGGGAACACAGAGTTTACTCAAAGTAGAGATTTTCTTTGAAACAAGGTTCTCTGTGATCCACAATATTTCTAAAGCTCACAGAATGGAAGAGGAAAGCGCCTAGCAATGAGAACCCATGAAACCTACCGCTATCCTAACTCCTGCTGAAAGATGCACCCGTAGCCAGTATGGATAAATCTTCCTGTGAATTCCCTTTCAGGTTTCATGAATCCAGGGTTCATGACCCGTAGGTATTAGGCTGCCTCTGGAAGGAGCGCTGAAGCCCACTGCCATGAGGACACGTGACCTAGTCCCACATCAATGTGACTTACGCCCTTGTACCCGAACCCTTTTCTCCAGGGTGGAGGAGCCATGTTGTTTGGTTTCTGTCCCTGCAGGAGATGGTGGTTTGGAAATGGATATACTAGACGACCTTGAGTCCCTGAAGTTTGAGTATGGGATTCCAGAGGATGAGCACTACTGGCTGTATTTGCAGGGACGGTATCGGGGACTGATGATCAAGGGCTGCGCTCATGCAGTCTTCTTTTGCAAACTGTTCTGTACTTTAAGGTAAGCTAACTGATAAAGACAAGCATGGCTGCTGGGCGCCCAAGGGACTTGCACTTTTTAGACTGGAGGTTAAATGGGCAGAAAAATTGTTTTTCTAACCAAGTTCAGTCCACGTTCAATCACTTCTCATCTGAAATGAATGGCAAAATCCATTCAAGGATGTTTTGTGCTTACATAGGAAAGCTTGGGCTGGTGGTGACTGCTGGGCAGAGGGTGGCCGAATTATTCCATTTATTTATATATTTACTCCCCCACACCACGAGCTCGCCTTCCATAGCACTAGTGACCAGTCACCCTTGTCTGTTACTTCAGATAGAGGCAGTTCTTTCTTCTGAGACTGACCTAAGAGTGGGTACAGGAACAACTGAACTAGATCAGAGAAACATTATATCTGAACAAGTAAAACTATTAAACCAACCAGGTTCTTTTTTAAAAAAAATATTTATTTATTATGTATACAATATTCTGTCTATGCATATGCCTGCAGGCCAGAAGAGGCCACCAGACCCCATTACAGATGGTTGTGAGCCACCATGTGGTTGCTGGGAATTGAACTCAGGACCTTTGGAAGAGCAGGCAATGCTTTTAACCTCTGAGCCATCTCTCCAGCCTCCCAACCAGGTTCTTGAAAACAGTAACTGAAATGAATGAATTCACCAGAGGAATTCAGCATCGGGTATGACCGAGCAGATGGAATCGGAGAACTCAAATATGCGTCAGTTGGAAGTATTAGTAAAAGAAAAAAAAGGAACAAGTAAAGAGAAACACCATAATCAAATTTGATAAATAATAGCAAAAGCAAGAAAAAAAAAAGGCAACTTGTGCACAATGTAGCTTCCATCATGTTGAAGCAAACTCTGATACAGCAGATAAGATTTTAAATAAAAAACTTATACGGGACAAAGAACGGAATTATTACAATGATAAAAGATCGTTTTCCATGAAGATATGTGTCTGATATCCAAACATTCAGCTTTGTGAAGCAAATACTGATATACTGAAAGATATGAAAGATATTTCAACACCTCATTTACAGCCATCGTTACAGGATCCAGGCAGAAGATCCAAAAGGAAACAGCAGGCAGAAACACCGCAAAGCAGAACACTCAGAATCAGGAGAATAGATGCTTTTGTGTGTGTGTGTGTGTGTGTGTGTGTGGTTTTTTTTTTTTTTTTGTGCTCTACTTTTTTTTGATTTGTGGCAGGGTCTCACTCTGCAGAGAAACCCTGTCTCGAAAACAACAAGAAAAAGAAAGAAGAAAAGAAGAAAAGGAAAAAAGAAGAAAGAGATGTCAGGTCATCTTAATTCATTTCCTAGTTCAGATTACATAAACTCCGGGAAAGAAGAGAATGGAAGCATGCACTAGAAGCCATCCCACAGGAACCCACGCCTATGCAATGCCCAATTAAAATCAAACACCTCATCCTAACACAGGGCTTCCCATTTTACCTTTATAAACCAACATTTGCCTATGGGCCACGTCTGTCTCTTCTCTATTCACAGGCAGCCCTTTGTCCTCTGGGACAAATACCCCTGCCCTCTTTCCCTTGTTTCTTTCTCCTTCTCCCTTGTCCTCTGTCTTCTGTGTTTGTCTCTTTTTCCTTGCCTTCAGTCCCTCTGGAGCAAATAAATCTCCTTGGTGGTGAGAACTTGGCTTTGGAGGTGCTGAGCCGATACTTGTCCTTTCAAGAGTGGTTTGCCTTCATTTTGTGTAAAATAAGGAGGGGAGAGGGTCACCGGGAGTTAGTCACTGTCTCTGCCTTCTGACTTTATGCCTAAATACCCTTTGTAAAAACCACATTTACCAAAGAAAAACCAAAGTCATATGATTTTAGTTCAACACAGAGAAGTAGTTGACAAAAGCCAACACTCCTCCATGAGTACAACACTCAACACAGGGAAATTACCTCAGTGTACTGAAGGTCTTGTATGAAAAGCCCAAGGTGACATCACATTCAAAGCAGAAAGCTTTTCCTCTAAGACCAGACACAAGGCAAGGAGTCCCACCTTCACTAATTATATTCACTTAAGTCCTGGAAGTCATAGCCAATGCAGTTAGGTTAAACAAACAAACAAATAAAAAATTTCATAGGTGACTCTGCCTCAAAACCATAAAAAACACCTGGCAGTGGTGGTGCACACCCTAATCCCAGCACTCGGGAGGCAGAGGTAGGACAATCTTTGTAAATTCAAGGACAGCCTGGTCTACAGAGCGAATTCTGGACAGCCGTGGCTACACAGATACCCTGTCTCAAAAATCAAAACATAAACAAAAAGCAAAACAAAAAGAGAAAGGAAGGAAGGAAGGAAAGATGGAAGAAAGGAAGAGAAAGAAATCACTCAAAAACCAGTTGCATTTATGCATGCTGACAATCAACAGCTGAAAAGGATTTTAACAATGCCAGCTGGGGTGGATCTCAGTGGTAAGAACATGAGTCAATAAATAGGACACTACAAAACCACAGGCAATGGAAGCAAAAATAAACAAATAGGATTGTTTTGAACTTAAAGGCATCTATATAGCTAAGAAATAAAGAAAAGCATCTGGATAGCAAAAAAGCTGATGGCTAAAAAGGGAGAAAATGCTTGAAAACCATTTATCTGATGAGGTGTAAGCATTGATTATATGCTTGGGGACGAAGCTCAGTTGGCAGAGTGCCTGCCTAGCATGCACAATGCACAAGTTTAATCCCTGGCATTGCATTAACCAGGTGTCAGTCACCTGTCAACGGGCCTCAGGAGAATCAGATGTTCAAGGTCTTCTTCAGTTACGTACCAAGTTCAAGGCCAGTCCAGATGACTTGAGACACTTCCTTTAAAAAATAAAAATTGTACACAATGGAGTATTACACAGCAGAAAGAAATAACAGCTTGAATTTTGCAGGAAAATGGATGGAACTAGAAAACATTATTTTGAGTGAGGTAACCCAGACAATAGACAATTATCACATGTACTCACTCATAGGTGGTTTTTAAACATAAAGCAAAGAAAGCCAGCCTACAAACCACAATCCCAGAGAATTTAGACAACAATACGGACACTAAGAGAGATTTACATAGATCTAATCTACATGGAAAGTAGAAAGTATAAAAAGACTAGATCTCCTGAGTAAATTGGGAGCATGGGGACCTTGGGGGAGGATTGAAAGGGGGAGGGGAGAGGCAGGGAGGGGAGCAGAGAAAAATGTAGAGCTCAATAAATATCAATAAAAAAAAAGAAAAAAAGAAAAAGAAAAATTGGCCAGGCAGTGTTGGCGAACACCTTTAATCCTAGCACTTGGGAGGCAGAGGCAGGCAGATCTCTGTGAGTTCGAGACCAGCCTGGTCTACAAGAGCTGGTTCCAGGACAGGCTCCAAAGCCACAGAAAAACCCTGTCTTGAAAAAACAAAACAAAACAAAAAAACAAAAAAATAAAATTGGCCAGGTGGTGTTGGTGCATGCCTTTAATCCCAGCACTTGGGAGGTAGAGGCAAGCAGATCTCTGTAAATTCAAGACAAGCCTGGTCCACAAGGTTCCAAAGCTACAGAGAAACCCTGTCTTTAAGAAAAAATAAAATAAAAATTAATTAATTAATTAATTAAATTAAATAAAAATTGTTGTGGGATATTTGATTGCGCTGTGACACTCCGAGACTGTTAATAAAGTTAACCTTGAATTGGGGTGGAACCAATGACTAGCTGACCGGAATTAGCCATAGAGAAGCCCATAATTTGGATAGAGAAGATGAAAACGAAGTGTTGTGATCCAGCTGCCCTCACTCCCCCTGACTGATAGCGGAACTTCCTTGTGGTCTGTAATTGACAAGGATGTTTGTGTTCTTTCTGGCTGGTGGGTCTCCACAGAAGGAGTAGAGGTATAAAAGGTTGCTGGGCAAAATAAAGGTTGCTGTTCTTCCACCTGAAAAGAAGCCTCCGTGTCTCAATCCCGGCACACACACACCCCTCCTCTGCCAGTCTAGCCTATCCAGGCTGCGCTGGCTGCAGCAGGAAGGAAAAGGTGGGACTAGAGTTTGGAGTTTCTTTTGGTTTTGGGATGAGTTGCTTCTTGGCTTCTCTGGTCTAGCAGGTTTTCACCCCCACATCTGACTTCTGAGTCTTTGTTGGTAAACAGAATGATACAAACTTAGTTTAAATATACTTATCTTGGCCGCAGGCCATGGCCTGTGTGGCCAGCAGGGTGCTGACTGGGGGACCTGTGGGGCTGCAGATGTGTTGTAATTGGAGCGGCGGAGCTGTGTCCCCAGCACCCCCGCCTGCTAGCTTATGCCCGAAAAAACAACACACAAACTGTATTCATTTAAACACTGCTTGGCCCATTTCTATCTAGCCTCTTCTAGGCTAATTCTCACATATTAATTTAGCCCATTTCTAATCATCTGTGTAGCACTGCTAGTTGCACTTACCGGGAAGATTCTAGCGTACGTCCATCCTGGGTCGGAGCTTCATGCTTCTGCCTCAGAGAGCAGAGCTATGCGTCTGCCCAGGAGAGCACTTCCTCTTCCTCCCAGCATTCTGTTCTGTTTACTCCTCCCACCTATGTTTTAACCTATCAGGGCCAAGCAGTTTCTTTATTGCTTAACCAATGAAATCAACAGATTGATATATGACACTCCCACATCACAGATGACAATCAAAATATCAATAGATTCATGTGCAGCCCCTAAACCAATAGAAAAACCATCAAAAATCTCACTTGGGAGGCACAGGCAGTTAGATCTCTGTGCATTCAAGGCTAGCCTGGTCTACAGAGTGAGTTCCAGGACAGCCAACGCTACACAGAGAAACCCTGTCTCGAAAAGACGGAAAATAAATAAAAGTCCAGTATATATTGTGAGTGTTAGAGCTCTGGAGGTAAAGGTATCCTGACTCATCGGGAGGTCAGACTATAGCTGAAGTTGGGGTACAGTGGGGGTCTGTCTCCCTGCAGGATGTAGCAACCCTGCTCCTCTCTGAGGGAGCCATAACAGCTGAGCTCTGCTGTGTTCCTCTAAGGGAATGTGGTAGCAAAGCTAACCATTTCTTGTGCTCTGCTCAGCTCCAGCCCAAGATGTTACTACTTCTGCTTCACGCTGCTAAGGAGGAAATCCCTGCAGAAATGTAGCAATCTCCTCCAGCTCCAGCAAAGAGCTACTCTTTTCTGCTCCACCCCCAAGGAAGTTTCCTAGCAGATGTAACTCCTCTGGTTTTTGTGTTTGTGTTTTTTTTTTTTTTTTCTGCTCAGCCCCCTTAAGAGAACATCTCAGCAAAGGTTCTGCTCTGCACTGGTGAAAGAACTTCACTCAAAGCTATTTTAAGAAAGAGATTTATTTGGGAAGAAGGATCCCAGAAGAGTGGCTACCTCTGCTAGGGTGGTATAGGACAGCTCACAACTGGACAGACAGAGGGGGCTTAGATATGGCTTCTTAGGGGCAGAGTTTTCCCAGGGAGAATATTTTCTTCCTTCTTTCTTTCTTTCTTTCTTTCTTTCTTCCTTCCTTCGAGACAGGGTTTCTTTGTGTAGCTTTGGAGCCTGGCCTCCAACTCACAGAGATTCACCTCCTCTGCCTCCTTCTTGAGTGTTAGGATTAAAGGTATGTGTTACCACCACCTGGCAAGGGAGAATATTTTTTGCTCAGGGATTGGTTCGTTTTGTGTTCGATTGGTCAGGGGCAGAGCTGGTACTGGTTTCAGGACCAAACTTTCTTTCACTGACCCTTTTTAGTTTTTTGGCTCTAGTTTTAGGACCAGGGTGTATTTCTTTCACTGGCTCTGGTTCCAGGGTGAAAGTGTGTTTCTATGACTCTGGTTTTAGAGTCAGGGTCAGAGTGTGTTTCTTTGATTCTGGGTTTAGGGCTAAAGTGTTTCTTTCACTAGCTCTGGTCCCAGGGCTAGAGTGGAGTGGGTTTCTTTTACCAGCTTTGGTTTCAGGGCCAGGGTGGGTTTCTTTGGCTAGCCCTTTTACCCTACATTTATAAAGACCTCCTACAACTCAGCAATAAATTCAACAACCTGATTTTTAACCTAAGACTTCCTCAAAGAATGTATAGAAATAATCAACAGTTACACGAAAGGTTGTTCAAAATTGATAGTCATCAGGAAAATGCAAATCACAACTGCAATAAGATACTCCTTTATACCTGTTAGAACAACCATATTGGAGCACCAGAAATGAACAAGTTTTGGTGTGGATGTAGAGAAATTAGAACATTTGTTTAATGTTGGTAAGAGTGTAAGAATTAAGCAGGATTGCATAAGATCAAGCAAACCCATTTCTGGGTATATATACCCTAAGAATTCCCAGAGATATTTGTATGCCCATGTTCATTGCAGCCTCATTTCAGGTATCCAAGATGTGCAAGCAATTTTAATGTCCATTGATGATGAATGGGTGTGACAATTAATGCTCCTGGCCATGATGGTCATGGATTCTAACTCTCTGGAACCAGGAGCCTCAAGTTATTGCCTTGGTCATGACGTTTTACCATGGCAATAGAAAAAGTAGCTAAGACAACCCTTAAGATACTTTTGTTAGGTATAACAGTAACAAGATGGATATATAATGGTTACTAAGATGGCTAAATGAGCTAGCTGTGTTATATATGTCGAGAGTGGTGGCTCACACCTGTAATCTCAACACTCAGCAAGCAGAAGCAGGGAAGTCGGGAATTTAAGTACAGCCTGGGCTACATGAGATTCTTTCCAAAACAAAACAAGAAACATCACATTATATACATATGAATGAAATATTACTGTTTGACCTCAAGAAGGAAATTTTGTAAGCTGTGAATTGCATGAAGCTTGAGGACCTGATCCTAAGTTCAAAATGCTAATGCTGCAAGATTCTGCCTACATGGTGTCCTTAAAAGTTTTTAAGTTTTAAAGTTTTTCTGATGGGAAAACAAACCGCAAGTAAAATGGTAATTTCTAGATGTGGGGATGGGAAGTGAGCCGTTCAGGAATATAAAGTTTCTGTTTTGCAGGGATGCAAAGAGTCTAGATGTCAGTTGCATAGCAACGTGCATAGATGCAAACATATTGTATACTTAAGATGGTGATGATACATTCTAATCGACAGCTGTGTGTGTGCCCAGCAAGTAGACCATAATGCTCAAAGAATTGGTCCATGTGTGCTATGCATCACCATATAATGTATAACAGTCATAGTGATGTTCAAAGCTAATAAAATACGAGATATACAAACTTTGTGTTTAAAGGTCCAGGAAAATTCAAGATAGAAAAACAAAAAAATATTTTCATCGATAAATTTTTCCACACAGTTTTGGGCCCTTGGAAAAGTGAGGTGCTTTTTCAGGATGAAGGTTTTATTCCCTACTAAGACTGTAGAAATGGCCTTCAATTGAAATGCCTTGTTTCTGAAGTATTACTTTGTCATTAGACTTCCACATGGGAAAAAAGAAAAAAAAAAAACAAACAAACCTTAGGGACTCCTGAGGAAAACTACAGCACGTACATGCGTTTGTGTGTGTTTGTTCATTTTCTAGAGAACTGTTACACCAGGGCCAGCGTACAGTACAGCCTCGGGATGTACCACTTGATGCTGCCTCCGTGGAGGATGAGACGTTAAAAGTGGGCATCATTGGATGTGGCCACCTCGGGAAGCAGCTGGCTACCGTCCTGCTGAGACTTGTCCCCATCCCTGCTGAGAACCTGCACATCTCAACTCGGAGGCCCGAGTCCCTGGGTGAGGAGCACTGAGTGCAGACAGTAGGGGTGGGGCTGGTAGCTAGCGTTAACAAAGCTGTTTTGAGAGGTCCCTTTAAAGCAAGGGTTCTCTGCTTGCTGGCCCTAAATTTTAAACTTGTCAAGATAACTTTTCTCCACTCATTTATATCTGTTTCTCCTTCCTGTGCCCTTGGTGCGAATTATCTTTCTGGGTATGAGCTACGGGGGGATTTTGCATACAGTATTCAAATCTGACTGGAATATTAGAGTCTGAAATTATGTCAACAAATATTTCTGTGTGTCCTTATATTCAAAAAATGACATCTGGGTATAAAAATATAATGATTCCAGTTATGGATTAGCATGATAGAAATAAGAACTCTGGCCGGGCAGTGGTGGCGCACGCCTTTAATCCCAGCACTCGGGAGGCAGAGGCAGGCGGATCTCTGTGAGTTCGAGACCAGCCTGGTTTACGGGGGCTAGTTCCAGGACAGGCTCCAAAACCACAGAGAAACCCTGTCTCGAAAAAACCAAAAAAAAAAAAAAAAAAAAAAAAAAAGAAATAAGAACTCTGATTTGTTTCTGAGGAAACAGACTGAAAAAGGACCTGGAATAATTCCCAGGGAGAAGGAAATGCTTTCTGTCTAGAGCAACCGTTCTCAACCTGTGGTGACCCCTTAGGGGGTCAAATGGCCCTTTCACAGTGGTCACCTAAGATCACTGGAAAATATGGATATTTACATTATGATTTATAACAGTAACAAAATTATAGATATGTAGCAATGAAATTAATTTTATGGTTGGGGGTCACCACTGTAGCACAAGTAATAAAGACCCAGAGACAGATATTGGGGTTCAGCCTGAAGATCAGCAAAGCAAAGCAACCAAACCACTAAAGAGCTCTTAACTTTGTGAAATCGTCGAACTGAAAAAGAGTGAGTTTTTGTCTTATCCCGCCTTGTAGTCCTCTCTAGTGTGGGGATTAAAGGAAGGCATGCGCCACCACTGCCTGGCCTGTATGGCTGTCTAGTGTGGCTATTTTGCATTCTGATCTTCAGGCAAGCTTTATTTATTAAAATACAAATGAAATAAGTGGGAGGGGAGAGGCAGGGAGGGGAACAAAGAAAAATGTAGAGCTCAATAAATATCAATAAAAAAATGTATAAAAAAGCCGGGTGATGGTGGCGCACGCCTTTAATCCCAGCACTCGGGAGGCAGAGGCAGGCGGATCTCTGGGAGTTCGAGACCAGCCTGGTCTACAAGAGCTAGTTCCAGGACAGGAACCAAAGCCACAGAGAAACCCTGTCTCAAAAAAAAAAAGTATGAAAAATACAAATGAAATATCATGACACACCACAACATGAGGAACTGTATCAAATGGCTGCAGAATTAGGAACGATGAGAACCACTGTTTAGAGGGAACTATGAGCTACATATGTGCTCTTACCAAAACTGCTCAGAATGTATGCCTCAGAACTCCGTGTGCTATCTCATGTAAAGTACATGGCAATGAAATGCACGTTGACAGCAGAAAATAGTATGCATAGTGTAGAAATATTTTCTTTCTTTTTCTATCTTTGTTGAGACAGGGTTTCTCTAGTCTTGGCTATCTTGGATCTCACTTTGACAACCATGCTGGCCTTGAACTCACAGAGATCTGCCTGCCTCTGCCTCATGAGTGCTGGCTGAGATTAAAGGTGTCTGCCACCATGCTTGGCATCTCCTTCTCCTTTCTAAGTAGTATAGCATGGCATGAGTATTAAAGTTTTTTCCTTCCTTCCTTCCTTTCTTTCCTTTCTTTCGTTTTCCCCCAAAACAGGGTTTCTCTATATAGTTTTGGAGCCTGTCCTGGAACTCACTTTGTAACCAGGCTGGTCTTGAACTCACCGAGATCCACCTGCCTCTGCCTCCCGAGTGCTGGGATTAAAGTCCTGTGCCACTTCCACCTGGCTATGGCTTTTCTTTTTCTATTTATTTGTTAATAGAATTTCCCCCTAATTTTTGGTCACTGCAAATACAGCCTCTATTAATGCTTGTATACAGGTGTGGACTTTTACTTTCATGGTTTTCTGACTTGTTAAAGAAACATCAGATGCTTTGTTTTGTTAAGCGTCGAATGCTTTTGCTCTCCAATTTAACCTAAGGAAAGATCACATGTGAATTTTTACCAACGTGGCATAAGAACACATTTCATTATGCCATTTTCCTTTTGAAAATTTTTATTTACTTGTGTTTTATGTCTGTGTGTTCTGCATGTACATCTGCATGCCAGAAGAGGGCATCAGATCCTATTATACACAGTTGTGGATGTGTTCAATTCCCATGTGGATATGTGATATTGACTTCTAAAAGAGCAGGCAGTGCTCTTAACCCCTGAACCATCTCTCCACCCTCTAATTCTACCGTTTTCAATACTGGAAACTATCCTTTATTTATGTACTTATTTATTCATCATTATTATTATTAGTTGTTTGGTTTTTTTTTGAGCCAGTGTCTCTGTGTAGCCTTGGCTGTCCTAGAACTCACTCTGTAGATCAGGCTGTCCTTGAACTCACAGAGATTCACCTGTCTCTGTCTCCCAAATGCTGGATTACAGACGTGAGCTACCACCACCCAGCCCAGCATCACTTTTAACATTTTTCATCATTGGGATGAGCAGTTACCTCTCCCAACATCTTTTGCATTCTGTTTTTTGGTAACACTTAAAGAGCACACCAGAAGGAAGTATCCATTTAAATTCTTACTTTCAGAAATCCATGTTGGAGTGAAGATAATCAGATAATTAAGTGCCTGCATGTTTAATGCTAGTGTGTGAGTTATCATATACACAGCCTTCCCCTCTCCATTTATGAAGATCATTGTTGTCTTGTATATGTTACAAAAACTGTTACACTTTTCCCAACGCCCCCAGTTTCTGTTTACATTCTTTCGTTCTCCTAATTTTACCCACTAACTCAAGTCAGGAAGCCATCCAACTTTCAGAGAGTCACATAGCATCCTGAAGCCTCAGTTGGCTCCTCTATAATAGGGGAACCATCCTCTTTGGTCTAGAGTGCCTGTGTGAGAGCTCCCTTAAAGAATACACAGAAAACACTTCATTCATTCATTCTCTGGCAAGTGCTAACTCTACAAGAAATGGAAGCAGAATGCTTCTTAGAGATTTCTTCTCCCCAACTTAAATTAAAATAATAATAATAAAAACACCTTATGTTTGTTCTAAAATCAAGACAAAAAGAACCAGGCAAGAGCTGTAAGCTTTGCCACAGTGGTCGGCTTCGCCCAGGGGAGGGGCCTTTTTTGCGTAACTCACAGAGGCATCCAGGAACAGCTTCTGGTTCTGTGGCAACGATGCTTAGGCTGCTTACTGAGACTCCATCCTCTCCCCGTGGCTGATGCTCAGGATACATTTCTCTGCGTTGTACGCTCTCTCCTGTCCTTTCTCCCTCCCAGTTGAGTTCCAGAAGTTAGGGGTCCAGTGCCTGTATGACAACGTTTCTGTGGCGAGCTGGGCCAAAGTCTTGTTCCTCTGCTGCTTGCCATCTCAGCTGCCTAATATCTGCTTGGAAATCCAAAACAAACTCGAGAAGACCTGCTTGGTGTACAGCCTTGTGTCGGCGATTCCGCTACCCAGGTAACGTGTCAGCATGAGAACCGAACAGCCTAGTCACTGAAGTCTCCCACCCGCCCGTTCCCTACCTCTTGGAGTTAGTCATCCTCAGGAAAAAGGAGCCGCATGACCTACAGAAAGACCCAGCCAGCCTTTCTAGCTCCATCTGCCCCTGACCCCCGGTTTTTACATAAACAACACTTAGAATTGGGATATTTTCCCTGTTTAAAACGTGAATGGCATATCGTTTCCCAGGTACTCGCACCCCACTCTGTATCAATAAGAAAACAGCAGATAGCATGAAAAGCTATGAAAAATAGGTGTCAAGCGTCCCTTTTGTACTCCTGCCTCTAGCCGAAAGCTAGGCACACGATAGGAGGATGGTTGGGAGAATCCAATCCATCAGGGCCCTTTGGGGACACCAGGCCCAAGTCATGTCACCAAGCTGTGCTGTGCAGGGGAGGGGGGTGGCTGTTCGGCTTAGCTGCCAGCGCAGTAGACTGGATAGCCATTCCTTACCATCTGATGCTGTACTCCCTGACTCTGTGGCTTCCAGGCTGAAATTTCTACTGAACCACAGCAATATCCTGCGGCCTCAGTATCACTTTACTGAGCATTTTGACAACGTCTGGGGAGAGACTAAGGAAATCACAGCTGTTCTCCAAGATCCAGAGGTCATTCGGGGTACCTACCCCTACAGTGATGTTGGTAAATGCTCAACTGTGTAACTACTTCTGACATTCTCTTGACAGTTACCTTCTTTGGTGTGTGTGTGGGGGGGGGGGGGGAGAAGCACAAAGTAGATACATTTAGTTATTCGAGTTTGGTATGTGTCTTAGGGTTTCGATTACTGTGAAGAGACACCATGCCATGGCAGCAACTCTTATAAAGGAAAAACATTTAATTGAGGTAGCTTATATTTTCAGAGGCTCAATACATGGTCGTCATGGTGTGACATGGTGCTGGCAGACATGGTGCTGGAGAAGGAGCTGAGAGTTCTATACCTTGACCCACAGGCAACAGGAAGTGAACTGTGTCACTGGGCCATAGCTCAAGCATAGGAGACCTCAAAGCCCGCCCCTACAGTGACACAGTTTCTCCAACAAGGCCACACCTATTCTAAGAAGGCCACACCCCCTAATAGTGCCGCTCCTTCTGAGCTTAGTGGGCAGTTACATTCAAACTACCATAGTATGAGAAAAGGGCTGGATAGGTAAAAGCAGCCTTTCTTAGGCAGAGCTGAAAACCCTAACTTTTGGATCCTTAAGTCTGATCTGGAAACAACCAGGGAAAATAACGTATGTGAATAAGGGAATGAGCTGGGCTTGGTGGTACATGCTGATAACTCATCTTGGAGAGGTGGAGATGAAAGAAGCTGGGTGTCAAGGCTCCTTAGCTATAACCAAATTTGAGGATAACTAAAGCTACATGTGAGCCCGTCTCAAAAAAACAAAAGACAACAAACAAACAACAACAACAACAAAACCCCAAAAAGATCCCAGGAGAACAACAGCAATAACAACAAAAACCAGGAGAACACAATGTCTGGGACAAGAAAAATGGGTTTCCCTCTCATCTTGCAGTATTTCCCAGTTCCTGCTGTGGGCAGGGACTGTTGTAGAGATCCTTCTGTCATTAGCAGTGCTCAGCTCAGTCCTGTCTGCTCCCCTTCAGTATGATCAGCTCATAATGTACTGTAAAGGGCAAAGGGGGATCATAGCCAGGGAGGAAGAGCGTTCATCTCCTGGCACACCGCTAACCAGTTTAGGGGAGAAGGTGGCCTCGCTGTCCCTCTCTCGGTCTCTCCTGGGTACCCTACAACTTCTTTCTGCAGTGCTCACTGTCTATTTTCTTCATGTCAAGGGGGAGTGATCCTCAACATCAAATGGCTGGAGGGGGTTTTCTACGCGGCCATCAACGTCTGCACAGTGAGGAACGTGTTCCACTCCCACGTGCTCCAGATCCTCAACAAGCTCTTTCTCTCCGCGCACTTGGAAAGCTGCGAGACGGACAAGGCGTCCTGTCCCAAATTCCAGCTAACAGATTTTTTGAACAAAAACTACGTCAATAGTTTGTTGTATAGAAGGTATGATGTCAGACATCTGGCCATTGGAATCTGTCCCCCAGTCCTGTCTTAATGGAGGATGCTTTCTGAAAACAGTTTTTGGGGTGGGGCAGTAGTGGCACAAACTTTTAATCCTGGCACTCAGGAGGCAGAGGTGTGAGTTCGAGGCCAGCCTGCTCTACAAAGTGAGTTCCAGGATGGCCAAGGCTACACAGAGAAACCCTGTCTCAAAAAACTAATAAAAAAATATCTTGGTGGGGGGGCTTGGAGAGACCACAGGGAGACCTGTAGGAACTTGTTTTCTCCTTTCGCCAGGTGGATGCTGGGATTGAAGTCAGATCCCCAAGCTTGGCAGCAAGCATGGTTGTAGCAAGCATCTTTACCTGCTAAACCATTTAGTCTGCCTCGTTCACTTCTTTGTTTTATCCTTTCGTGTTCTTCTCCTAGCCTCTGCGTGGTTTTGTTTGTTTGTTTGTTTTTCTTTGTTTGTATTTGAGAGTCTCCAGACAGCCCAGGCTGGCCTTGAACCTGACATCCTAGAATTTCAACTTTGCCAGTTCCAGGCTTGCAAACGTGACCCGCCACATTGCCTGACCCTGATCTGCATTCCCCTTTAAAGCTGGTAGAAATAATACACTTTTCTAAAAACAAAACAAAAGAACAACAGCAACAACAAAAACTTTAACCAGTTTTCAAGAAAAGTCTCCCTGCCTCTTAAATCTCATTTTGTAGATAGTCATCTTGAATAGAGTATGCTTTGTGCTTTCATCTAGGCACTGACAGATATTAGTATTATATTGTAATATGTTTGCTATTATGTATGTATGTATGTAATATGTATGCTTATCTATTACTCCAGTGTTAGAAACACGGAGGCATAACACCACTTTTGCCTTCTGTCTCCTCCTAAAGCTCTGATGTTGGTGTTGTCTGCTTCCCTTAGGAACAGCAGCCACACAGGCAGCCTTTCAGACACATTGTGTAAGTTACAAGTTGCCCGGGCCTTCCTGTGATAGAGTATAATTCTTCCTTCACCTCAGATTTTGCACGGTGGGCTGCTAGAACATCCGTGTACTCCTTTGAATACTTGGACAGGTATTTCTGCTGGATAAACATACTGATGACTGTCTGAGTTAGAGGCCACATGTGTACATAATCGCTTAGCAAAACATCCATACCAATGCCATATGCGAGTGTCCTTTATTTCTCGATAGCATGGTAATGATAAAGACAACCTTTCTGGTCTTTGCTAATCCAATATGGGAAGCTTGCTGCTGCCATTACTAGTGATTTCCATGTCCCCTGACTCACTGGACTCTGAGCTCCTTTCCTTCGTGGACGGCTGGGTACGCCATTCTTCTTCAAGCAATTGTTCCTCTTGGCTGGCATGCCTCTTTTCTGATAGTTCCCCTGCTGATTAGATCTGAGAGTTCTGGGGATCAACCCTGGGTCCTCTTTTCTTTTCTTTCATCATCTACACTTGTTCCTGGGCAGTCTTTTCCAGTTTGGGAATTCATTTTTTTTTTTTAAGTTTTTCGAGACAGAGTTTCTCAGTTGTAGCCTTGGCTGTCCTGGGACTCACTCTGTAGACAAGGCTGGCTTTGAACTCACAGAGATCAGCCTGCCTCTGCCCCCTGGATGCTAGGATTAAAGGTGTGCACCACCACCACCACCCAGCTTCAAGTTGCCATTTTTACTCTGGTGGCATAAAACTCTCCATTGGTGCTGGGCCTGGGTAACCATGAAGTTGCCATCTCCTGAAACCCAATGTGTGGAAGCACCCCAGTTTCTGTGGGGATCTTATCTAACTACTGCTGCCTCACTAAGTGCTGCAGGATGGAACCCCAGGACCCCAGACCTAATCAGGGATTCCGGTTTCTCTTTCCAACCCCATATTCTGGTCACCTGCTGATGATGCTCTCAGCCTGGGATTTCCCTCACCTGTCTGTTGTTTCGTTTCCTGACGCTTTAGGTTTATTTTTTAATTTTAGTGGCCCATATCCTATAAATAACTCCATGAGAAAAGGGTCTATTGGAAGTAATTTTTGAGATTTGTTAGTGTTTGAAAAGGTCTGTGCTCTTACCTACCATTTTACTGAGAATATGGTTAAGTAGCAGATTGGAGATTGAAATCGTTGTCCTGTAGTGTTTTTAAGCTCTGTTCAATCATCTTCTGCTTTTGGACACTCTGTTGGGAGGGAGCTATAAGGCCTTTCTAGCTTATCTTGTTCTATTTGTGCTTTTTGGAGACAAGGTCTCATCTAGCCCAGGCTGCTCCTGGGCTTCTGATTCTTTGGCCAAATTCCAGGTGCCGGACCATGTTACACTTTTTAATTGGACATGTCTCACTATGTATCCTTGCCTGTCCTGAAACTTGTTACTTAAACCAGGTAGGCCTTGAACTCACAGAGTTCCACCTGACTGTCTCCTGAGTGCTGGGATTAAAGTTGTGTGTCAGCATACCTGACTAAAAGTTGTCATTCTTCATTTTTAAATGATTTATATGCTTTATGTTTATCGGTGTTTTGCCTGCATGTATGTCTGTGTGAGGATGTCGGGTTCCCCGAAACAAGAATTACAGACGACTGTGAGCTGCCATGCAGGTGCTGGGAATTGAACTCAGGTTCTTTGGAAGAGCAGCCAGTGCTCTTAACCACTAAGCCATCTCTTCAGCCCCAAGATTGTCATTCTTGAGAGGCAAGAACTTAACTGATTAAACCATTTCCCCAGCCTACCCCACCTCTGCAATTAATTTTTTTAAATATTGTAAAAAATAACACATGTGCAGAAGACGTTAATATTCTGTTTGTGTGGAGGCCCCAAAAGGTGGGCTGACTACTGAAACTTTTGTTCATCTAAGTGACCGCACCTCTGATCCTCCTCGTCATCTCTCCGCCTCTAACATGTGGCAATCACTGTTATTTTCCCTGGAGCCATAGTCTTGCCTGTTCCAAAGGGTCACATACCTGAATCATATATGTAACATGTAGGCTTTTCTTGTACCTAGCAATATACTTTGAAGCTTCTTCTATGTCCTTCCATGGGTTGGTAGGGTACTTTGCTTACATATCTAATCCTATCCCACTGTATTTCACTCCATTGTCTTCCCATTTGCATGGCTTCTGAGAAGTCAGTTTCTTACCTCTGTAAGACACTCCTATAATAAAGTAGTTTTCCTCTGGCTTCCCTTAGGCTTTTGGTTTTATCTTATGATTTCCTATGATTTGAGAATATGTCTGGGTGTAGTTTTTGTTGCCATTTTATTATTGGCATTTATTCTGCTTGGTGGTTTTCACTTGCCAGGACCTATGGCTTGCTATATGATATTAATTTGGGAAAAATTTCAGTCATTATTGTTTCAAGTATTCTTCTCCTTTCTCTCCTCCCCTTCTAGTATTATCTGTCTGTCTGTCTGTTGTCTGTCTGTCTGTCTGCCTGCCTATCTATCTATCTATCTATCTATCTGATATATATGTATGTATACATATATAAATCACATATACATCTTTTGTGTTTGTTCCATAGTCCTTGCATATGCTGGTCCATATAGTTCAGTTGTTCTGTTTTCATTTTTTCACCATTTCTGTCTGGAAATTTCTACAGTGATGTGATATAGTCAAGTTTAGCGAGTCTTCCTTTCATCTGGTGTTTCATACCCAAGTGATTTGTATTAAACAGACTCAAAGAAAGTAACACTGTCTTTTTCTCTACCCCAGGCGTTTCCCCTGGTTTGATCTGACTACTGTGCAGCTCAAGGATACGCCTTTTAGCCAGCATCTCTCAGCCACGCCTACTCTCCAGAACCACCTGACTCTTCTATAC
This sequence comes from Microtus oregoni, assembly GCF_018167655.1. NCBI lineage: Eukaryota > Metazoa > Chordata > Mammalia > Rodentia > Cricetidae > Microtus > Microtus oregoni. Next base: position 10,306,725 of record NW_024543068.1, read on the forward strand.
GCTCAATCATTTGGCATCACCCCAACCGAAGAAGAGCTGTCAAAGGTTCCCAAGGGTTCTTCACCCCAAGAGGATGAGGGTTGACAGATACCCACGCAATGTGTTTGAGAATTATACTAATGACTTGAGTATAGCATAAAATAAGAGGTCCATATGCATCAATATACTGGGTTATCTAGCTTTTAAAGCAACCTAGTGCACTGCCTCCCCCATAAGGCCTTTTTAACACAAATTATTTCTCTTCTAAAGGCTAAATCCAAGTAATTATGTCATAATCAGATGATCAAACAGGAAACCTTTTCCCATGATAACATAAGGCTAGAAAATGATACAGCTTGATTCTTCTACTTTTTTGAGTAGAGAAATAAATGTTGGGTGAGCAATCTTAGTTGAATTATGATTAATTCGTGCTTGTTTTAGTTATATTGGACTATTCTAGGATGGCTATTTAAAGCTATTTCCATTTAAACCTTTTAAATCCATAAAGCCCTAAAAATATTACTGGTGAAGGTGTAGCTCAGCTGGTGGAGTGCTTGCTTGGGATGTGCAGAACTGTGTGCTCAGTCATAAGCACCCCCAAAATTCAATGAGGTGGCACCTGCTTGCCACTCCAACACTTAGGAAGTGGAGGCAGGAGGATTGCACACTGAAGGTTGTCCTTGGTTATATAGTGAATTTGAGGCCAGCCTGGGATAGAGGAGACCACGTCCTCAAAAAAAACAAACAAACAAACAAAAAAAAAAAACCAAAAAAAAAAAAATCTCCCAGTCAACCAACCAGCACCACCACCACTAACAATAAAAAACAAAACAAGCCTTTAATCCCTGAATTCAGGAGGCAGTGGTAAGTTCAAGGCCAGCCTGGTTCCAAAAAATTGAGTTCAACGACAGCTTGGGCTGTTGCACAGAGAAACCCTGTCTCAAAAAACCCCAAACGATAACAACACAAAACAAAACGAAGGAAAACAAACGCAGATTGTTGCAGAGCGATGGCACCCATCTGGAATCCTCGTGCCAGGAGTCTGCAGCAGGAAGCTGGCCACTCTGGAGCCACAGGTGAGACTCTACCTGAAAACAGGCAGATACAAACAAAAAAGTGCATTCAAAGCTGGCACTTGCAGTAAATCCTTGAAAAAGGTTTGCAAAATATTGATCTTATTTCTATGGTGTGCATTTGCTTCATGCTTTACAATTTTTTTTTGTCAATTATAATAGAGCTGAAAACAAAAACAGTGACCCCACCATGTTAAGAAGTGAAGTTCCCAGCTTTGCAGCTGACAGAACCGTGGTTTTCGTTTTTCAAATGCTCAGGGGCTTTTGAGTACAACCATTCACAATACATGGAAATCATCATGGGATTATAGTAGCCATTTACATTTTGTTGTTTTGCATAGTCACGCATTAAGTAAATTTAAGGGTTCCAGAATGCTTTCTTTTTATTTATTTACTTAGGATGGTTTCTGATAAAACTTCCTAATCCAATTTGGCGGGGGGGGGGGGGGGGCAGGGTTGATTTGTCATCAAATACAAATATGTAGCACAAATATTAGTTTGTTCTGTTCAGGTGTGCAGTTGACGAGGTAGATCATTGCCCTCTGCGCTGTTAGCATCACAGTGGATTTTAGGAGTAAGAAATGAGAACCCAGGCACTGAGGAGATGGCTCAGCGGATAAAGTGCTTGCTGCACAAAGAAGATGGCCAGAGTTTGGATCCCCAGAACCCAAGTAAAGCTGAGCTGGTGGGTGTGGTGGTTGTGGGTAAACCGAGAGAGGAGGTGGATTCAGGAAATCCATCAAGGGGCAAGCCCGCTACCCTGACTAGCCCAGTCAGTGAGCTCTGAGAGTCCCTGCCTCTGTAAATCATGTAACAGTGATGATGGGGGAGACTCATGACAAAAATTTCTGATCTTCAAATGCACCCACACATGTGGTTCCCACTAACAGGCACACACACACATACATATACACACAAAGAACACACACACACAAAGAACACACACATACATATACATAAAAGACACATAAAGAACATACATGAACATATATGTACATGTAAATAACGCATAAAACACACATAAATAACATGCACCTACATAAATGACATGTATACATAAACACACATACAAAGAGCACATACATACACATAAAGAACATATACATATACATAAAAGGCATGCATACATAAAGAACACACAAAGAACATACATAATACATACATACACATAAAAGACACATGCATACATAAAGAACATACACACTGGGGGTTGGAGAAGTAGCTCAGGGGTTAAGAACACTGCCTGCTCTTCCAGAGGTCCTGAGTTCAATTCCCAGCAATCACATGGTGGCTCACAACCATCTGTAGTGAGATCTGGTGCCCTCTTCTGGTAAGTAGGCATACATGCAACCAGATTACTGTATATATAAAAACAAAACAAGAACACACACACATGCAAAAAAAAAAAAAGGCTCAGTAAGTAATGGTGATTGCTACCCCACCATACAAGCCAGATGACCTGGGTTTGTTCAACAGAGTCCAGGTAAAGGTGGAATGAGAGAACCAATTCCACAGTCATTCTTTTACCTCCACACATGTTGATGACGTGCAAACCCCACACACATTACACACACAAGTTTTAAAAAATTTTAAAAGCAGAGAGGCCAAGAGAAGAAGAACAGCTGAGCTTTACTGCTATAAAGGAAGCAGCCGGGGGGTGGGAGGTGGAGGCAGGAGAACTCCTTGACTACATAGCAAGACTACAGCCAGTCTGGGCTACATAAGATCCTGTCACAAAACAAAAAGGGGAGCCCGAGTTATTTAAGCAACAAGAAGTATTCAATAATTTTTTTCCAGCCGGGCGATGGTGGCGCACGCCTTTAATCCCAGCACTCGGGAGGCAGAGGCAGGCGGATCTCTGTGAGTTCGAGACCAGCCTGGTCTACAAGAGCTAGTTCCAGGACAGGCTCCAAAGCCACAGAGAAACCCTGTCTCGAAAAACCAAAAAAAAAAAAATAATAATAATTTTTTTCCAGAGAAGTCCAGACAAGAGTTGACTCCAATTTCAATTTTGTGGTCTCTGAGTTATTACATCAGAGTCCTGCCCATCTCTGTCAGCCTCTTTCTCCTCTGATGCCTGCCTGAACTTGTTTCCCTCTTTTTCCTTAAAACAGTTTCTTAGGCTGGGCGATGGTGGTGCACGCCTTTAATCCCAGCACTCGGGAGGCAGAGGCAGGCGGATCTCTGTGAGTTCGAGACCAGCCTGGTCTACAGAGCTAGTTCC